>NC_071087.1:60306617-60618492 GCF_027358695.1 Spea bombifrons
CTAAAACATGAAATGAAAAGTAATGGTTGAGAAATATTTGAATTTTCTTTTCAAATGAATATTTGAATTTGTATTCTTCAAAAATTGTAAGTAGCACAATGTGAGCCCAAGTAACTGCTTTAAGAGGGCTATATGATACATGAAGTGACAGTCATTGTTGGCAATATGAAGTGTACTGTCCTTGTGGGCAATAATTAACAAATGCAAAATATATCACATTTTTCAGGGCATGGAAGGGGTTGGTGGGATAGATGCTACTGAACAGTATGTATTGTGAACAATAACTGTAAAGCATAGATATGATCTCTAGCATGCCATATGCTGTATATGATCTATACAGTTTATTGGTTTAGGATTTTATTCTCTTTTTGTTTAGATCAGCTCAGAGAGGTGCAATTGCAGTCTTCTGAGACCTTGGTATCTGTTGGCTAAGACTATTATATATCAGGGTATTCAGAGAAGTCTAACAGAGCAACCTCGACTTAGTTGAAGGTATGGGATCCAATCCATGTGGTTGCAAACCATGCTTTAACAATTATTGACCGTTTTCCCAATAATCTGATATACGCCTTTAAGTTGGTGTAAAAGTTTGTAACTCCTCATGGGAATGTGCTAGGAAAACAGAGAGAACTCATGGTGAAGAGATCATAGTAAACCCCTATTATGGAAGCAAAAGGGAGTAACAAGAACAAATATTTTACATATTTGAAATGCGCATCAGACCCTGGGACTGGTATTGTCCATGGTTTTGGAGTCAGAAGGCTGATAGACCTTTAAGGCTGAGTACCCCACAATTAAGTAAAAGCCATGTTAGTTGATGTGTGAGAAGACTGTTACCCGAAAGCAGTTAGAAAATAAGCAAGTGTCATCTAACCTTCCGTGGAAAACCATCATGACCATAAAAGTCATAACGTAAGCGGCAAAGATTCTACCAATGTTTATCAACATGCATGTGACATTTGTTGTTATAGACCGAAAAATCACCATATTTGAGTGAAAGACAGTGTACCTGGGGAAGTCCTCATCCTGCCATTCCTCTTTAACCTCCACATCTGCATTTTCCATGCGTAGGGTGGCTTCTGTGGTCCCCATTGTCCAATATGGTAAAAAGCAGGACTCAAGAGTAATACAGAAACGTCCTACAAAATAACACATAAAATGTAGACTTCTTAGCATGGTTATCCTGTCGTGTTCCATATGGGAGCTTCCACGTATTTTAAATGTAATTGATCACCCTAAGCTCTGTGATAATAACTTTAATTGAGAATTGCATACCAACCAGGTTCATTCTTCACAAAGAGGTTTTGAGAAATTAAGGGAACGTTACATGTAATCCCCTGCTTATACAAAAATACCCGAACCGGAAACTATAATGAGAATTTAAACCCTTAAAAATAATAACGAACATGATAGAGCGTTAGTCAGTTATGTTTTTTTTTCTCCGATATGACCTCTTTTAGCCAGGGACAGCCTTAAGCATGTCGCCTGTATGCCAAATTTCCCACACTACCCCAACTGAGCATCAGAGCGACAATATGCTTTGCAATAACTTACTGCCATCTGTTGCATCTAGGCTCCCCATCCTTTTTGTTGTGTGTATTTGTTTGTATTCTACTGTTTGATATGACATTTAAATCATGGTTGCTATTTGGTTAGTGAAATAGTGTATAAGCATGGATCTAAGATCCGACTTACATACAGTACTTCAGAGCAATGCTCAGAAAATCCTATTCTTACAAGACAGGTTTGCTGATGGTGAAGCTCAACCATGAAAGATGTCTCTTCATGCACATAAGTAAACACTATTGTATTTCCCGAATGGTGTTCAAATTAATTGCAGAGGAGATTAACCTAAATACAGGAAATATATACTCTTGGATGTCCATCTGTCTTGCTTTGCATCTAGGCACTATATCCTAGATTTTTTTTTTAATTTTAGACAAAAAAAGCCACATTTATGAAGACGGGAGGTGGGGAAAAGAAATTCTCCATCTTAAATAGAGATTAACCATCCTGATTTATTTGTTCCGTAAATCTGAATCTTAGATAACAGGGCAGATTGCACGTTTATTATTTACTGCTGCAACAAAATAGTTGCGCCATCGATTTCTTTCTTGCAAAAAAAAATACTTGTGTTTGTGACAATCTCCATATTATAGTGTATTTAAAATGATAGACGCTAGTTCGTTTTATAAAGGCCTGTACAGCTGACACATCTGCAAAAAAAACTGATGTGGAAACGCTAAACGTTATTTATTACGGTATTCTATTTTTTTTTTGTATTCTTATCACATATGCTTTCCAGTAAAATCATGCATTAAAATTTGAGCAGTATAAAAATACTATTGACGAAACAAAAAAGTAAAATTCAAAACGACAATTGGTATTGCATATTTCCCACAAAGTCGCGTTAATAAGATGGGTTAAACACACTTTTTTTGTGTAAATACATATCTAAACAGATTTTCTAAAATGCAACCCGTTTATGTGCCAGAAATAACGTTTCCAAACAGGTGGCTAAAAAGCATATAATAAAATATATCCGAAATTATGTATTTGTTTTTTGATCACGGATAACAGACATTGTTAATATCGACAATGCAGCTACTTACAGATTAAATGCCTTAACAGTCTGAAATGTCGGTCTTCATGAATGTGATTACACAGGAATGTTTCCGATGTTTTCTTTCTCACAGGTGAGCATTGTTTTCATCCTTTAAACCCTGCAGAATTCCAGGCGGCTTCTAAACACCAGTAAGCCACAAAGGATGGATAACAGCCTCATCCTTGGAATGTGTTGCATGAGATCACACCGTTCTTTCCTCCTTGCTCCTTGCATTGATGCTCAATACCGTGTATCATCAGGGTTGAGGGTATCAAAGGGTTATCAGCTGATGAAGCATCTATTGTGTATGTGCAATGGAGGAGACGGGAAGGAGAGGGGAAGACGAATGGATGGTGTGTGGGGGGGTGATTTCTCCACCAGCTCCCATCCCTCCCTTTTCCGTGCGGATTGGTTGAGAGCTAACAGCATCCCTGAGAAAAGGATGTCTCCTCTCAAGAAGGAGCAGGGAAATAGGCCTTTAAACGTTACATTGCTGCAATAACATAAAATGCGCTGGTAAATCTGTGCTTATCATAAAGAGTGTAGAGATGAAAGGAGCATTCTATTTATAATTAATAAATAAAACTGATATTTGAAATAATCTACACATTTATTGAGCAGCCACCATTGTGCAGAAGTATCTGTCTTGTGCTCCGTAGTGGCACAATGTTATTTCTCTTAATTTTTGGAATATGGTATTTATTGATTTTACGAAGTGATATAAAATGGAAAATTACACATGAAAACTGTGCATGAGTGTCCACAGGATTGTTTCCAGGAGGCCAAAATGTCTGACCCACCTTCCCGTCTGCCACCCCAATACCTTCTTACCCATTGCCTAACTTTGTTGGCTCAGTTTAGGGGTTTCCTGGTGGGAGGCAAAAGTTAGTTACCCATTAATAGGAAAAATGATATGATCATAGTACATTACATTTATTTATATAGCCCCAGTAGATTCCCTAGAGCTGTTACAATCAGTGGAATCATTTTAAATCACACACAATAACAAACTGGTATAAAAGAAATTATTTTACTGTAACAGCGCTACGGAGTCTGCTGGCGCTATATAAATAAATCTAATGGTGTTCAGCCAGTAATGGCTGACTGTGACTGTATATTACAGGAGCTGCAGTTAGTGTGTAGTGCAGGCCACTGCTTCTCCAGTCTATGACTACAATTCCCATGAAGCTCAGCCAGCAATATGACTGCTGGATATTATTGTAGCTGCAGCCAACAAAAGTTAGTGTTTTATTATTATTGTAGCCCTCTTAAAGTGCAATCTGTAGTTTCTCTCCCCAGGCAAGACTCTGTGTCTATAAAGATGCAGCTACCAAGGGGTGGAGACCAGCTAGCAGGAGAGAAGGAGGGAGTGCAGACCAAACCACTCTTTCAGCAAAGGGGTTTACGGATTTACATAAAAGCTTTTTTTTTGCCGACTACATGAGTTTTTTCTGCGTGTATGTCTAGTTACCCTACTCTAAACAGCCTCGTGCCCCACTTTGCCGCCTCAGTGGGCCTCTTCGAATTTCCATGTGGGGCAAGTGTCCCCTCTTTCCCTCCACCAGACGCCTCTTTCCCCACTTCTTGTAACACCATCCCGTAAATATTTAATTATGCTGACAGTAGCAAAAAAATGGGGAAGTTAACTTTTTGGCGGGATACCCCAACTGGAATACTGAGGTGCTAGGGTAGTACAGATCCGTCACACTGTGCGAGCAGCCTCGGTTTCACCGCAGGGTCACGTGACATAACACGATTTAGATACATTTCTCTCTCCCCGTACCGGTTCAAAAATTGTTAAGAAAGGGCCCTTCTGGTCCAGGTTCAGATTCTGACACACACTCCATTTCACCCTCTTACATGCTCACACACCAACACATCCATACTCACACACACACACACACACACATCCATGCGCGCACACACACCTACACATCCATTCTCACTCACACACACAATAACACATCCATGCTGACACACACACAATTACACATTCATGCTCACATACATATATATTAGACTTGGGTACCAGGGGGCTCTTCGTGTTCGTCTTCGTGCTCGTCTTCGGCAAAAAAAAAAACTTCGTATTCCGCAAATATTCGCCTGGTCCTGTCTTCTCTTCGGGCGAATATTCGCGGACATTCTTCGTGTTCGGGTTTTCTTCGTTTTCCCCGGTTAAGGGGTTAAAACGGGGTTAAAGCCGCTCTGGCGCCAGGAGTTTAAATGTCCGTATGAGCAACTCTATTGGTCGTCAGCAGGGGGCTCGTCTGCCATTGGTTGATGGCAGACGAGCCCCCTGCTGGCGACCAATAGGGTCGCTCGTACAGACTGTTAAACTCCTGGTGCCATAATTGTTCGGCAGATCCCGCTGGTCTCCCTGTTCTATCATTTATTAACTGATAGAACAGGGAGACCAGTGGGATCTGCCGGGTAAGTTGCAGCATTGGGATTTTAAAAGTCTGTACAAGCGACTCTGTTGGTCGCTCGTACAGACTTTTAGGCTCCTGATGCTGTAACTAACCCGGCACATCCCACTGGTCTTCCTGTTCTTTTTTTTTTTTTTTTTTTTTTTTTTTTTAATTTTATTATACAAAAATAGAGAAGACGGCATAGACCTTCACAGAGAAACAACCTCTGTGTTGGACAATAGAAAATAGACGATAATATATATTGACTGTCAGGGTCCCAAGCTGAATGAGGATATACATTTGTAAAAAAAGGAAAGCAATCAATTGATCTACCCCCAATCGGCTATGTAACCAACAGACCACAAAGAAAGCAATACAAGCATACAAACAAACAATACAAACAAAAAAAAAAAAAAAAAAAAAAAAAGTAATAATAATTAAACGCACTATTAATCGAGATGGAGCTGGGGCGAAGGCAAGAAGTATCCAGACTTCAGGGGGACTACTAAACCAGTTGAGAGCGTGATCTAATGATATTTTGTAGGCATGTGTCCCAATAACAAAATTTTTTTAAAGATATATGAAGAGTTCGGGAAATCTCCCTTTCCATAGTAATTTGATACAGCAATTGTTTCTCAAAATGAGACCAAACAAAATGTCTAGCTTGTTTCCATTCTCTGGCGATACATCTCTTGGCTGCCAAGCATGTGTGTATCATTAGATTTAACTGAGTCGGAGACATTGGGGGCCAACCTTGGTGTAATATAAGAGATAAAGGTGAGTTCGGCAGATTTATATCGCCAACGGTTTTCAAAAAAACTAAAATGTCTGTCCAAAATTTAAACACTATTGGGCAGGACCACCATATATGTAGGTAGGTTCCCTCGCCCTGCCCGCAACGCCAACAGATATTAGAACACGTAGTAAACATATGGGCAATTTTAGTGGGGACTCTATACCATTTGTTAACGACTTTGTAATGAGTCTCTAACAGTGAAAGATCATGGACTCTCGGAAAGAGTTGTTTGTACATATTTAACCAATGGTCTGTTGGAATTGTGATGTTTAAATCTTTTTCCCATCTTTCTTTTACCAGAATAGTAGGTAAGTCTCCCTCAATTACTCTCATCAGTTCTATACATTTTGATAATAATTTTATGGGTTGGGTAAGACTAAAAATAGATGCAATTCTCTTATGGGTTTCATTCTGTGTGCAAACTACGTGTTTTTTAATACAATGTTTGATCCTTAGGTAATTAAATATGGATGGAGAAAAAGGATTCAGTTTTTCTACAAGATCTGGGAAGGGAATCAATTCTCCCTGTATCATAATTTCAGATATTGATTGTATACCAGCCTCTGTCCATTGAGCAAGAGAGATGTTATCAATTGTTTTTTCTAGCACGTCTATGCTTAATGAGTCTATCAATTTTCCTTTAATACCTAATCTTTTTTTAATACGTAGCCACTCTGGAATGATTGCCTCTAGGACCATATTTTTCCCTTGGATTTGGATTAGTGTGTCTCTATCCTTTATAGACCATACTAATTTGTTAAGATGGGTGTTTCCCAAAGCATTTTGTTCTATTATATACCATCTCTCTTTTTTAATATTCTGTTGATATATTTTAGATATATGTAACAAAATGCTTGCATCGTATAGCTGTTGAATCAAAGGGAATCCCATTCCCCCATTTTTGGGTTTAGCACCCAATAGTTTAGAATTTATCCTAGGAATTTTCCCTTTCCAAACAAAATTTATAAAAGAAGTATGAATTATTTCCAACCAATTCTTTGGGATCTTTACAGGAAGCGTCCGGAACAAATAAGTCCATTTCGGAATTAAGTAAGCTTTTAACGCGTTAATCCTTCCCCACCAAGAGAGATCTGTTTTTCGCCATTCTCTAATCGATTCAGTAGAGGTTTTTAACATGCGTAAGTAATTTTTAGCAACTAGGTCTTCCAATTTATCTGGAATGCAGATCCCTAAATACTCAAACTCACTCGCCTTTGTATGCAGTGAATAATTCATTGAAAGTCTGTGAGCTTGATGGGGTTTCATATTTTTAACTTGCGCGATAGACTTATTCATATTTAACTTATAGTTCGAGACCTTACTGTATTTTTCTATTTCGGAAAGAAAGATGGGAAGTGAAGACAATGGATCAGATAAAAAATAATCACATCGTCCGCATAAAGAAGAAGTTTGTATATGTTATTACCTATATCAATGCCCTTGATTTTATAGTTATTTCTTATCTGGATAGCAAGGGGCTCAAGAGACAGGATGTATAAAATAGGAGATAACGGACACCCCTGACGGGTGCCATTTTTAAGATCGAACCAATCCGAACAGAGGCCGGCGCCAACTACCCGGGCACTGGGATTCGAGTATAAAGCATTAATGGCTGTATACATCCAACCAGAAAGACCAAAATGTTTTAAAGTTGCTTTAAGGTACCCCCAACTGACCCTGTCAAATGCTTTCTCTGCATCTAATGACAGGGACAGAAGGGGGCACTTCTGCTTTTCTACATAGTCCAATATATCCACTAGACATCTAATGTTATTTGCCGCATCTCTACCAGACACAAAGCCGACCTGGTCCGGATGGATCAGAGTCTGCAAGATAGGTTTTAATCGTTCCGCAAGTAGCGACGAAAATAACTTTGTATCAACGTTTATTAATGATATAGGGCGGTAATTTTTTATGTCTTCAGAATTTTTATCTTTTTTTAATATTGGTAGGATATTGGCCTGTAGAAATTCTTTTGGACAATAGCCTATGGTCGTGATTTCATGAAACATATCTAACATTCGATCAATAATATCTTTTTTAAAGGTCTTATAGAACAAGTTTGTGAATCCATCTGGCCCAGGTGTTTTAGCTCTTTGTAGTTTATCAATCACTACACTTAGTTCTTCCCTTTGCAACGGCCTATGTAATGTTTCTCTCTGTTCTTGGTTTAAAGCTGGAAAATTTATCGATTTTAAATATGTCTCTACCTCTGCCTCATTAGTTTCTGATGGTATATTATATAACGAATTATAATATAATCTGAACCCCTCTGCAACATCTTCAGGGGACATTCGTATATTACCTTGTGTTACAATCTTCGTAATTCTTTCTTTGGCCCTTTGTTTTTTAAGTAGATTTGTCATTAATTTATCCGGTCTATTACTTTTATGATAAAATTTTAATTTTAATTTTTCCATACAGTATCTGGTCTTTTCCAGTTCTTTCTGGTTAATTTTGTCTTTAAGACTTACAATATCTTTTATACAAGTTTGTGTGGGGTCCGATTTAAGATCTTTCATCAGATTATAATAGGACACATATAGCTCATTTAACGAGCTCTCCCGTTTTACTAACATATTTTTTTTAATCTTAATAAAGAAACCCCGGGCAACCGCCTTATATGTACACCAGCGTATCCCTTGGGATGTTTGACCTGCCTTATTTTCTTGAAAAAATCTTTTTGTCATATTGGAAATAATTTCTCTATTTTTTGCTGAAAGCAAGAGCGAATCATCCAACCGCCACGTTGTACACGAAGTTGGACCCCAAATATCTTTAAGATCGAAAAAAATTAAACTATGATCAGACCAGATGTTCTCCCTCAATAGTATCCGTTCAACTTGGTTAATTGCTCTAAGGTCACCAAAGACCATGTCGATTCTAGAGAATGTCTTATGTACATTTGAATAATGAGAATAATCTCTTAAAGAAGGGTGCTTAACTCTCCATAAGTCATAAAGGTTGGCTTTATCTATAATATTACGAAAGGAATTAGATCTCTTTTTTAAATTTTTATTAATTTGTTTATGCTTACCAATTTCTTTATCCATTGATACATCTAATATACAGTTAAAATCTCCTGCGATAATAAGAATCCCTGTTTTTATTTGTTCAACTTTATCCAAAATAATTTTAAGATGTGTAAGGGGCTCCTTATTAGGAAAATAAATATTAACTAGTGTATATTTTATATTGTTTAATGTACCAACCCATATCAGGTAGCAAGCATTTACATCCTCTTCTATATATGATGTTTCTATGTTAATGTTATTTGAAAAGGAAATCGCTACCCCTCTTTTTTTTTTATCTTGCAATGAAGCATGAAAGGTATAAGGAAAGGATCTTCCCCCCCATCTTAATTTGTCAATAATCCTCCAGTGCGTTTCTTGAAAAAACATTACATCAATCCTTTCTTTCTTTAGACACGCATAAACTCTACTACGTTTTTCAGGCGAGTTTAGACCTTGGGTGTTGTCCGAAACACATTTAAGACCCATTTAAATGAAAATAGAAAAAATAACTTTTCTGGTCTATCACAACGGCCCTAGCCCACCTGCAAAATTTATATAGCCCCTCTGTTTTTCCGCCTAAAGCCCCAGCTCCATCTCTCAAACCGTAAAAAACCTTAACAGAAATACAAATCATATTAAAACATACATAAACATATTGAAAAGGAAGACTCAACAAATATACTCCATCGCAGGAGCAAAAAAACAAAACAAGAATGCACCCGAAAGTGCGACATAACATAAATAAACTAAACAAATGCATCTCAGTAATAACCAAATTATCAAGATACATACTTAGGTTCAAAAGAACCGAAAGGAGGAGAAGAGATGGGAAACCTAGTTAGAAATAATGGAAAGCCTTGAGACCGGTGAATGAGTCTTATATTGTAACAAGAAAAAAAAAACAAAAAAACAGTTACATAGTATTTCTTCCTTTTGCCCTTTTTCCTTTCCCTTTATACTTGCTCATTTCTATTATAAATTTACTTCCTCAGTCTCAATAGCAGCATTATGTAGAGAAGGCACTGTATAGAGATGATATATCGTAGTTGTGTATTAGGTGTAAACTATACACCAATTAACAATAGTAACATAAAAATTAAATTAAATTTTCCTCCCTTAATTATTTCTACTTAGCTCCCAGGTCTTTTCGGAAATTACATCCTTGATCACAATACATTCAATATATACATGTATAGAACATTCAAATATAGTATAAAAAGATCTTATCTATAGAGTACGTCTCAATTAGAATCCTGTCTTAATAAGGATGCAATAAGGTGAAGATTCATCAAAACATGATGACAGATTTACGAATACCCAGACCCTTTTAGAAATTAGCCAGTATGCATAAAAAATTTAAATCGATATTATAAAAGGAGTCATAGCGAGTACTATGTGCAACAGTTCTTTAGTAAAGTGCAATAGTGTCTAAATTATACATAAAATCTTATATTAAGTCTGTTAATTAAAGTAGAAAAGGATTATTAGTAGTGAGAAAGATAGTTGTGCAAACTGAATATGTTATCCGGTAGTATTCTACTTCCTAAAGTATTTGTGTGTAAAAAGAATCTATACTGATGACATTATTTGATATATTTATTGTGCGAACTGATACTAGTAGTTAGCAGTGAAGTCGCTCGTACGGACATTTAACTGATAGAACAGGGAGACCGGTGGGATGTGCCGGGTAAGTTGCAGCATTGGGGTTTTAAAAGTCTGCACGAGCGACTCTGTTGGTCGCTCGTGCAGACTTTTAAAACCCCAATGCTGCAACTTACCCGGCACATCCCACTGGTCTCCCTCCCTGTTCAATTAATTAAATGTCCGTACGAGCGAACAATAAAGTCGCTCGTACGGACATTTAACTAATTGAACAGGGAGGGAGATCAGTGTCATCAGCAGGGTAAACTGCAGCATTGGGGTTTTAAAACCCCAATGCTGCAACTTGCCCTGCCGATGCCACTGGTCTTTAACTAATTGAACAGGGAGGGAGACCAGTGGCATCTGCAGGGTAAGTTGCAGCATTGGGGTCTATTGGTCGCTTGCACGGCCCTTTAACCTATGGATTTCCGCTCCCGTTCACCCCTTCGATGCTGTGTTAGATAACGCAGCATCGAAGGGGTTAACGGGAGCGGAAATCCATAGGTTCGCTGTCAGGGGGTTACAAAGACCGTGCGAGTGAGCCTATTGGTCACCTGCAGGGTCTTCCTCTGGCATCAACCAATTGGTTGATGCCAGAGGAGGTCCCTGTAGGCGACCAATAGGCTCATTCGCACTGCCCTGTAACCCGTGACGGCGAACTTCCGGGAACTGCCGCGATGCCGCGAAGCCGCGAAGACAAGGTAAGTTAGAAGAGGGGGGAAGAATGGTAGACGAAGGCGAAGACAATCACGAAGATCTTCGTGGTGTGTGTCTTCGTCTTCGCCTACGTTTTACCGCCGCCGTCTTCTCTTCGGCGTGTCTTCGGAACAAACACGAAAACGCACTCTTCGTGTTCGTTTCCATGTTCGCCCGAAGACGAATGCACAAGTCTAATATATATATATATATATATATACATACATACAGTATCTCACAAAAGTGAGTACACAATGCAAAGTAGTGAGTGTACAACCTGTATAACCATGTAAATTGTCTGTTCCCTTAAAAATAACTCAACACACATCCATTAATGTCTAAACTTTGGCAACAAAAGTGAGTACACCCCTAAGTGGAAATGTCCAAATTGGTTCCAAAGTGTCAATATTTTGTGCGGCCACCATTATTTTCCAGCACTGCCTTAACCCTCTTTGGCATGAAGTTCACCAAAGCTTCACAGGTTGCCACTGGAGTCCTCTTCCACTCCTCCATGACGACATCACAGAGCTGGTGGATGTTAGAGACCGTGCGCTCCCACACCTTCCGTTTGAGGATGCCCCACAGATGCTCAATAGGGTTTAAGTCTGGAGACATGCTTGGTCAGTCCATCACCTTTACCCTCAGCTTCTTTAGCAAGGCAGTGGTTGTCTTGGAGGTGTGTTTGGGGTCGTTATTATGTTGGAATACTGCCCTGCGGCCCAGTCTCCGAAAGGGAGGGGATCATGCTCTGCTTCAGAATGTCACAGATCATCTTGGCATTTATGGTTCTCTCAATAAACTGTAACTCCCCAGTGCCAGCAGCACTCATGCAGGCCCAGACCATGAGACTCCCACCACCATGCTTGACTGTAGGCAAGACACACTTGTCTTTGTACTCCTCACCTGGTTGCCGACACACACGCTTGAACCAAATAAGTTTATCTTGGTCTCATCAGACCACTGGACATGGTTCCAGTAATCCATGTCCTTAGTATGCTTGTCTTCAGCAAACTGTTTGCCGGTTTTCTTGTGCATCATCTTTAGAAGAGGCTTCCTTCTGGGATGACAGCCATGCAGACCAATTTGATGCAGTGTGCGGCGAATGGTCTGAGCACTGACAGGCTGGCCCCCCACCCCTTCAACCTCTGCAGCAATGCTGGCAGCACTCATACGTCTATTTCCCAAAGACAACCTCTGGATATGATGCTGAGCACGTGCACTCAATGAGTTCTGAGTGGAACCTGTCCCGTGAAACCGCTGGATAGTCTTGCCCACCGTGATGCAGCTCAGTTTCCGGGTCTTGGCAATCTTCTTATAGCCCAGGCCATCTTTATGTAGAGTAACAGTTCTTTTTTTTTTCAGATCCTCAGAGAGTTCTTTGCCATGAGGTGCCATGTTGAACTTCCAGTGACCAATATGAGAGCAATAACACCAAATTTAACACACCTGCTCCCTATTCACACCTGAGACCTTGTTACGCTAACGAGTCACATCACCACTGGGAGGGAAAATGGCTAATTGGGCCCAATTTGGACATTTCCATTTAGGGGTGTACTCACTTTTGTTGCCAAGGTGTTAGACATTAATGGATTGTTAAATTTGAGGGGACAGCAAATTTACACAGTTCTACAGGCTGTACACTCACTACTTTACATTTCTTCAGTGTTGTCAAATGAAAATATATAATAAAATATTTACAAAAATGTGAGGGGTGTACTCACTTTTGTGAGATACTGTACATACATATATACAAACACATTTACACATATATACATCCTGCCCGCCCTCACCGCTCCTGCAGCTTTCTTTCTGTAGTAGTTATGCCAGCGGACAAAGTGTATGTGGGCAAAGCTGACACTGTCGGAAGTAAGTGACATGTTACATGGTGAAGTCGGGGGACCCAAAGAGGTGGAGTAGAAAATGGATGTAGTTAGAGGAGTTATGTTTGTTAAGGGGAGGGGTTATCAATATTGCTACACCCATAAAAACCCTTGTATAGCAGATTCTGTATTTTTCGATAACTTGCAAAAATCTCTTTTATCCTAAAAGTTAAGATGCTTTAGAATAACTGGCCTTGGTCAGGCTCCATCTCCAGATTATGGTCCCAATCTATGCGTCCTTTCAATTGAGATGTGAGAGTCTCCCTCCAAAGAGATTTAAGTACGTTGTTTCTTCCCCACTCAGGAATGACTGATTTAGAAGTGTACCATGCGGCTTCACCAGTAGGTGGCTGCATGCTACTAGCTATCACATTATCTGCCTATACCAAGCTGAGCAGACTGAAAATTAAAGCTGACTAGCACTAGCTGACACACACTGACGTGTAGTGCAAGAAAACAGGAAAGCAACATTTGCCATCTTGGCAACCTGGATAATATTTATGTACATATATATATATATACATACACACACACACTATATGGGCAAACATATTGGGACACCTGACCGTCACACCAACAGGGACTTTGATGATATCACATTCTAAATACATAGACATTAATATGAAGTTGGTCCCTCTTTGCATCTATAACAGCTTCCACTCTTCTGTAAAGGCTTTCCACAAGATATTGGAGTATTTCTGTGAGCAGTTTTGTCCATTCGTCGAGCATTTGTGGTCAGGCACTGATGTTGGAGGAGAAGGCCTGGCTCGCAATCTCTGTTCCAGTTCATCCCAAAGGTGTCCAATGGGGTTAAGTTCAGTGCTCTGTGCAGGCCAGTCAAGTTCTTCCACAACCAACTCATCCCATGATGTCTTTATGGACCTTGCTTTGAACACAGGGGCATAGTTATGCTGGAACAGAAAAGGCCCTTCCCCAAACCGTTCCCGCAAAAAATATATAAAATTAAACACATAGAGATGCCATCTCAAACTTTGGTAGTAGAATGGGTCATAGTGAAGAGCTCTGTCATAGGACGCCACCTTTGTCACAAGTCCTTCTAGATATGTCCACTTTGAGTGCTATTATTGTGAAGTTGAAGCATATTACAATGTGCAATGACAAGCTTTGACAGGAGTGGTGTAAAGAGTTTGGGCTAGGCCCCTTAGTTCCAGTGAAGGCCAATGTTACTGCTACAGCGTACAAAGACATTTTAGACAATTGCATGCATGCAATGTTGTGGCACCTGTTGGGGTATGACTTATGCAAGGTCCATAAATACATGCAGGGCCGGCCTTTGGGGTGTGCGACCTGTGCGACCGCACAGGGCGCCACACTCCAGGGGGCGCCGCCGCGGGGTCCGCCGCCGCCGCCGCAGCGCGGTCCGACGCCACTGCCGCCGCGGGGTCCGCCGCAGCGCGGTCCGACGCCCCTGCCGCCGCGGGGTCCGCTGCCGCCAGTATGGGGGCACCCGGCACCCCTCCAGAGACGGACAGTAATGTCCGCCGCTGGAGGAGCAGGCTCGCAAGGGAGCAGTATCGGAGGTCTTTAACAGACCTCCGATACCGCTCCCTTGTGATCCCCGCGACAACAGCTGCTGTGCACCGGGGTTTGCTGTCAGATCCCGGCGCACAGCACTGAAGCCGCGCCCACCGGTCTCCGTGCCCTCTGACCCGGAAGAAGAGAAGACAGAAGAACTAAGAAGAAGAGCGAAGAGGAGGCAAAGAAACTGAAAGAGGAAAGGTAGGAAAGCATAGAGTGACAGTGAGAGTGGATGGGTGTATATGTGTGGATTAGTATATATGTGTGGTTTGGTATATATGTGTGGTTTGGTATATATGACTGGATTAGTATATATGTGTGGTTTGGTGTATATGTGTGGATTGGTGTATATGTGTGGATTGGTGTATATGTGTGGTTTGGTGTATATGTGTGGATTGGTGTATATGTGTGGATTGATATATATGTGTGGATTGGTGTATATGTGTGGATTGGTGTATATGTGTGGATTGGTATATATGTGTGGATTGGTATGCGTGTGGATTCGTATATATGTGTGGATTGGTGTATATGTGTGGATTGGTGTATACGTGTGTGGATTGGTATGCGTGTGGATTGGTGTATATGTGTGGATTGGTATATATGTGTGGATTGGTGTATATGTGTGGATTGGTATGTGTGTGTGGATTGGTGTATATATGTGGATTGGTGTATATGTGTGGAGTGGATTGGTGTATATGTGTGGATTGGTGTATATGTGTGGATTGGTGTATATGTGTGGAGTGGATTGGTGTATATGTGTGGATTGGTGTATATGTGTGGATTGGTGTATGTGTGTGGATTGGTGTATATGTGTGGAGTGGATTGGTGTATATGTGTGGATTGGTGTATGTGTGTGGATTGGTGTATGTGTGTGGATTGGTGTATGTGTGTGTGGATTGGTATATGTGTGGATTGGTGTATATGTGTGGATTGGTATGTGTGTGTGGATTGGTATGTGTGTGGATTGGTGTATATGTGTGTGGATTGGTGTATGTGTGTGGATTGGTAAGTGTGTGAGAGTGATGGGTGTTATGCTGTACCATTTCCAATGTATTTTTCATTATATAATTATGCTCTAAAGTACATCATAACTCCCATCACTCTATACTGTTCCATACAGTGGCAGAGCTGGGAGGCAGAGGCCTTGCACCCTCACCGCAGGACTTCTGAAAGGTAAGTGAACTTCAAAGAGGGAGAGGGTAGATAGTTAGGAGGGGGTAGATAGGGAGAATGGAGTGAGACGGGGTACATAGGGCAATCATACTCCTATCATGCCAAGTAGTCTACGAGTACATCCTGGAATCTGCGGGCATGATAAGAATGTGATTGCTGTTAATTATATATATATATATATATATATATATATATATATATATAAATATTGTTATTTAATTGTTTTGTTATGTGTTATGGTGTGTGTGTGGGGGGGTCATATTCGGTTTTGGCCAGGTAAATGCTGCACTTTTGGTTTCAGTCCAGAATTCGTTTCGTTGCATCCCTACTACTAAGCCAGACAATGAAGTGGTAGGCCTACACCACATCAATGTTTTGCGTAGTATATAGTGATTGGGGTTTTGTTACAAGTTTTGATTCCTTTCTTTTTTTGGGATGGGGGGGCGCCAGACGAGTAGTCCGCACAGGGCGCCAGAACACCTAAGGCCGGCTCTGAATACATGGTTTAACAAGTTTAGTGTAGAGGAACTCAAGTATTTTGCACAGAGACTTTTAATAGAAAGTCCGTCAGTCTCAGAAGAGTTCTTTGTCCTCCAACCTGTTCCCCCTCAGGTTGAGCCTTTTTGGTTTCCGTGGCTGTTGGACTTTCTGATAATTTTCCAAAACCAGGGACAAACTCTAAGGGTGCACACGCAGGATAGTCAGAACAAGTTCAGGCTAGTCCATATCAGAGCTGAGGACTAGTGATGTCCGGATCATGAACGAATCGTTCATTTGATCCGGTTCTTTTTAGTGATCCGGATGAATCGGTTCAGTAGACTGAACAATTCATTTGTAGCGGTTCAGTCTGTGAATCATGCAGCTGTAACCTGATCCTAGAGCTGTGAGTCATCTGCAGAGCACTCAGACACAGACTCTGGGGTCAGGTTACAGCTCATTAATACACAGAGGAACGATGACTCATAGAGTCAGAGAGTCGTTCAAAGAGTCGAATGATCCGAAGAGTCGAATGATCCGAAGAGTCGAATGATTCAAATGATTCGAATCTTACCAGGATCCGGATCTTACAAGGATCCGAATCTTACAGAGATTCGAATCATTCAGAGAATATTACTGATACCATACTTTTATAAATAAATACATTAATAATGTTCACACTGCCCCCAGTTTGCCCCCCTTTACCTATAACTGCACCTACAGTTAACTTTATTAAATTAATTAAATTTACCCTCAGTCATCAGCATAAAATTAACCCTTATACCCCATCAACCATAACGGCCCCTGAAATTAACCCTAAAGACCCCATTAACCATAACGGCCCCTGAAATTAACCCTAAATACTCCATTAACCATAACTGCCCCTAAATTAATTGCATGTACTCCAGATAAATTACCTAATAAATTGGTATGGTTGATGGGGTCTTTAGTGTTAATTTAGGGGCAGTTATGCTTAATGGGGTGTTTAGGGATAATTTAGGGGCAGTTATGCTTAATGGGGTGTTTAGGGTTAATTTGGGGCAGTTATGCTTAATGGGGTGTTTAGGGTTAATTTGGGGGCAGTTATGCTTAATGGGATCTTTAGTGTTAATTTGGGACAGTTATGCTTAATGGGGTGTTTAGGGTTAATTTGGGGGCAGTTATGCTTAACGGGGTGTTTAGGGTTAATTTAGGGGAAGTTATGCTTAATGGGGTCTTTAGTGTTAATTTAGGGGCAGTTATGCTTAATGGGGTCTTTAGTGTTAATTTGTGGGCAGTTATGCTTAATGGGGTGTTTAGGGTTAATTTGGGGGCAGTTATGCTTAATGGGGTGTTAAGGGTTAATTTTAGGGGCAGTCATGGTTGATGGGTGTTAAGGGTTAATTTTAGGGGCAGACATGGTTGATGGGGTGTTTAGGGTTAATTTAATGGTGAGGGTTAATTTAATTAATTTAATAAAGTTAGCTTAAGGTGCAGTTGCAGGTAAAGGGGAATGTAAATCCTGGGGGCAGTGATTATTAATGTATTATTTATAACAGTATGGTGATATTCTCTGAATGATTAGAATCCCAATGAAGGCAGAGAGTCGTTCAAAGATCCGGATCTTACAATGATCCGGATCTTACAATGATCCGGATCTTACAATGATCCGGATCTTACAGTGATCTGGATCTTACAGTGATCCGGATCACTGTAAGATTCGGATCCCTGTAAGATCCGAATCTTTGAACGACTCTCTGCCTTCATTGACATCACTGGAGGCAGGGGGGAGGATTCATAATGAAAGGGGCGGGGCCAATCGTTAGTGTGCCTGCACGGAGTTACTGGAAAACAGTAACTCCTGTGAGTCACACTGAGTGATCCGAAGATTCGGATCATGAATCGGATCATTTCAGTGAACGAATCGAAATGATCCGATTCACTTTAATGATCCGAACTTCCCATCACTACTGAGGACAAGGAGTCAGAAAACAGAATAGTCAAGGTCGAGCCGGGTAAACACAGGATTAGAAGTAAATTACATGCTAGGAGAGGATACAGTACAACAAGGATAGGTACGACCATCAGAGGGCAAGGTGTTATGGGTCTCTGGGGTTTATATAGGAGAAAATGCACCAATGTAAAAATTTGAATGGAGTGATGTCACTTCGTTTTAGATGCACATCTGTGCCCATTTTGTCTGTGGCAGGGCTGCTTGCGGGACTGCGGAAGTAGCAGAATGCCAGGTAGAAGCAGGAGAGGAGTCTGTCACCAGGGCTGGATTAATGTAGGGGCTGATGGAGCTGCCCCTTGAGCCCCTGGCAAACGCAGTTGCCACAACTGCGACCTGGGCCCACCACTCTAGGTTTTAATTTTTTTTTTAAAACAGATTTAAAATAAGCCCCCCCCCAATCTGTCCACCAACTACAAAACAATTTGTAACTCGGTTACTGTCCGTAAAGTACATCATATGAACCGGATGTCTTAAAATTATTTGCTGAAATAAATGTATTTTAAATACACATTTGGAGAAAATATATGGAGAAGAAATGTTCTTTGTTTTACTAGAATTTCTCCAGGAAAAATTTTTTTTGTTCCATTCTGCTAAATTACTACAATTACCCTTTAAAACAGGGTTTTACATTCTGCTGACAGGGAAGAGTCAGTCTGATCTCCTCTGCAGCAGCAGGGAGATGTCCCTGCAAAAAACACTGGAGGTACTGGGACTATAAGATACCTTATACTTTCCCAGCAGTTAAAGAGAATTTTCTGTGCTTTTTTCACCAACAGGCCCGGACTGGCCTACAGGGAAATTGGGAGATTTCCCGGTGGTTAGGCCGAGGAGCACGGTGGCTGCACTGATGTGTATGCGGGCTGATGACAACCTAATGCGGGTCTGTAGCTTACCACCATACCTGGGAACTCTCCGGGTTTGACCCTGATATTGCCGGATGAGCACTGCTTTTTCGGTTCTCCGGGTCAAGACCCAAATCCTCCTGGTCGCTGGAGCGGGGTCTTGACGCGCCCCACTCCACACCCATTTTTCCTTTAAATGGGGGTGTTTCCCGCTGCCGTCAGCGCCAACTCCCCCGACGCCAGTGGGAACGCCACTGATGTTAGCAGGACCGCCCACTGGTGTGCAGTCCTGGCCGCGTCCCGCAAGGGAAGGCTCCCGGTAGCCGGAGCTCAGAAGTTCCCAGGTATGGTTACCACTGTGCTTTTTGGGTTTTGCATACTCCCTTTTTGTTTTTGCATAAAATGAATGTTGATACCTATAGTTCTGTGTTATTTTTATTATGTTATAGTCTGTTTGAAAAGAGACATTTCATGACACAGAGATTAATCATTAGTGTCTGTGGCCCACATTGTACCAAACATTTTTTCACTCAAGAACTATTCTGTAGGTCTGTGTCATAGCATCTGTTCCGCACCTGAAAGACAATCTGCACTTTTATTTCCACATTTAACCAGAAGGGTGACACCAGGGTGCCAGGCACCATATTATATTTGAATATAGTGTCAAAACTCAGACTTCTTTATAAAAAAGCAATACATTTGTTGGTTATACTGAGTTATATATTGGAAACGTATTGGACTGATATATGAAACCATCTTTATGCAATTTTTTTTCCACCTGCACATGTTGAAATATTTTCTGCTGTTTTGATTTTGTTGTCCTAAAAATAGATATCAAATATTAGTATTTTGTTTTTTAGAGCACAGATTCTCAGACTAGCGAATTCCCCATATGTGATGTATTTTTTTTACCAAATAGTTTTTTTTAGTCAAAAAAGCTTTGTGGACTGAAAATTACCTTATAAGGTTTTGAACATTACTTTTTTTATTTATTTTTTTTTTAAAGAAAAAATCGCAAAGCAAAACCACTTCAGCTTTGTAAACCACATAGCAGCCACCAACCTATTTTAAATCATTGTTGTTCTTGTAAGAAACGGATAACAAAGGCATTACGGTAAATGATCAGGACAATATTTATTTTCCCCGGTACTTAACCTTTAAGTACATGTACCTAATATATATAGAAAATATTTATTTTTTCTTCCATTATTAAGGATAGAACATAAAAAATCCTTCTTACCAGCTTTTCCTCTTTGCACATCTCAGCTTAGTTCAGTTCACACATATTCTATACTTAGAAGGTGTATACAGAATTTTTTACACTTGAAGGCAGCAGCATTTTCTGCACTTACATTGTTCTACAGCTCCCCTTTCTCATTTCTTTACACCAACCTCTGTGAAATATGCAACCAAGTCTATCTGATTTATACATCCCATTTTAGCTATATAAAATGTACAAGTACCAGCACCCCGATTGCACCCACAGAGTTTCAGGTCAGACCCTATATAATTCTATACCAAAATAGTAATGGATAGATACTCATACAAATGCCTGCCCATAAACACATACTCCTGCCCACACATATGCACACACACACACACACTCACACTTGCCCTTACACATAAACATCCTGGCTTACACTTGCCCTTGCAAGCACACTCTCCCCTTTGTAATAATTTCTCCCCTATCTCATTACCTTCCCCTTTCTGCCCACCTCTCGTTACCCCCTTTATCTACCCCCTTTCTATTTATCTCTCCCTTTATCTTTGATCCTCCCTTTTCTTATTATCTCTTCCATTTATCTTTTTCTCAGCTCAGTCTGCTCTTAATCTCTCCTCCTTGTTGTCTTTCCATTTTCTTTTTGTCTCTCCCCTATTTCTTTCTATCTCTTCTTTCTCATTATCTCTTTTCCTCTCTTTTCTCTTTTTTCTATCTCTCCCCTTTCTGTTTATCTCTTACCTATTTTTTAATCTTTCTTTGTTCTCTCTATTTTCCCACCTTTTTCTTTATCTCTTTTCCCTTTTTCTCCCCACTTTTCCCTTTTCTCTTTTATCTATCCCCCTTTTCTTTTGACCTGTCCCTTCTCATCTTTCTTCCTATTTCACTTTATCTCTCCTCTTTCTCCCTATATCACCCACTTCTTATTATGTCTCCCCTTCTCATTATCTCTCCTCTTTCTCATTATCTCTCTCTCTCTCTCTCTCTCTCTCTCTCTCTCTCAATCTCCCAATCTCTCTCTCTTTCAATCTCTGTCTCTTTTAATCTCTCTCTCTCTCTCTCTCTTTCAATCTCTCTCTCTCTTTCAATCTCTCTCTCTTTCAATCTCTCTCTCTTTCAATCTCTCTCTCTCTCTTTCAATCTCTCTCTCTTTCAATATCTCTCTCTCTCTCTCTCTTTCAATCTCTCTCTCTCTTTCAATCTTTCCCTCTCTTTCAATCTCTCTCTCTTTCAATCTCTCTCTTTCAATCTCTCTCTCTTTCAATCTCTCTCTTTCTCTCTCTCTCTCTCTCTTTCAATCTCTCTCTCTCTTTCAATCTCTCTCTCTTTCAATCTCTCTCTCTTTCAATCTGCTTTATGTTACAGCAAAATATTTCAGATTTTGACTCGTCGGTCCTGAACACCTGCCGGCTTTTTGTCTGCACCCCAGTTCCTCTGTTTTCCTGAATAGTTGAGTCATTTGGCCTTGTTTCCACATTGGAGGTATGGCTTTTTGAGCACAAGTCTTCCATGATGAACACTTGTGACCAAACTTCTCCAGGTACGGCTGGACATCTTCCAAGTGTGAAGGGAAGTAAGCATGATGTGTCTACCATCTGCTGCACTAAGAGCTTGGACAGCAAATCTAATAGATCTCTGCTTTGACCTTTCTGCATGCGAGAGACCTTGATGATGCAGTATAACTACCTTGGTCTTGTTGCTGTGCTCAGTCTTCCCATGGCGTATGACTTTTGACTAGACTTGGGCACCAGGGGGCTCTTCGTGTTCGTCTTCGTGCTCGTCTTCGGCAAAAAAAAAAACTTTGTATTCCGCGAATATTCGCCTGGTCCTGTCTTCTCTTCGGGCGAATATTCGCGGACATTCTTCGTGTTCGGTTTTCTTTGTTTTCCCCGGTTAAGGGGTTAAAACGGGGTTAAAGCCGCTCTGGCGCCAGGAGTTTAAATGTCCGTATGAGCAACTCTATTGGTCGTCAGCAGGGGGCTCGTCTGCCATTGGTTGACGGCAGACGAGCCCCCTGCTGGCGACCAATAGGGTCGCTCGTACAGACTGTTATACTCCTGGTGCCGTAATTGTTCGGCAGATCCCGCTGGTCTCCCTGTTCTATCATTTATTAACTGATAGAACAGGGAGACCAGTGGGATGTGCCGGGTAAGTGGCAGAATTGGGATTTTAAAAGTCTGTACGAGCGACTCTGTTGGTCGCTCGTACAGACTTTTAGGCTCCCGATGCTGTAACTTACCCGGCACATCCCACTGGTCTCCCTGTTCTATCAGTTAAATGTCCGTACGAGCGACCAATAAAGTCGCTCGTACGGACATTTAACTGATAGAACAGGGAGACCAGTGGGATGTGCCGGGTAAGTTGCAGCATTGGGGTTTTAAAAGTCTGCAGTCTCGTGCAGACTTTTAAAACCCCAATGCTGCAACTTACCCGGCACATCCCACTGGTCTCCCTCCCTGTTCAATTAATTAAATGTCCGGACGAGCGAACAATAAAGTCGCTCGTACGGACATTTAACTAATTGAACAGGTTTTAAACCCCAATGCTGCAGTTTACCCTGCCGATGCCACTGATCTCCCTCCCTGTTCAATTAGTTAAATGTCCGTACGAGCAACTTTATTGTTCGCTCGTACGGACATTTAATTAATTGAACAGGGAGGGAGACCAGTGGGATGTGCCGGGTAAGTTGCAGAATTGGGGTTTTAAAACCCCAATGCTGCAACTTGCCCTGCCGATGCCACTGGTCTTTAACTAATTGAACAGGGAGGGAGACCGATGCCACTGGTCTCCCTCCCTGTTCAATTAGTTAGGGGTTAACTTTTTTTTAAAGGGTTAAGGGGCCGTGCAAGTGAGCCTATTGGTCGCTTGCACGGCCCTTTAACCTATGGATTTCCGCTCCCGTTAACCTTCGATGCTGTGTTAGATAACGCAGCATCGAAGGGGTTAACGGGAGCGGAAATCCATAGGTTCGCTGTCAGGGGTTACAAAGACCGTGCGAGTGAGCCTATTGGTCACCTGCAGGGTCTTCCTCTGGCATCAACCAATTGGTTGATGCCAGAGGAGGTCCCTGTAGGCGACCAATAGGCTCATTCGCACTGCCCTGTAACCCGTGACGGCGAACTTCCGGGAACTGCCACGATGCCGCGAAGCCGCGAAGACAAGGTAAGTTAGAAGAGGGGGGAAGAATGGTAGACGAAGACGAAGACAATCACGAAGATCTTCGTGGTGTGTGTCTTCGTCTTCGCCTACGTTTTACCACCGCCGTCTTCTCTTCGGCGTGTCTTCGGAACGAACACGAAAACGCACTCTTCGTGTTCGTTTCCATGTTCACCCGAAGACGAATGCACAAGTCTACTTTTGACATTAAAATTTATGAAGACCTCATTGTGAGGTTGAAACGTTGTTGCTGTCTTCTTTTAATAAATCTGCCTGAGCTGGAACCCTTGAGTGCCTGGAGCCTTTATTTATTTTGACATTAAAATGTCTTAAGCAACCTTAACTTGTCCGTGATATTGGCTGCTCCTCACCCAGCTTTGTTCCTCTTACACAGCTGTTTCAGTTTTAGTTAATGATTCTCTTTCAACTTACATATTACATTGATGACCATTAGCACCTGTTTGGCTAATTATGCACCAAACTATATCCCTACAAATTCCCTGACATTGTGCAAGTATAGAAGAATTTATGCTATTTTGAAGGCAAAGGGTGACCACACCAAATAGATTTTTCTTCTGTTCACTCACTTTGCATTTGTTTAATGCTAAAAATGAACTATTAACAAGTCTATTTTTAAAAGTATTCTTACTTTACAGCATTATGTCACACCTGCCTAAAACTTGTAGTTAGGCAGAGTTTCTTTGTTGTCTACCTTCCCCGTATTAGGAGACCCCTGGGTGTACTACAATTTTATATAGTTTTAGAGCTGCAGTTTAGTCATAGAGATAATTATCTAATATTATATTTTTTCCATGAATATACCGTATTTGCTCGATTATAAGACGAGGTTTT
This sequence comes from Spea bombifrons, assembly GCF_027358695.1. Classification (NCBI taxonomy): domain Eukaryota; kingdom Metazoa; phylum Chordata; class Amphibia; order Anura; family Pelobatidae; genus Spea; species Spea bombifrons. The sequence goes on from NC_071087.1 coordinate 60,330,909, forward strand.
TTCCAGAGCAAATGCTCTGAAAAATACCCCTCGTCTTATAATCGGGGTCGTCTTCTCAGACCCCCCAAAAAATGTCTGCTGGGGCCATGCTGCTTACCGGTCGCGAGCAGCGTCTCTTCTGTTAGAAGCAGGAGGACAGGAAGCTTGCAGCGTCCTCACAGAGCTCTATCTCCCCCTCCCTCCTCTGGGGGCGGGGCCAGAGAAGTTGCTCTACAGCCGGTCCCCTGCAGAAGTCTTCGAGTGAGAGATCTGCAGTTCAGGTAAGGGGGTGGGGGGGGTTTTTGGGTAAGAATGTGTGTTTAATGTGTGAAGTATGTGTGATTAATGGAATGAATGAGTATTTAAATGTGTTTGTGTGTGATAGCATGGATGTGTAAGTGGGGTGGGGGTTGTAGCATGGCATAGGGAGGCTGTAATCCCACTACTATCATCCCCAGGTTCCAGCATGTACTGGCTGCCTTGGCTTGATAGGAGTGTGATTGCTGTTAGCAGTTTGATATATATATATCAAACTGCTAACAGCAATCACACTCCTATCAAGCCAAGGCAGCCAGTACATGCTGGGTTAAAAGGCATATCATGGGGCTGAGTGGCATATAGGGGGTTAAAATGCATTTCTGGACCTCCAGAAATGCATTTTAACCCCTATATGCCACTCAGCCCCATGATATGCCTATATACCTCCAGAAATGCATTTTAACCCCCTATATGCCACTCAGCCCCATGATATGCCTTTTAACCCCCTATATGCCAGAGTGGCATATAGGGGTATAAGGCATATCATGGGGCAGAGTGGCAAATAGGGGGGTATAAAGCATTTCTGGGGGCAGAGTGGCATAACTGGGGGGGGCAGGTTGGCAAATAAAAGGAAATTTAAAAAATATATTTTTCTCAATCATAGCTTTTATTAAACATGAAAAAATAATTTACATGAATTAATATTTACTGGTAAAACTTTTTTCCTATAGGGTCGTCTTATATTCAGGCTTTTTGTTTTTTTCCTAAATTAATATTTTGATTTTGGGGGGTCGTCTTATAATCGGGGTCGTCTTATAATCGAGCAAATACGGTAGCTTTCTTAGTAAGATATGCATTAAAAGCAACATTTTATTACAGATTTCCTTTTATTTTGTTTAGTTTATATCCAGTGTCAAGGGTTTGACTACCCCTAGTAATACTTGTGGTTACCCAACATCGGTTTAGATTCTATTTTTAAAAGCATTCTTACCTTAGAGCATTATTTCGAAACTGCCTAAAAAGCAATCAAAAACGATTCAGAAAAGTTTTTTGTCGCATTCATTTTCTGACCTTTTAGTTTGGACAAAATTCGGGGCCTTTTTTATTATTTGGAATGACAATTGGGGGGTGTTCCCAAAGGGTGAGGTCCCTGACACCTTCTGGACTTACCTTTCACCTACAACAGCACTATCTCAAGGTTTTTCACTCCAGGGCCACCACCACCAGCAGCACTGGACCAATGGGTACATATAGCCATCAGCATGCTATTTCATCAAAATTTTAAAAAAAATGTTGATTCATTGATCTCTCAATGATTAAGGAATGTGATATGGCAGCAGCAGTAGTAGTGGGGTACTGGGTATACACTAGCAGGGAAAGTGTTCTCGGGGTGATGAGAGCTGTTGGGTTGGCGCCAGACATAGCGTTTTCCATGATGGTCAAAAAAGCTCAATTTTAGTCTCATCTGATCAGAGTACCTTCTTCCATATGTTTGGGGAGTCTCCCACAACCCTTTTGGTAAACAGCAAATGTGTTTGCTTATTTTTTCTTTACGCAATGGCTTTTTTTTCTGGCCATTATTCCATAAAACCCAGCTCCGTGGAGTGTACAACTTAAAGTGGTGCTGTGGACAGATACTCCAATCTCTGCTGTGGAGCTTTGCAGCTCCTTCAGAGTTACCTTTGGTCTCTATGTTGCCTCTTAGTGCCCTCATTTCCTGGTCTGCAAGCTTTCCATTTCTTAATGATGAATTTAATGGTGCTCCATGAGATGTTCAAAGTTTCCAATATTTTCTGCTCTATACAACTTTATCCCTGACCTGTTTGAAGAGCTCCATTGTCTTCATGGTGCTGCTTGCTTAGTGGTGCCCCTTGCTCAGACTCTGGGGCCTTTCAGAACAGGTGCACATATACTAAGATCAAGTGACACTTAGATTCCACACAGATGGACTTTATTTAACTAATTATGCGACTTCTGAAGGTAATTGGTTGCACCAGATCTTACTTAGGGGCTTCATAGCAAATGGGGAGAATACATATATTTTCAGGATTTTTTTTAAGTTATTTTCTTAATTTCACTTCACCAATTTGGACTATTTTGTATGTCCATTGTGTGAAATCCAAATAAAAATCCATTTTAATCTCAGGTTGTAATGCAACAAAATAGGAAATGCCAAGACAGGTGAATATTTTTGCTAGGCACTGTATCAGCAACAAGCAAATCTGCCAAAAAGTAGGACGTAAGCTACTTTTAATAGGGTTACTGGCGGGGTGTTGGACTAGGTGCCATGTCCACCACCCAGAGTACTGAGCCATTTCCATGCATTCTTAACCCCAAGATTATGTAAAGTCCTTAACTGTTCCATTGACTTGACCTATTTTCAATCAATTCGTTCACAAACTGTTGGGACAGAAACACGCATTTTTGCTCTCAAACTGATTATAAAGATACATAATAACTGCCAGCTGCCTAGATCCAGAAGCATACATAAAACCTATACTGATTCAATTTGGTTTGTCATTCAACAACTGCTGGGACATTACTACTGTATTTTTTAAGCTTCGTATATATTGGCAATTAATACATATCTCAGCCTTTGATAAATTTCCTTTGCCAATTTTGTTCAGATAAAATTGTGTGCATAAGTCATATTACATGTCAATAACCATGTGGGTATTTAAATCTACTAAGTAACCTGGTCTTAATATCTCAGAGAAGTGACAATATTTGAAAACCACGGTTAAAGGAATCTCTAAGAAACTTTGATAACAATCCAGCTAACCAGATACTCTCGCCAACCTTTGTTGGAGGATCGGGGGGAGGAAGTCACTGCAAGCACCGACATATTGACCTCAGTTGAAGTTAGGGCAAAATGAAGGCTTTTTCAGTGACATTCTCTCCCGCGATTGAAGGATTGGAGAAAGGACATCACCGCAAGAACCATCATATTGTTCTCTGTTCAAGATAAGGCCAAATGACGATGCATTTTGTCAGAAGTTCCCACCGAGTTATGTCCGCGGAAAATCAGACAATGATAGAAGATACAAAGCAGCAATCGGGGGGCATGTGTATATAGAGAAAAAATAAATATTTATGATAGTGTGATACCGTCTATTAAAATGCAATATATGTAAATGTGTAAATGCAGTCACAAACGGTGCTGGTAAAAGAGGCTCTTCGAAAGTAAAATAGGTTCTTTATTTCTTAAAATCTATAAATAAAGGAATGAAAAAAAACACATAGTGCAGTAACTTCCTGTGATGTATATAGGCAAATTAGAATGCACTTACAAGATGGTTGATTTCAAATGGCATATTCAACTTAAAAAAGTCCGAGGTCCGGAGAAGGAAACGAAGTCCTCACAGCGGTTTATCTCCGATAAAGAAATGCAATTTCTCTTCTTTAATGTCTCTGTCTCAACGCGTTTCGCCTCTACGTGGGCTTCCTCAGGAGAACAATCGAAGATAATCCGCAATGGTAGCGTGTAATGATAGAAGATAGCAGATTAAAGATAGAAATGAAAAGAGGGAAGAGAAGGGTGAAGATAAATGATAGAAGAAGAAGAAGTTGCGGAAGTGGTTGGCAGAAGTGGAAGTGCTCAGCCGAGAAGGAAAGGGAAACCGGTTTGGCACTCGTTGATGAGGTAAGGTGGGAGGGTCAATGTGTAGGAGAATACATAGCAATGACTGCCCCTCTGTGTCTGGGTACAAATAACTTCTGAGGTCTATTTGTGCCCCTTTAAGCGTGTCAAAAAATGACACTGCTAAAAAGTGGTATGGAGGGATTATGGGATCTGGAGGAGATGAGATCAAAAAGTAGGTTCTCTGCACACTAGGATTGTAAATTTGGTACTGACTGGGTTGGAGAAACAAGTGATAGGTGAATGTTATGCATTTGCTTGGCAAGAGGAATTCCATGAAAGGATCTGTCCTGAGGTCAATTCAAGGGTTGTGTTCCTTATACCATGATCACAGGCGGGCTGTTAAGAGGGCAGAGATTGCACAGGCAGGCAGTTAAAGGGGCAGTGGTGGCACAGGTAGGCTGTTTCAGGGGCAGAGGTGGCACAGGCAGGCTGTTTCAGGGGAGTAGGTGGCATAGGCAGGCTGCTTAAGGGGCAAAGGTGAAAAAAGCAGGTTGCTTAAGGGGCAGAGGTGGCACAGGCAGGCTGTTTAGGATACAGAGATGGCATAGGCAGGTTGTTAAAGGGCAGATATGGTACATGTAGGCTGTTTCAGTGGCAGGTGTGGACAGACAGGCTGTTTCAGGGGCAGAGGTGGCACAGGCAGTCTGTTTTAGGGGCAGAGGTGGCACAGGCAGGCTGTTTCAGGGGCAGAGGTGGCACAGGCAAGCTGTTTCAGGGCCAGAGATGGCACAGGCAAGCTGTTTCAGGACCAGAGATGGCACGGGCAGGCTGTTTTAGGGGCAGAGATGGCACAGGCAGGGTGTTTCAGGGGACAGATATGGCACAGACAAGCTAGGTGCAAAGATGGCACAGAGAAGCTGTTTGGGAGCAAATGTGGCTCTGTGGGACATGCTGCTTGTGAGGTTGGGGGGCACATGAGCTCGACCACACAAACAAATATATGGGGCTGAAGTCTGAATATTTCAAGGGTTGCTTTTTATTCCCAGTTCGGCCCTCCTAGTAATACTCCTTGTTGTTGAGTAATCATAGGGCGAAAACATGGAACTCTTGTGTGTCCAGTGTTTTCATCTCATGGCAGTTTCATGATGTTGTCTCCAATGGGGGTGTAAAACCGTCTAGGGATTGCTAATAGTATTCTAAAAATACATGCACACCCATGACATTCCCTTAGCAGGGCAAACCAAGAATAAAATGTTCCCTACACCAACTTACTCAGCTTTGGAACCTATATTTATTTATCTTCAGTATCCTCTATAATTAATTTAGTAGAAGGTAAGTTTTAGCCAATAAAATGTTGCAGTTGTGTTATGATAAGACACCTCTGCACGAGTGGGTAGGTGAGGGGCTGTGGGTTCTGTCGACTGCCGTTTGACTTGGTTGCATAGGATGTGGGTCAGGAGAAGCACTTGCCATACCCTCATTTTATGATTTGTAATGAATAGTCTTTATTAATAACCAAACCAAAACTAGTAACATAATCATAAGAAACTTTATATGGATATCTTACCGCTATGTAGCATTTACATCCTGCTATGTCTAATTTATCATTAGTCATCTGTTTCAAAACAGGGAAAAAAAATGCTTTCTTGTGGCTTCCTGTAACCTAAATATATCTCGGTCATCCTATGGTTCTAACTTCACAACACTTTTACTATAACAACAGTTGTCAAAAAGACATCAGTTCTGAATCCTTTTGAAACAATGCTTGGCTTTTGATCTACCAGTACAGTGGTAAACAAAGACCTTCTAGAAACCAGCAGCAATCATATACGGTATTTACCCAGATTCAAATCTGTAAGAATTTTCGGTGAGTACATATAAAGTGCAGTTTTAATATATTTATTATATAGACAATATTTATCTGGCAGACTGCTTGTTGCTTCTCTAAAAATGTTAATGGGAAAGTGTGTTTTGTGACATCTTCTTTAGGTTGTAAATACTGTTAACCTTTGGATGTCATCTAGTATACTGCACTATTATTACATGATAACTGGGGCCTAAAAGAAAACACATTTATATGCAGTGTGCTAGGTGGACAGTGATCATCAACAATAACAATAAAACTGACAATATACAAGTTGGCAATATACATTAAGACATTGGCATAGGAGGAGAGGATCCCGCTCTTGCTATCTTACACTATATTATTCTGTAAAGCTTCTATGATAATTATAAGAGCTGCATAATGCTAATAAAGGCCATTGTATCTGTTTTGACTGTGTGGCAGTGCATGTTGCCATAAGACAGAGATCTTGTCTGCTTAGACCTATAACATTAAACCCATATCCTAATCCCACCCAACAGTACCCAATAACGACACTAGACGCTAATTGTGGGGTAGAGCTTTTGCTGCTGCTTTTATTGACAGATTAACATAGCGTCAGTTCCTTGAGTCAGCAGAATTTCCCAATTTGACTCTCCAAGCCCATTGTTGGCAAAATGTTATATTGATATTGTATTAGGTGCTGGCCAGGGGACCCACACCACAGCTATGACAAAACAAAAACAGACACATCCCACTTCTCCCCTTAATTTAACCCTTCTGGATGCAACAGTGTTGCAGCCACCTACCAGTGGTGAGAGTCCTTATTGCTGCCTCATGCATGGGCCATTAGTCAAACAGTCTCCTTTCCTATTGGTCCAGGGGGCCCTCTGTCTTGGAGACAGGGCTGGATAGCTGCATTACAAGTATACCTAAGGAGATAAACCACTTTAAAAGGAGTGAACGTAGACAGCAGGAGAGAGCTGGTATATTTTGTACAGGGATCAAGTACAACCAAATGGCCCTCACCATCCAATATGAGTTAACTTAGGCACACATGTTCACTTACTAACTGTCCTCTAACATGATCCTCCCTGCCAGACCCAACTAAGTGTGGAAAATGTCCTCCTAGGCAGCAAGTTCAGAGATGTTTTTTTGCACAGGGAACACAGGGGCCCTGTTGCAGTCTATGTCGGAGTTGTGGACTGGGCCCCCAAAACCTAGCATGGACATCCAGCCAGTTAAAAACTAAGGGGAATGGAGCATTGCCGCATCCTGCTCTCCAATCACTTCACCATTGGGATCCATAGACATGATTTGTGCAGCACCTCTACACAAAATCCAAACAAAAGATCTCTGTAGCGATGTAAAGTATGACTATATATATTACGATATATAATATTGTGTCACGCATAGTAATTAAAGGAAATAACCCTTGGTAACATGAAGTGAACCCAACATGCTTTTAATGGTTGGATGGTAAATACAATTGTTATCTATACTACTACATTGCTAAATGTGACCTGCCGCTGTTTTTAAACATTTTAAGTAATCAGACAACATAAAAAGTATGTGACTCTGTATATACTTTGCATACATGTATACTTGCATATACTGTATTACATTTTTATATATACACATAGTTCCTATATTTTCTTTGTACTGTAATCGGTTCCCTTTTCTATGTCCTAGTTATTTTTTTATTTCTGTGTGTGCCTCATAAATCTCCCTATGCTTGTTCTCAATTGCACAGTACTTATCACAGCCTGATAAGTATTTTTAGTGCCCTTCCTTGTTCATAGTGCACTTGTATGAGGTTTTTTTTTCTACTGTTAAGAGGAAATGTTTCTTATAAATTTCACAGGCTTTCAATCTGCCGAAGCTAAATTGCCACAAAATCATACCATTTGACAAAGCTGTTGATCTCCGGATATCGACTCAATAACATCAACTGGTAAGTTTATCATATGCTATGAAACAAGTAAGGAATGAAAAGCTGCATTTCGTTTGGTAACAGTGTTGTATGGCTTCTTTTTCTTTAATGTTGAACTCGATGTGTGTGGATTAGTTTAATTTGATAGATATTATTAATATAGGACATGCAGAGAACTTTAGGAACTTCATCATTCGTATGATGGGACCCGGGCAGGACTAGGTGTGCATAAGCAGCCCTGGCTGCTACATATCTATGCTCTCGCAGTGTGTGACCATACATATGAAGCTGGTGGCCGCACAAAGCCGCAGTATCTAAGTATTTGGTGTTATTGTCCACCAGGCGAATGTCTAGTATAGATGGCCAGTCTGGGCCTATGTGTGATGAACAGTGATGTATTTAGGGTGCCCTTTGTCAGATTTCATCTCCACGACCACAGTCCTATTTACTGCCCACTGGGATATGACACCTCAGAAGGACATACATAACCTGCTATGGAGGCTGTGCTGCTTATATCAACTTGGGGCCTAGGGTCCCATAATAAAGGAATACAGCTCCCCTCCAGCCAGTGGCATATATATTGGGGTAGGAGGTTTTGGGGAGTGTGGCTGGCAGTAAACAAGAAAAATGTGTTATCAACAGCAGAGACCCCCAACAAGGATGATAAAAACAATTTCTAGTGAAAGGAGAAAGACGTAAACATGGCAAAACTAGATTAACCCCTTAAGGACCAAAGCCTTTTTTACACTACAGGACCAGATACGTTTTCATATCAATTGGACCCTGGGCAAGCACTCCCGTAGTGCCTCTTCCCCATCATCACCCCCAGAGACACTTTGTCCCCTCCTTCACTGTACCATACCTCTATTTTCCTCGTTCATGTAGATCAACTGAACAAGACATACAAACCCTGTATTTGCAGGTATTAATAAATTAACATGAAAAATAGCATTCCAGGTACAAAGCAACTAAAAAACACACAGACCAGCCGTGCAGGTATAGATTAACTGAAAAATCACAAGCAAACTGAGTATTGAAGGTATAGATCAAATAAATAATGCTTGAAAATCCTAAATAGCTGGCATACATAACATGTTGCTCACCCCAAAGGCTAGCCCTGGCACCCAGATTGCGTACATAGGACTTGTCTCAGCACAGAATTGCATCCACTGGATCTGCCCAGAACCCAGATTGGATGCATAGGACTTGCCATCTTTTCTCTCAAATAAAATGTCTGTGTCATCTTTGCCTCCAAACAGCATCATTGTCCCAATCAGCCTGCCTATGCCATATTTGCCCCAAACAGCCTGCCTGAACCATCTTTGCCCCAATCAGCCTCCCTGTATCACCTTTGCCCTAAACAGCTTCCTTGTGCCACATTCAAGCTATCGCACACATACTCATTCATTCAATCATTCACAGATAATCATTCACAAATACTTATTCATTCACTAATTCATTCACACATATTCATTCACAAATACTCATTCATTCATTCACACATACTCATTCATACATCCTCCCCCACCCCTTACCTCAACTGCAGATTTCTCTGTGGTGCTCACACACTTTCGCAGGGGCCCTCTGCTTACCTCTCCAATGTGCTAGCAACCTCCCCTTTACTGCTCAGGGGAAGCAGGAACGCAGCAGGGTCACATCATGTGATGTAATGTAACATGATCCTGCTGCATCTCTGCTTCTCTTGAGTGTTACAAGAAAGATGACTTGCAATGCAGAAGTAAGCAGCAGGCCCGTACTAAAGTCAGATTCAGAGTGCACACATGGGACTTGCCACAGCACCCAGATTGCATCCACAGGACTTGCCCAGCGCTAGGATTGCATCCATGGGACTTGCCCCAGCACCCAGATTGCATGTTTAGTGATGTGAAAAAGGGAAGAGATCAACATAAGATGGAAAACATTAGTATAGAAAAGAGCATGAATTTGTGGTGTGTAGTGGTAGGCCTCTGGAATGCCATGACTAAGGTGGAAGCAGTAGAGGTTTAAGTAGGTGTGTGAAGGGTACTGGTTACTGAGTGCTCATCCTGTAATTAGCTTTGTTAAGAATTGAAGCCTGGATAGTTGAAGGAAAACATATCTATGTAAACTCTTTTTTCTTTGAGCCTCCAAACAAACAATTTTGCAACTCTAGTATCTTTCGTTAACCACTACAAACCTTATGCTACCAACCATCTTAAGCCAGGCTCCTTGCAAGATTCATGCTCATTTGGACTATTTTGGCAGATATGCAAGTTTAAATATTCATATTTTGTGTTTTTTGGTATACATACCATATACGTGTTTTGGAGACATTGTTTCTTTTTTTTTGGTCAAATGTTATTTACCTTTCCAAAGGCACATTCCTTCCCTCCTGATCCCCTCCACGTCTGGCCTCTTACAGCTATAACTTACAGGAGTCCGTAAGTAGAACAAAACGCAAGAAGAACGTTGTACATAAAAATACTAAATAACTGACAGAACACAAAGCATTTTCAAAGGTGTTATATTTGTATGCCTTATTTTATGCCTTATTTTAACCTTGCCTATATACAGGAATAAGTATCTTCTTTTCAATGTTAGATTTTGGTTACACTCTGTTGTGAAGAATTGCCAATGAAGAGAGAAGATCTGCATTTTCACCATGTCTGTAAGTCCACAGCATTACACCAGATACATGATCACATTTCAAGGTCTTGTATACGGTAGGGCCAGTTTAGAAAGTAGACAACCCAAGTCAAAAGTGTGGATGCTGATTCCATTAAGCCCCTCCACATTTGCTTTCTGCAGCATCCCTAAATATGTGCTACATCTGCCTAGTGGGAAATGTATCCATGCCACCACATAATTTTTTTTCGTAGCATGTGAAGGACATTTTCTATGCAATAGTGGGTGTGTTCAGCCATTTGTTTAACATAAAAACAATACACCAGAGGAGCACATGGACTGTAAACGGCCACAATTGTGGGATATCCCAAGTTAAGCATAGGCACCTCATTAAAGAATGTATCAAATTTGCTTTCGGGCAAGAGTACCTGTGTACCTGGTTGTGCACCACTTTAATTTAACCCCTTTTTTTTTTTTTTGCACCCTTCGTAGCAATGGCAGTTTTAACATTTCTGCGGTGCTCGTGTTTAGCTATAATTTTCTTCTTTCTCATTTATGTACCCACGTAGGACAAGAAGGGTTTTCTTTAGATGTTATTGTTTTGGTTGTATCATATAATTTACTATAACAAAAAGTATAAAATATGCTGACAAATTGAGAAAACGTCTTGAAACCTCTTTTACTCATCTATAAAAGCTAATGGAAAAAAATGCTAAATAGATTCTACTAGTTGTCCTGAGTTTAGAAATAACGAATGTTATAATGTTTTTTGCAAGTTATAGGGCAATAATAACAAGTAGCGTTTTGCTATTTCAAAACCATTTTTTCCAAAACTGGTATTTCTGTCCCATGTTCTATTTGGGACACCGCCATCTTGCGAGAGGTGGCATTTCTGATCGCTGTCCAGAGAAGATTTAAAAATATGTGAAAAAAATAAATGGCTTTGAAATAGCAAAATGATACTTGCCCTATAAATTGCAAAAAAAAAAAAAAAAACTTTGGGTATTTCTAAACTAAGGACAAATAGTATAATCTGGTTAGCAGTTTTTTCATTAGCTTTTGTAGATGAGTAAAAGATTTTTCTTTTCAGTTTTTCACCATATCCTATTATTTTTTATACAAAATTTGATGATATGATCTAAAAGCCCTTCTTGTTCTGAAAGCAATATATAACTTGTGTGGGTACACTAACTAAGAGAGAAGAAAATTACCGTGAGCACCACAAAAAACTTAAAACAACCTTGGTCAATACAGAGTTAGACTGAGACTCAGTGTCAGCCTGGCTATAATGCTGTCAGCCTATTTGGTGTATTTTTAATGCTAGTTGGGATTTAATTCCCACTGATTGTACCCCCACTATTTAAAATAGGGGGCCAGTGGCCTTATTTTATTTGTTTATGTGCATGTATAGACAGATAATATTGATGCAATGTATAGCAAGGGTTCACCATGCGAACCCTAAGCCACAGGAGCTGACATTTTGTTAAGGAGACTTGATTATAATTTTTAGTACAAATCAGACTTCCGTCTAGGGGCGCTCGTAATACACGATATGATATAGCTCAAAAAAGAACAAAAAGAAAGAAGAAAATATAGTGTAGTATATTCTGATTCTTGTGAAATCCCAGGGTTATGCTCCAAAGGTTACACTCACAATAAAAAAGACGTTTAAGGCTTCCAGAATCAACTCCTTGGTGTGTGCGTGTCAATCCGTTTGTGTCGTGGAACATGCAAAACAGAAATGTACCATAGAATGATATCTTTCTATAATACTATGCACGCAAGATTGGAATGCACTCACATTTGGGTAGATAATTCCCGCTTATCTGTTATCAGGGCCGGACTGGCCCACCGGGATACCGGGAAATTTCCCGGTGGGCCGACAGGTCCGTGGTTTGGGACCAGGGGCGGGCTGGGACCAGGGGCGGGCTGGGACCAGGGGCGGGCTGGGACCTGAGCGGCCGCTGGGTGCTGATGCGGCCGGCCGGCGCTACTATAATACTTTTTTCTTAATTTAATATGGCAAGCTGGTCCGGCTTGCCATATTAAATTTTAAAAATGTATTACAGTATCGCCGGCCGGCCGCATCGGCACCCAGCGGCCGTGTGCGATGGCCGCTTAGTGATGGGAGCAGCGTGAGCGGTGAAAGCTCCGCCCCCTCGCACTGACCTTTCACCCCTCACGCTGCTCCCATCACTATGCAGCCATCAGATTGCTGGGAATGTAATCTGAACGGCCAATGCGTGCTGATGCCGCCGGCCGGCTCTGCTTTAATACTTTTTTTTTACTTTATATGGCGAGCCGATCCTGCTTACCATATAAATAAAAAAAAAAGTGTTAAAGTAGCTCCGAAAAAAGGACACTAGGGGGCGCTCGTGTATACCGGTTTAGGAAAATCGAAAAAATAAAACAGAAAAAGACAAATGATTGCGTGGTATTGTATACAAAAAGTGGCGCTGTACGACTAAGTAATGCACTCACACTTTATGTAAACTTTCAGGCTTCAAAAAAACATCCAGTCCTCCGGGTAGATATATAATGGGAATATGCAAGGAAAGCAGAAGACACGTGGGAAACACAATGGTGTAGTATCTAACAATGGTGTGACCCGCAAATATAGAGAGACACTTACACTTACTACAAGGGTATAACACCCATCAGATGTGTATTCCTGGTATTTCTCCTCCGTGCTGTAGAACACTTTTCCGTATTTCCCGAATGTGAGCTGGTGCTTTGTGATGGAATGGAGGTGAGTCCACACTAAATTCCAATCAAATAAATTTATTTATAGGCTATAAGCCAAAATAATAAAAGGTTTAACAAATATCCACTCAGGGATGTTTAAAAACCATAAATAAAAGATCCAAAAAATAAAAGAGCTCTGTAAAATCCTTAAATCCTCAACGCGTTTCGTCAAATAGACTTCATCAGGAGTGTTCATCGTTTGCTGTGTGTTTCTTTTTAAATGTTCCGGGCGCCATCGTGGTCTGCCGACGTCTGACGTCAGTCCGTGCGTCGTCATCGACGTTCCGTCTATCCCTCTGATCCTCCGTGTATGCCGTGGAGATACGTGCCATAGAAAGACATTGGTAAGTAAAAAAACTATATTACTACAAGTTCGCGCTTATCAATGTATGTAGATAGATTCTCTTATGCTATCCGGCGGTACCAGAGACCTGGGGCATCTCTGGCCGCATGTGGGGGACATCGGGACCGGGCGCAACCGATCCCGTTACCAGTGTCTCTTTACCTCATTCTAGGTATACGAGATCGTGCTGGATACAGAGAATTAAAGCAGAGACGGGGACGAGATTACATCCACAAAGAAAGGTATTATTCTTATTTCTTTATGTTGTATCGGGTGTATGGAAAATGTATTGTTAAATGAATGTTCTTTTATGTTGTCTGGGGTATATGAAAAATATATTGTTAGATGAATGTTCTAAATCGTATACTAAACAATGTATTTCTTTTCCTCCTTCCATAAGTATTAAATTGGATAAAAGATCTATATATTGTGTTCATATAATATAGTGTATGGTGCTAGGAACATAGGAGAATAAATCTATGAAAAAATATGAAGAAATATGAGAAAATATAATGCTGAATATATTCCTTGTGTTTATGTGATATGATGTAGGGTGCTATAGACATAAAAAATAATAATAATAAATATATGAACAAAAAATATGTATAATTCTAAATATGTTTACTAAAAAAAGTGTTTATTTCTATAATTCTGTGTATGTATAAAAATATCTCTATATAATGCTAAGTATGTTTACTTGGGAAAGTATTTGTCTCTGTAGTTTTATGTATGTGTGAAAAAAGAAAAATAAATATATATGTAATTCAATAAATGAGAATGATGTATGAAATCGAAGATGAAAATGAGTGTATATGTTATTGTATAAATGGAAATGATGATAATAAAGTGAATTAAAATAATGGATAATGTAAACAATAAAATGAAATAAAAAACATGAAGGAAATTGACTGATAATAACTGAAAAAATAAAAATATATAATGATGAAAAATAATAATAAAAAATGAAAAACATTGTAAAGTAAATAAAAATTGAGTGTGGAAAATAGGTCATTGGTGTTCCTATTATTTGTTTATTTTATTTCCATTAGATATGGAAAGGCCAATTACATGTATGTCAATATATCCAGTTCCATATTTAAACCTCCCTCCTTGAAAGTTTTTAATTTAAAAATCCATTCGGTTTCCCGTCTTGATAGATTGTCAACCGTACTACCCCCTCTCCAATTGGGGGGGACCCAATCTATCCCTATGATCTTTAAGGTATCTAAAGAGAATTTTGGGCATTCATCTAACAATATATTTTTCATATACCCCAGACAACATAAAAGAACATTCATTTAACAATACATTTTCCATACACCCGATACAACATAAAGAAATAAGAATAATACCTTTCTTTGTGGATGTAATCTCGTCCCCGTCTCTGCTTTAATTCTCTGTATCCAGCACGATCTCGTATACCTAGAATGAGGTAAAGAGACACTGGTAACGGGATCGGTTGCGCCCGGTCCCGATGTCCCCCACATGCGGCCAGAGATGCCCCAGGTCTCTGGTACCGCCGGATAGCATAAGAGAATCTATCTACATACATTGATAAGCGCGAACTTGTAGTAATATAGTTTTTTTACTTACCGATGTCTTTCTATGGCACGTATCTCCACGGCATACACGGAGGATCAGAGGGATAGACGGAACGTCGATGACGACGCACGGACTGACGTCAGACGTCGGCAGACCACGATGGCGCCCGGAACATTTAAAAAGAAACACACAGCAAACGATGAACACTCCTGATGAAGTCTATTTGACGAAACGCGTTGAGGATTTAAGGATTTTACAGAGCTCTTTTATTTTTTGGATCTTTTATTTATGGTTTTTAAACATCCCTGAGTGGATATTTGTTAAACCTTTTATTATTTTGGCTTATAGCCTATAAATAAATTTATTTGATTGGAATTTAGTGTGGACTCACCTCCATTCCATCACAAAGCACCAGCTCACATTCGGGAAATACGGAAAAGTGTTCTACAGCACGGAGGAGAAATACCAGGAATACACATCTGATGGGTGTTATACCCTTGTAGTAAGTGTAAGTGTCTCTCTATATTTGCGGGTCACACCATTGTTAGATACTACACCATTGTGTTTCCCACGTGTCTTCTGCTTTCCTTGCATATTCCCATTATATATCTACCCGGAGGACTGGATGTTTTTTTGAAGCCTGAAAGTTTACATAAAGTGTGAGTGCATTACTTAGTCGTACAGCGCCACTTTTTGTATACAATACCACGCAATCATTTGTCTTTTTCTGTTTTATTTTTTCGATTTTCCTAAACCGGTATACACGAGCGCCCCCTAGTGTCCTTTTTTCTGTTCAAGAAAAACACTTGGAGAGTGTTTTTTACGGGCTGCAGCTGGGTATCCGGAACCAGTGACAAGAAAGTAGGGAAGTATATTGGTCACTGTTTCTCTCCATATAATCTTTTCAGACTGTCCTTCACCACTTTGCTTTTGCACATTAAAGTAGCTCCGGCCGGCGGCATCAGCACGCATCGGCCGTTTAGACTACATTCCCAGCAGTCTGATGGCTGCATAATGATGGGAGCAGCGTGAGGGGTGGAAGCTCCGCCCCTCGCATTTAGACTGCTGCAGCACCGGATGTCAGGTCAGTGACATCCTGTCAGGAGAGAGAAGAGAACAGTGTGCGGCTATCAGAGGACGGAAGTCAAGAGAAGTAGAAGGTGAGTAAAGTAATGTATTTTTTTGTACAAAATGTATAATATTTTTTTGAATGAAATCGGCATGTGTGTGTATGTAAGTGTGTCCCCCTATATGCCACTCTGCCTCCAGAAATGCCTTTTACCCCCCTATATGCCACTCTGTCCCATGACATGCCTTTTAACCCCCTATATGCCAGAGTGGCATATATGGGTATAAGGCATTTCTGGATGCAGAGTGACATATAGGGGATTAAAAGGCATATGATGGGACAGAGTGGCATATAGGGGAACATAAGGCTTTTTTGGAGGCAGAATGCCCCATGATATGCCTTTTAACCCCCTTTATGCCACTCTGCCTCCAGAAATGCCTTATACCCCTATATGCCACTCTGTCCCATGATATGCCTTCTAACCCCCTATATGCCACTCTGCCATATAGGGGGTTAAAAGGCATATCATGGGACAGAGTGGCATATAGGGGTATAAGGCATTTCTGGATGCAGAGTGACATATAGGAGGTCAAAAGGCATATCTGGAGGTATAGTGGCAAAAAGGGGGTTAAAGGCATATCACGGGGCAGAGGGGCATATAGGAGGGTTGAGGCATATCAGGGAGGCAGAGTGGCATATGGGGGTTAAAAGGCATATCATGGGACAGAGTGGCATATAGGGGGGCATAAGGCTTTTCTGTAGGCAGAGTGCAGATATGCCTTTTAACCCCCTTTATGCCACTCTGCCTCCAGAAATGCCTTATACCCCCTATATGCCACTCTGTCCCATGATATGCCTTTTAACCCCCTATATGGCAGAGTGGCATATAGGGGGTTAGAAGACATATCATGAGACAGAGTGGCATATAGGGGTATAAGGCATTTCTGGATGCAGAGTGACATAGAGGAGGTCAAAAGGCATATCTGGAGGTATAGTGGCAAAAGGGGGGTTAAAAGGCATATCACGGGGCAGAGTGGCATATAGGAGGGTATAAAGCATATCGGGGAGGCAGAGTGGCATATAGGAGGGCATAAGGCTTTTCTGGAGGCAGAGTGCCCCATGATATGCCTTTTAACCCCCTTTATGCCACTCTGCCTCCAGGAATGCCTTATACCCCCTATATGCCGCTCTGTCCCATGATATGCCTTTTGAGTGGCATATAGGGGGTTAGAAGGCATATCAGGGGGGCAGAGTGGCAAGCCTTGGGAGCAGATGTGCATAACTCGGGGGTAGGTTGGCAAATAAAAGGAAAAAAAAAAAAAAACATGTCTCAATCATAGCTTATATTAAATATGAAAAAAATAGTCTACATGAATTAATAAAGAAACAAAAGTTTCTTACCAGAATATCGTGAAGAATAATGTGATCACTGTTTTGTTCCACTGAACTTTATGTTCACAGTAGTAAATGTTTTGATCCCATTATGTGTAATGTATTTCATTTATTAGGGCCTTTTAACACTTTTGCTTTCTGGCATTTTAATACAAATAATGAGATAAAAAGAATGGCGAATAGTGTGAGTCGGGTATGTATAAGGGGTGCGTGTGGTTAAAGAGCGCGACCGTGAGATAAACTATATGGGACTGGTCTCCAAATTTTTCCAGGGCTGCTTTTCAGTCCCAGTCCGGCCCTGTCTGTTATGTATCCTGGAGTTGTGCTGGTCGCTCTGGAGCTGGTTCTTCTTGAGCTACAAGATCTTTAGGTCCTGGTGAGGTAAGTCCTCTGGGTTCCACTGACAGTGTCAGCAAGAAAGTGCAGGTGCAAAAATGCAAAATCTTCAGATCCTGGTGAGGTAAGTCCTCTGGGTTCCACTGGCAGTGTCAGCCAAAAAAGTGCAGGTGCAAAATGCTATTAGAAGTCTAGTGATATTTAGGTATTTATTATGTATATATAGTGATTATGTAAAGAGCAAATGTGTCAAGCAAAACTAAAACATAAAATACCAAGGTGAAATAATTTATTATGGGACTACGCCCTTGATATCTAAAAACATGTATGGTTGTAATTCATCAGTAAAATGATCAATAAATATACCAGGAAAAAGGGTGGATATTTAAAAGATCTAAAATACAAATTGATGAATAAAAATAGATAAAAAGTATTTTAGATCTTTTAAATATCCAAAATACCTAAATATCACTAGACTTCTAATAGCATTTTGCACCTTCACTTTTTTGGCTGACACTGCCAGTGGAACCCAGAGGACTTACCTCACCAGGATCTGAAGATTTTGCATTTTTGCACCTGCACTTTCTTGCTGACACTGTCAGTGGAACCCAGAGGACTTACCTCACCAGGACCTAAAGATCTTGTAGCTCAAGAAGAACCAGCTCCAGAGCGACCAGCACAACTCCAGGATACATAACAGATAAGCGGGAATTATTTACCCAAATGTGAGTGCATTCCATTCTTGCGTGCATAGTATTATAGAAAGATATCATTCTATGGTACATTTCTGTTTTGCATGTTCCACGACACAAACGGATTGACACGCACACACCAAGGAGTTGATTCTTTAAGCCTTAAAGGTCTTTTTTATTGTGAGTGTAACCTTTGGAGCATAACCCTGGGATTTCACAAGAATCAGAATATACTACACTATATTTTCTTCTTTCTTTTTGTTCTTTTTTGAGCTATATCATATCGTGTATTACGAGCGCCCCTAGACGGAAGTCTGATTTGTTCTATTGTTCCAACATTCTGTGGAGGATGTTTACAGGGTGGCTGCTGTAGTACCCGATCGCTCTAAAAAAAGGGAAGTATTCATTGTTTTGATTATATATTTCTTATTTCACATCGGTTGACACGTGGTTTCCAAATTCTGTTCTGTTCACATATTATAATTTTTAGTGCCTGTGAGATGAGCTAAAGATTACAGATAATTGAAAGTGTTGTGGCAGATATAGGGTTAAATTTAACCCTTTACTTTTAATTAATTTCTTAACTACAAGGATGTATGCATGCACTTTAGACACAGTGACCTCATTAATCTTTTTTTTTTTTAGGAATTTTTTTAGGAAATTTTTAGGAATGTTTATGTGGACGTACAAGAAAAAAACTGCTAAAATCTAATTTTTTTATCAATTAAGTAAAATCAGTTTAGAGCAGTAGTAGGGGAGTGAGGTATACCCCGACGAAGCTGAGCCACGTCTCAGCGGCTTTTTTTGTTTATTTGGATATAAAAATAAACTTTCAAAAGGTGCAAACATGGCATCCCACATAACAGATAATATTGATCAGTGTAAAGGAATGTACTCTAAGAAGGCAAATGTCTTTTTGACAGAAAAACCTGCTGCCTGGGATGCAATGTATAGCAAGGTTTGACCATACCAAACCTAAGCCACAGGAGCTGACATTTCGTAAAGGAGACTTGATCACAATTGTTAGTGCCTGTGAGGTGAGCTAAAGATTACAAAGTATTTAAAATGCTAATATATATATATATATACATATATATATATATATATATATATATATATATATATATATATATATATATATACTATTTTAATAAAGACCTCTGCATGCTATTTTGGATTATGTTCAATTTGAGGACCCATTCCATAACTTTAGAGAATAAGTTCATAATACTCAGAATGAATAAATGGGTGCAATCCCCCCTCCTCCATGTTTTACATATATGCTGGTGTTCCATGGGGTCGGAATTAATGCTACTATGTAATTTTTGTCCAAGAGCCATTTTGGATTAATTGTTGTATAGACAAGACTAAATATATCATTTGATGAATTAGATGGAAATTATTTATGCTAGATGCTAAGCAAGAAATTACACACACAGATAAACTTTAATTGGGATCCTGTTTCAAGAAATCGTTTTTGTCTACTTACAAATGATAAAGAGAAATCGAGAGATACTGTGGTTGTTCTGTTTCAAATCAAATGACTTTATTACTAATTAATATAAATAAAAGGAATATTTTTTCCCAGCATAAAATATTGCGTGCAGTCCTTCTTTTCTGTATTTTTCCTTTTATGTGATCTGGGTTTGGTGTGGTTTACAAAAACAATGTTTTTCTTATGTATAAATTTTATATATTTTTTACCTTCTTCTATCTAAGAATAAAGGCTGGTACCAGGCCCATCACCATGCCAGTGGCGATGTGGGTATCATTTCTGGTAGTGCACTGCGTGAGCGGCCCCCGATTAAGGCGAAACCCCAGCTCAGCTTAATGCCGTAAGTCTTTTACCTAAAACCTTGACAGATGTCCCTTCTTGAAGTAGCACTACATTAAAGCACAATAGCTTTGCACCTCATCTTCCCTCTATCCCTTTCGAATTGATAACCGGATCGGCCAATAGACACATATTTATGAAGTTCAACCAAAGGAACTTTTAGCCCATGGGCAAGCCTAGCAATATGATGGTCATTTATTATGGATGCCAAAAAAATATTTGGCAGACTTAAATTGGGCTAGACTGGAGTAAAACCTGAATTGAATACTTGACTCATAATCAGTTGACTCAATATCATTTCATGTGCTTCAATTAAACAAATTAGGCAAAAATTGTGATACGTTTTATTTCTTGCCCTGTGGCAGCATAGAGAATATTAATATGAACAGGGTGTCATATCATCAAGGAATGTAGAGGACTCTACAGTAAACTGTCTGTATTATATTACTTTAAGTATATTTTATGATTTCTATGACAATAGCTGGGCACAAGAAGGCTCCTTTCATGTAAGTGTTCCACAACCCCAAGCTCCTTAATCTGGCCTTGCATACTGATCATGGGAAATGAAGAAAAAACTTCACAATATGCCCTAGATATGCCTTTCCTTGATGTTACATTCCAAGATTACAAGATTGTTTTTTTAGTGCTACTTTATTATTATTATTATTCTCAAGTGTCACAGTTCCCCTTTAATACTAATTTACTAAGCTATGCCATGTGCAATGAGCTCCCAACTTTATAATACTGATGTAGCTAAACAGATAACAAACCATGAACCTGCCCATTCTCATATTATGCTAACATCACATTGGCCTGCTTTACCTATTTCCATACAAACATAGCCTGTCTGTAGTGTTTTTTTGTATATCTCACACTATGTTTTTCCCCTTCTACCTCAGCTGGTTTCATGGGGCTATTACTGGACCTCAAGCTGTTCAGGAGCTACAGCCCCCAAAGGATGGACTATTCCTGGTGCGCGAGTCCATCCGGTATCCTGGGGACTATGTCCTATGTGTGTGCTACGGTGGCGAGGTTATTCATTATCGGATAGAGTACCAGGATGGGACACTGAGTGTTGATTGCAGCAAGAAATTCAGCAACCTCATCGACATGATTGAGGTGATGTGTGTGACATTTTATGGATGATAGAGTATTTTAGGAATCATACGAAAATAACAAAATGCAAATTTCAGCTGTACATGTTTGTATGTCCTGAACAATCATTTTTTGCCCTAGACAACGATAATTAATAAAGTGTTCAATCACTTTTTCTTTACATGTTATTTATTTACGGAATGTAATAATAAAGAAATGCACATAGATGTTTAGAAGAATGCCGTCTGAATTCATCCTGGTGTTAATTTCCTAACGCTAAGCTAACACTGTTGTATATATATCACAATTAGATTTTTTTTTTATAAACTATACATCAGCCAGAATGCCACAGTGGGCAGCTTTCACCAATGGTTTTTTGGGGAGAAACACGGACCATTAATTCACCCCAGGGTGTTCATTAGGTATGCTTTTTTTTGTTGCGCCAAATACACCTAAGCATTTGCGACAATGGGGCATTCAAACCAGATCATGTGATGAAAATATTATCTAACGAGTATGTATTAGGCAGCTTAGATCTGTAAAACGTCTCTGCAATTGGTAGACAACATATTGGAATTGGGTATTTTGAAAGATTTGGAGTCAAGCTCAAGCTAGGACAAGAGGTAAGCAGGACCGCACAACCCCTGTAGACAAGTCTAGCAGTGTTGAGTAAGATAAGTTTGGGTCCAGCTTAGTTTGTCTTCTCTGAATGATTACCTATGCAATTGTGCTCATATTTAAAAGAACTCTTTAGTTTTAAGGTGTCGCTCACTCTTTCTGTGTTTTGCTTTTCAGTATTACTCCACTTGTCAAGGAGTGCTATGCAGTAAGCTACTGAACCCAAAACACAAACAAGGAATAAAATCAGCAGAAGAAGTGCTTTCAAAGGGTGAGTCATTTCATAGGACATGGCTTGACTTCAACATACTGTATACAAGGCAGTGGTTACAGTACTGGCAAAAAAAAAAAAAAAATATATATATATATATATGTCCTTGCTCTTGCCTGAGCACATGCTAGACACAGCGAAAGCTATCTCCAAGTGAGTGGTTTTCTCCACTTGCCAACAATTGGACTCTTTAGCAAAAAACACTCCTCTATCAGCTTTCATAGCTGACTTTACAAGGGTTTTACAAAAGCTGATCCCCTTTTTACACACTGCCTGCTTATTGATCAGCAACATTAGTCCACACTCCTGTCTAGTCCACACTCCTGGAGCTCCTGTGTAGAATATGGGCTCTAGACTGGATTTAGCATTGTAAGAGCAGCGGTTCCCCTCTGCTCTCCAGATGCTCCGCCCCAGGGACCCCTACCATGGTTTGCAAATTACTAAAAATGTATTGTGTTTGCAAACCCAACTTTCCCTGGGACATACTTTTAACTGGCAAAAAGGAGACTACTATTTACCAAACCAGGCCTAATATACCCCTTACGAAAAAATTACTGCAGTTTTTCTGAAGTAATACTGCAGTTTTTTGGATATGAAAAAACTGCAATACTGCACTTTTACTGCAGTATTACTGCACATTTACTGCAGTTTTACTGCATTTGTACTTCACTGTACTGCAGTTGTACTGCAGTTAGTTTTGTACGGAAGTACAAATGCAATAAAGCTGCGGTACATTGAAGTACAACTGTAGGTTTGCAATATAAAAAAAAAGTGCAGTAAATGTGCAGTAAAACTGCAGTACAGTGAAGTACAAATGCAGTAAGGCTAGGTTTCCACTTGGTTTTTTTTTGCTAAAAACGCCCATAAAAACGCCAATAGCGCCACCTGGCGTTTTTTTAGTGAAAAAACGCTGCAGCCAGATGTTAGCTGTTCTTCCATAGGAAATCGCAAAATGCCATTTCCACTTGGCGTTTTTCTGTTTGGCGTTTTTTCAGTCCTCTTTGGCGTTTTTCTGCTTTTTTGGGCTCTGTGGCAGTTTTTCAAAATCGCAGCATGTTGACACTCTTTTTTGCAAGGAAATCTTGGCGTTTTTCTCCAATAGAAGTCTATGGGAGAGAAAAAACACCATGGAAAAGCCATGTGGGTTTATTGCCTTGGCGTTTTTTATGGCGTTTTTTCCACAGTTACAATGCAGAGGATGGACCCAGTAGCTGTGTGTCCTACGAGAAATAGGCTGAAAACAAACAGTTTCACACAAAACAAAGTCCTGGACTGGTTCATATTGAATTTTACACCATTTGGAACAAACATGCCATTACAAACAAACATACCCGACGCTTCAACTGGATCCTGCGTGCCAAAAGCAACAGCAAACAATTTGCACCATCATTTGGGGCCAATCTTCTTAGAGGAGCAGACATTCGGAATAAAGCATGCCTTACAAACCACAGAAAAGAGACAAAAGGGTCTACCAAGTAAATGACATCAGGAGGGGGCAGATACTTGCCATTCATCCTAATCCCTTTTAGCTGGGTGAAACGTCTAACTTGTAAAGGCTGGAAAAACTGCCTAAGGTCAAAAAAAGCAATTTCCACAGAAAGGCTAAAACGCCAGAAAAAACTCCAGAAAAAACGCCAAAATGCAGGTAAATGCAGTGGCAGTTTTCTTGGCGTTTTTCCTGGCGTTTTTCATCAAGAAAAAAAGCAGGACAAAAACCCAAGTGGAAACCTAGCCTTAAACTGCAGTAAAAGTGCAGTATTGCAGTTTTTTCATGTCAAAAAAATTGCAGTATTACATCAGAAAAACTGCAGTAATTTTTTGTAAGGGACATTCCATCAATAACTACACAACACCTTCTTTTGCTAAATATACAGTTCCATTGCAAATCAGGTTTATTGTCAAAATGTACAGATTTTCAGTTGTTTGCAAAGAACAAATCAAACAAAAAGCAATTTTGAAATAGCTCCACACAACGAATGCTTCAAGTGGTTTCCCCATAATCAACAAAAAATGCAATTTATGATGACTTCTCCAATCTCAAACTTATTCAACCTCTTCATGGCAAGCATCTTTAGTGCTTAGTAGAGCATCCTTTTGCTTTTATGACCTGCTGCAAATAAGATTCATAGCCAGACACCAGCTTCTGGCAGCGTTTCTGAGGAATCTTAGTTCATTTCTCATGTGGCTTGGCCTCCAGTTCAGTAATATTCTTGGGTTTGCATGCTGCAACAGCCTTCTTCAAATTCCACCAGAGATTTTGTATGGGGTTCAAGTCAGGTGACTGTGATGGCCACTGTAGAATCTCCCAGGACTTCTTCTGCAACCAAGCTATGGTGGAATTTGAGGTATTCTTGGGATCATTGTCCTGTTGACAGAGCCAATGACGCCCAAGCTTCAGGTTTCTCACAGACGGCATGACGTTTTCTCCTAGGATTTCCTAATACTTCAATGAATCCATCTTGCCTTCTGGGGTTAAAAGCTGTTAAAAATAAATAATGTAAAATTTTAAAAAAATGTTACCACTCAGATCAGATCAGTTGTGAGTGGCAATAATCAATAGCCAGTGACCTAAAATGCCCCCTAGCAGTGATCTGATCTTAGTGGTAATAAAAAAAGTAAAAATAATAAAATATAAACAAGTCTGTAGGGACCGAAAACGCAAGCTCTAGCCCCTACGATTCTGGCATTGACGGGGTTAATGCTGCACAATGGCTGTCAAGGAGCGATCATGCAACACAAAGTTGTATTTGAGTATTATATGCACCTCCTTTTTAGGACTCTTGGAAAAGGGGTAGATTATATTATACCTGAGCTTTTACGGTACATACACACAATATGCATTTCCTAAACTATACGCTTGTATTGGTAGCTGTCAAAAACCATGCTCGGGAGTTATAGTACATTAACTAGCCTATGATGTCTACTTCTTACTGCACTTATATTATTTCTAATATTTCTAAAGATTTAAAGGGCTGTCCCAGTGGAGATTCAGCACCACTACGGAGCGTACTGTATATGTGTATTTTATTAACCTATTGATTCCCAATTAGAAATTAATGAGCTGCCCCACAGCAACTTAATAGCTGACTTTCTTCATTATAATACATTATCAGCATTTGTTCCAAAATTCAATAGTGTTTATCCCAGCTTCGGGTGTCTACTTGCCAACCTGTTACTAGACACACATTTTGTACATGGATTGAGTTAAAATCCATAGCTCTTTTTACTTAATACAATTCAGTGACCTACCATTTAATGATATAGATTGAACTCTATGGAATCTAGTCTATATTGTCTAATATTCTATTGTCTATTCCATCTCTGTATTTGCATCCCCATCCGTGTCCCCACTAAAATATTTCTCTGTCCTAGCCGGTTGGTTACTAAGTTTTCAGCATCTGACTCTGGGAAAGAAGATTGGAGAGGGAGAATTTGGAGGTAAGACTTTCTTGCAACCATTGCTTTTGCAGGCAAGCATTTTTGCAGAAAATCGTGATTCAAAAACAATTTACGTAAAACAAATCAGGCTAGGAGAGTAACAAAATAATTATATTGCAGTGGCATTGTTAAAAGTTATACTGAAATACCTACAAAAGTCCTTTAAAGGGAAATTTTTATCATTTAATACATTAATTCATGTTAAACTTTGTCATTTACCTTGTATTTTATGGTCTAGTGTATATTATATTATGAATTGAAACAGCATGACACAAGTCCTAAGTGTTTATTTACCCTCTGATTTCAGATGTCATGCAAGGAGAGTACTTGGGTTGTCCTGTGGCAATAAAGAATATTAAGTGTGATGCCACTGCACAGAATTTCTTGGCAGAAACAGCCACAATGACGTAAGTAGAAACATAGCCAAACCAGATTTAGTTCTTAAACTGCACTTTTAAACCCTTAGAGAGATGGTCTAATGGTCCCGGACACCCCTAATATAGAAGAAAGCATATTTGGCCATCCAAGCAAGTTTTGGAGAAGAAGCTCACTAGGGTTGGCTCTTCATAACATAAAGAGACGTTAGCAAGATGCAACTATTCTGCCGCTCGCCTTTTAGTGAATAAACCCAGGGTCAGATTGGGAATTTAAATTGGTCTTGGAACTTTTCAGAAGTAATTTGGTTCTAAGATATAAAGATACAAAAATACTTAAACATAATCCACGTGGATAGGAGCTTAACAGACATTCACAGATCATAGTTAATATGCGGTAGTCCATAAGACAGTTGAAACAAAGATAGTATGAATGTTATTACTATATTTAGTGGTAAAAAAGCCTACATCCTGGTGTGTGTGTGAATATGGAATATCTGGCACCGGATATGTCGAAAGCATAATATATATATAGAAGCATATAGCGTTCTAACTTTTGTTAACATAAATGGCTAGTTTTCTGCACCCTTTATTTACCCTGTACAATGTAAAAAATGTAAAAAGTCGCATTTATGCTGTCTCCGCAGTAAATTACAGCACAAAAATTTGGTTACCCTAAAAGGAGTTGTGCTGCACAATGGGCTATATTTGGTCATGGAGCTATTGGCTAAGGTAAGTCATACATAGGATAGTAGGGCTAAAAATGAATAGATGGGACTGCCATTTTAATTCTTTATTTCCTGCTGTAGGGAAATTTGGTGAACTATCTGCGATCTAGAGGACGGAGTATCGTCCCCCCCCAGCAACTTCGTTTTTCACTGTGAGCAACATCCATAGTGTTAATAACTTTCTTTTTCTATCTCAAAATACATACCATCTCTGGATGCGTGATTTAGTAGTAAACTATTCTGAAAGGAATAGTGATCAGTTAATGTTACATTTACTTGATTTAATGGAGTTTTTTTTTTAGATGAATATAGTGTTCTGAAAGTTTGTGTTGACCACATGTTGAATGCCTTTCTCATCTGCTTGCATAGGTGGCACCTTCTAGCCCTGGTATCAGAAAAGATCAAAATTATGTCATTGCATTTGGTCATATAACCCATTCAAGAATACATTAGAACGCAACCGCAGATGTGCTATGTAGGGTAGAATTCACATTCTACAAGAAACTCTTATGTCCCATGCCAAAATGCTGTGTAGGCGTAAGTTTTATGTAGGGCAAAAGGGGTAGGTGCCTTGACCCTGGCTTATCTGAGTCCTACACTTTTTTGCTTCCACCACATGTGGGGTGAAGTGGCAGGGGATGCCACAGTTGTTACATGTGCATGAAACATGGCCAGCTGAGTTAAATGTAGATCTCCCTGCTGCATTGTAATAAAAATAAAGATCTTTGTTTTGTGCCCATACTAAAAGACGAGCTCAAAAACATTGATGCCTCAGGCAGCACTCCGTCTCACAGGTGATGAGCGCGAGGATATAATGTCATATTGTGGCATACTGTGGCTGTGCCCTGGAAGAGGGAGTGCTAATTTGGATGTCTATGATGGCAGACCTCCACTCATAAGAATAACAGGGAAGTGACCTCCTTCTATGATAGACACATAGTCATCCCAAGGTCTAGACCCAAACAGTATTTAATGGGAGGGAAGTAGGCTGAAAGGAGGCAGAACATGGTGGGTAGTGTTGATGGCCAATAGAAAAAAGACATCAATCAACAGTGTTGCATGTCACTTTGATGAGGTATCATGCATTTGCTCATTTACATTTCTTATTTCTTTGATCCAAGGGACGTGGCTGAGGGCATGGCATACCTTGAGGAGAAGCGGCTTGTACACCGGGATTTGGCTGCACGGAATATTCTGTTGTCTGAGAATGACGATGCAAAAATCAGTGATTTTGGTCTGTCCAAGTCACAGCTTCAGCTAGAAGACCTGAGTAGGCTTCCAATTAAGTGGACTGCACCAGAGGCCCTACACGACAAAGTGAGAAGCATCTTTAATTTACTAGTTTTGTAATTTATTCTATCCATCTAAATGTCATTTGTGTACACTGTCGTTAACAAAAATCTCAACTCAGATTGGATAAAAGCAGGATTGTAATTCAAAATAGTTACAAACAAGCAAAATAACAAACAAATTTGTAAATAGACACTGGCGTAAAATAGTTTAGCGACTTTATGAAGCACTTATTGCGTTTCTAACCATACTTTTTATCATGTTGGCCCAGAAATTTTCATCCCTCTCAGATGTGTGGAGTTTTGGGGTACTGCTATGGGAAGTATATTCCTATGGACGGTCACCATACCCTAAAATGGTAAGTGGTAATTGTGCTTAATGTGGCTGCTAAAATGTTAATTACAAATGTATATACTTATATCTATATTATATTTATATATGAGCAAAGAAGGCTGTGAAAAATGTCTTTATTGTTTAACCTTTTGATCTTTTCTTAAAAAAATACACAATATATTCTGCTGTCATGGATATCAAACAATTGCAAACACAACGCAATATTAAAAAATTGTGAAATATTTGAATGACACAATTACTGAGTCTTTTCCTATGATGCCTGATGAGGTTGGAGAATACATGGCAAGGGATTTGAGACCATTCCTCCATACAGAATCTCTTGAGAGGTCGATGCTGGTGGACTCACTTCTTTAGTTCACCCCACAGGTTTCCTAAGGCGTTCAAGTCAGGGGACTGGGATTGCCGTGGTAGGACCTTGATTTTGTGGTCAGTAAACCATAGTTTGGTGCTATTTTTAAAGAAAACATAAACATTAGTGGAATGGTAAAAAGTATTTTATCTAATGAACAGGAATACATGTATTAACATTTTTGGTATCTATTATGCAGTCCTGCTTTTGACAGGAAATGTGATATACAAACAGAAATTTGGAAAACCAATAGCCGTTTTAAGGTCACCCCTGAATTCATTATGCACCTAACTTATTTATATGCCACTCTGCTCCCCAGATATGCTACTCTGCTCCCAAATATGCTTTATGCCCCCCTTATATACCTTTTACCCCCAGATATGCCCTATAATCCAAGATATGCCACTCTGACCCCCCTCCCCCCCGATTTACAAATGCCTCCCCTGACTTGCCCCCAGACTCCATGGTGTCTAGTGGGAGCAACTGGTGGACGTCTGCACGATGCACGTAGACAACCTATGCTGCTGCCTGCCTGTGTTCATGTTTAAGTGTGGGCATGAGGTACTTTTGCATATGGCTGTCTACTTATTGCCAAAAAACTCTATTTTGGTTTAATCTGACCATAAAACTCAATCCCATTTGAGGTTCCAGTAGTGTCTGATTAATTTAAGGTGGTCAAGTTTTTTTTTTTGGATGAGAGTAGAGGGCTTTTTCTAGAAACATAGAAAGTGACGGCAGATAAGAACCATTAGGCCCATCCAGTCTACCCAACCTCTGAGTACTTTCCTTAGTACCTGGCCTTATCCTATATCTAGCTTAGCCTTATGCCTATCCCATGCTTGCTTACTGTATTAACATCGACCACTTCTGCTGGAAGGCTATTCCATGCGTCCACTACCCTTCCCGTAACGTAATATGTCCTCTTGTTGTGGTTGTATTTCTCCTTTTAAATAAACTCTCTTGCTTTATCTTGTTGATTCGCTTTAAGTATTTAAATGTTTCTATCATATCCCCCCTGTCACGTCTTTCTTCCAGGCTATATAGGTTAAGATTCTTTAACCTGTCCTGGTAAGGTTTATCTTGTAATCCATAAACCATTTTAGTAGCCCTTTTCTGCACTTTCTCCAACATTTCTATATCCTTCTGGAGATATGGTCTCCAGTGCTGTACACAATACTCCAAGTGAGGTCTCACCAGTGATCTGTACAGCGGCATGAGCATTTCCCTCTTCCTACTGCTAATACCTCTCCCTATACAACCAAGCATTCTGCTAGCATTACCTGCTGCTCTACTGCATTGTCTGCCTACCTTTAAATCCTCAGAAATAATTACCCCTAAATCCCTTTCCTCACACGTTGAGGTTAGGACAGTACCAAATAGTCTATACTCTGCCCTTGGGTTTTTATGCCCCAGGTGCATTACTTTGCATTCCAAACAACGTGTGGTCATATAGGTGACATCAGATTGCAGTTTTGGAGACTATTCACAAATGATTAATATTTCAAGCCTCTCAGGGTTGGCTCATTAAGTTCTCAGGTATGCTTGCGATGCTGCGGTGAGTTTTCCACAAGTATTGCTCTTTGAAGCCCTCCCATTTGTATCATGCTATTGGTAAGTATCCCCTTATCAGCAAGGGTAATTCCAGCTCATTATGCCATCTCTCACAATCTGTTGCAGTCAATAAAGAAAGCAGTTGAAGCATTGAAGCAAGGTTACCGTATGGAGTCCCCTGAGAATTGTCCACCAGTCATGTACAGCCTCATGAGAGACTGTTGGATGGAGGAGCCAGAGAAACGGCCCACTTTCAAGAAAATAAAAGAAAAATTAGAGAAAATGCTAAGGGAGAGTGAGTTCTGAGATAAGAAGCATTCCAACTACTTATCTGCCACCAACCTGAAGACATCAGTTAGATTACCAGATGATATGCTAGTGACATTTGTCAACAGGTGTTTTGATGACATAGGCATTTGTAAAATTTGTAATATATGAGGACATGAGCGGAAATCAGCAAGCAGTATTTGTGTTCCACTTTCATCTGTCTGTTTTGAACCAGACCACAATATCACACGATATTCAATCATTGTTTTTAATTTGGCCCCTTGACCTACCCAAATTGACCTACTCAAATTGTTAGAAAAAAAAATGGAGGTACCACCACTGCACCGGTTGTACTTTTGGCTTTTACACACACACAATATATATATATATATATATATAGATTATTTAATACTTAAAATATAGTAAATGCAGATAAAATCATTAAGAGTTCTCGAGTGGCATCACTTCCTTCGTCTAGGGGTTAATACTTTATGCCCAGGTAGCACAAATAAAGAGCATGTAGGCAGACTATGCAAGGCTAAGACAGTTAGGCTACATTGGGAGTCAGTAAAGATGTTATAGGCCAAATTATCACACAATACAGCTACACAAATACTTTTCACACTATTTAAGAGGGGGGTATTTCACTAGCATTTACCCCTAGGCGAATAAGCAGCAATGCACTCTACTTTGTGGAGTGTCCCAGGAAACCTTCAAACTGCTACTGCTCGGGGTCCAGTCCACGTAAATCACTTTATGGACCTAATCATCTAGGAACCCCGGGCTATGCATCGATACCTGGAGATTGCCACCGCTCCCTTGGGATCACCCCGAAACCAAAGATTTAGGGTTATACGGGCATTGCTGTGTTTGGTGGCCTGATTGTGGCGCCGGGCTGTCTGGGCAGGGTTTTATTTGTGGTGATGGGATTATCTGCTTTTTCTGATAGAGTTTTGTATATAAGGCTGCATGTTTTCACAATAAAGTGTTCATTGTTTTAAGCTCAACACTGATTCTGTCTCGTGATTGGGGTGGGCTGCTATAATCACTTACTGTCAAAGTCTCGGGAAGGAAGCAACAATATATACATATACATATAGTCCAAGGTATCCCAAAAATCAAATGAAGAAAAAGAGTAAAAATGAAGACGAAGTACTAGAGAATGCCAAATTGCACTGGACGGTACCAGAAAGCTTGAGAGCCATTTCACTTTGTTTGAGGCTTTTTGTTGGGAAACTGTAGCGCCAAACTTATTGGACATCATGTTTGAAGCATCCATCTGGAGATCGTGACATCCAGCACCTGCATATAACACAGTCGTACCAATCCAAGCCTATTATAAATGCATTATAAACATACTTGGCCATCGTGCATAGGAATGCTCTTTGTCTTAGTTACGATGGTGTGTACAACAGGTAAGTGTCTCTGGATTGTGACTTTTTCTGCCAACCACCACATAATTTAGATGAGAATGAAGTATCTTCATGGGGCTCAATCCTCATTGTCTGTGCTACTTACCCCCACTCCGTTTAGCATATCCCAGCAGTACCACCACTGCATACACAACAAATGATGCAATGATTTTCTATGGTGGTGTTTAACTTACAGTCACCGGGTAATAAGGAAAGGAATGATGTATATTGTATATTTATTAATGATACCACTACAAAAATACTACAAAGTACCAGCGCAACAGAGCTTTCAGCAAAGCATTGTTGGGGTTGTGGGTTAAAATGAAAAGGATATTGAAGTATTTTAGGTTAGCAGGGGTCAGGTATTCCCTGGTCTTTGTGAAAGAAGGTACAGGTGTTTCCACCTCTCTAATACTTAATGCTTTAAGCTGGTTAAGGCTGTCTGCAGGACACGTTCACCTTGTATAATGAAATAGAGCCAGGGGTATACACGCTGCAGAGAGAGTGAGAAAGAAGAACATCAGAAAGGGCGTCTGAAAATTCCTAATTGCAGTTACAATTATTCCCATAGGTAGTGTGCACTTATAGCACTTTAGCAGGAAGTCTAGTGCAGAAGGAGAGACGTTGACATACATAGACATGGCTTTCATGTTGAAAACCATGATGGGATCCTCTATGAAGAATTTGGGGAACAACCTTGGTGGAGAAACAGAAGCTAAAGAGGACTCAGATGGGAAAGAGACAGCGCAGTCCAAGGGCATGACCAGAGAAGAGTTTGAAGAGTATCAGAGACAGCTGGTGGAAGAAAAGTGAGTGCCTTTCAATGGGAGATAATAGATACTTTTGATGGACAAATAATCATCTGATTAACAGAAATGATATAAATAATAAAAACTAAAAAATCTAAATGTAAAATAATAAATGTAATAGATTAAATTCTCTTTCACTCATACTAAGTGTGGTTCACCCAAACATGTACTAATAAAATAGTAGATCCTTAGGTAGGGCTAACTTATGTAAGCTTATTTAAAGATATTCTTTCCAAGTATCCTGACAATACCCTGATAATGTATATTTCCATTATAGTTTCAAAAAAACCCCCCCTAATTTATTTAACTTTGTATATACAGGATAGAGCGGGATCATGTCTTTGCCCAAAAGAAAGCAGAGCGGGCAACAGTTCGAATGCACATAAGAGACAAATACAGACTACAACAGGTAAGGTGTAACATGATCTGACTATACTATATGAATCGTAGAAGCCGAGAATTGAGGCTTATTAAGCGTTACTACTGGGCCATAACTTCTAGTTCTTTACTACCATAAAAATTTTTTTTTTTTGCCTTGACACATAGTTTGCTATTCTGAAAAAAAAAGTTAAATGAAGACAGATAAGTTCACTTATATAGCACTGGCAACCAGAAGCACGGGAAGGTTATGAATATTATCTTCCATTGATAGGTTTTTATGTAGCTCAATATGGAATTTGCAAGAATTTACACACCCCACTCAGCCAAAACATGAAACTCAGTCAGAAATGAAAGTTATGTTAAGGAACAATAAAAATAAAATAATTAAAATACTTCCCTTAAATAGCATCCTTATCAAAAAGGTATAAGGATGTTAGCTTCGAGACTAATTTGGCCAAAATAGTGTATGTGTGTGTGTATCTATTCTACCGTTCAATAGTTTGGGAGGTTTAGAAATGTCTATGTCCATCAAAATAACATGAAATAGATCAGAAATGCAGTGTAGACGATGATCATGTTCCAAATTACAGAATATTTAATGGAATATCTTCATATACGCACAGAGGCCCTTTAACAACAACCGTCACTCTTGTGTTCCAATGGCAGATTGTGTAAGCTTATCCCAGTTTAAGTGTTAAAGGCTAATCATCATTAAAAAGCCCTTATGTTGGCGCAGATCCAAATTTCCTTGTTTTCCATGAAAACAGCTAAACAGCTAAGTGAACTCAAACGTTTGAACGGTAGTGTGTATATATATATATATATATATATATATATATATATATATATTATATACAGGGACAACAATCTCCGGCGTGTATGTGAAAAATCAGTGATCGGTATCCCTCATGGCCTTGATTTCTTCAAGTTTATCTATAGCTGATTCAGAGGTGTCAAACATGTAGGTGATGTCCTCAAAATGGATCCTCAAATTGGATGGATATAGTAGAGTTGATCTTATCCCCAAGTCATGTAAGGCTTTACACACTGGAGGGAATCTTCGTTGTCTGTTTGTGCAGGATAGTCTTGGAAGAGTAGTATTTTTGGGTTAATGTAGCAGATTGGCTCTGTAGGCCACCAGTATTTATTCATAATTGTCTTGGAAGTTTATCATTCTGAAGGTAGTTAGCAGCGGATGCATTCTCCATCTCGCTCTTTCTCTCTCTACCCAGTCTGTCTGCCCTTTCTATTTGTAACGGGTAGTTTTTGGGGTATTTCAAACACAAGACATTTCTGGAAACCATCTCTGGAGGGTATTTCTCTACTTTTTTGAGGTTTGCTAATAAACTTCTCCATGTCTTGGATTTAAGGCTAAGGGGAAGCGATGGAAGTGCCATGCCAGAGCATAAGCTACTGACACATTTCACAAAATTGTTTACAAAACACTTAAGGTGAAGTGTCTTCCATCAAGGTGGTTCGGAGAGTGTGATGAAAGTGTGAGATAGTATAGCAGCAAAAGACTTGCGTGGCTTAATGATATATCCCTCACAAGGAAACCCTGGATCCCCTTAAGTGAGTTATGACCATAACATTGGGTGTCAGATCCCCACTGGATCATAAATACTGGAGAGGTGGCAGCACCCGCTTGCAGACTTGCTCTCACCAGCTGGACTCTGGGCAGATATATGCTGGAGAGCTGGTCGATGGAATGGCACCTTGTCCAACCACTTATCCTCTCTTCGGGGGTGCTAATTACCGAGAATTTTAAAATTGCGGATGGTGGTAGATTAATAGTGACTCAAAGGGGCTTTTGTAAAATGCAAGAGTCAATGACTCATCCAAGAGTTCACAAAAGCAGCCAGACTAACATATAAAGAACTGTAGGCCTTGGGTGCACAAGGTCGACTTCATTAAACATATGGAGGACTGTATTGTGTCAGGGTGTAGGAGGGCTCATGACCAGGTGCTAAAGTGGTTCTATTGGTCTGAGTTTCTCTCCCCTCAACTACTTTCAGACCTATTATGGACCCTTGAGGACCTTCTAGTTGTTAACTTGAGTTGGCTTGCCTGTCATGAGAGGCATGCCCATCACTCCCCTTGGTCCCCCTCTCATTACCTTAATATCTCATGACTACGCTACAGTTTCAGCGTTGTCCACTGGAGTTCCCTTTTTATTTAGTTTTTTTTCTGTTTCCTCTCTCCTTGCCGCTATTGTTTTCTTTTTTTTTCCCATACCCATTTTCTTGCTTTGGGATTGGGGTTAGAGTCAAAATAGGTTTTGTTTTTACCTATTGTTTAAGAGATGTACCTTTGATGTCCTACTGACAATCGTATGATGGTTTACAATGTGCTCCAATATCAGTGTTCATGATACCAAAATGAGAAAGAGACTGTGCTCAAATAGCATCCATGGGAGAGTTACAAGGCAAAAACCACTGCTGATCAAAAAAGAACACAAAGGCTGATCTCACATTTGACAAAAATCATCTTGATGACCCCCAACATTTTTGGGATAATATTCTGTGGACAGACAAGTAAAAAGGTGGAACTATTCAGAACACATGCATCCCTTTATATCTGGTGTAAAACAAACACAGTGGTGGTAGTGTGAGGGTCTGGGGCTACTTTACTGCTTCAGGACCTGGTCGACTTGCTATAATTGTTGGAACCATGAATTCTGCACTCTACCAGAGAATCCTGAAGTAGAATGTCCAGCTGGCAGTTTGTGACCTTGTCATGGCCCCCATAGATCCTCTTCCCCTAAGTATCCCCTTTTGGCTAGTACCTGGCCTTGCTCCCTTCCCCAGACCAGCATTCCCCTCCACCACAGCATTCTCTTGGTATTAAGCATGCTCGATGATGTCATGCAAGGGGCGTGGTCTTTCACACAGGGGGCGTGGCCTGTGGCTTTAAAAGGCAGCAGTGAACAGTTGTTCTTCTTTCCTGTAATTACCTATGCTGGTATTCTCTTCATTTTTAAGAGTTACCATGTTGCTGAACCCTGCTTGTCCTGACCATCCCTGTATATCTGCCTTACCTATTTGACTACTCTGATTTCTGGCATCCTGACCCCGGCTGTTCTAATCGCTGACCTGTCCTCCCGTACCCTGACTTTGGCATCCCTACAGACCATTCACCTATCTCTGTTAAGTCCTGGGTGATACTTCTGTCTAGGATGAACCACAGAATGTGTGGTCATTCAGGTGAATACCCCTCTGCTGCACTGGTCCTTTGGAGGTGTCCTCTCACTGCCCTTCTCAAGCAGAGTTCAGTTATGTAGCAGGACAATGATACAAACCACACAAGCAAGTCCTCTTCTGAATAGCTCAAAAGAAAACAAAATGAAGGTTTTGCAGTGGCCTAGTCAGCCTTACTTGATTCCAATTGAGATGCTGTAGCATGACCTTAAAAAGGCAGTTAATGCTTGAAAACTCTCCAATGGGGGTGAATTTAAACAATTCTGCCAAGAAGAGTGGCCCAAATTCCTCCACAGAAATGTAAAAGACTCATTGCCAGTAATCGCAAATGTTTAATTGCAGTTGTTGCCGCCAAGGGTGGCACAAGCAGTTATTAGGTTTAGGGGCAATTTCTTTTTCAGATGGGTGAAATAGGTTTTGATTAGCGCTTTACCTTCAATAAATGAACTGATCATTTAAAAGCTGCATTTTGTGTTTACTCACATCATCTTTTTCACAACACTGTACAAGTTTCTCCACAGCAAACTCATCAAACCATGTCTTCATGGAACTTGGAAAGGGCCTTCCCCAAAGCGGTGCAAGAAACTTGGAAGCAAGCAATTGTTTTAAATGTATTTGTATGCTGTAGCACTAATATCACTCTTCACTGGAACTAAGAGGCCTAGCCCAAACCCTAAAAAACAGCCCCAGACCATTATGCCTTCTCCACCAAACTTTTCAGTAGGCACTATGCATTTCGGTAGGTCGCTTGCTCTTGGCTTATGCCAAACCTAGATTTGTCCATCAGACTACCAGACCCCGTAGTGAGGACAGGCGATTTTAGGCTGTACATGCTTCGGCACTCAGTAGCCCCGCACTGTGAGTGTGCATGGTCTACCACTATGATCTATGAACTTGATGTTGAAGATTCTTCCACTTCACAATAATAGCACTTTGAGTGGGCAAAAAGTTCCTGAACTGGCATGTGGCAAAGATGGCATCCTATGACCGTGCACATAGTCACTGAGCTCTTCTGCATGATCTATTCTACTGCCAATGTTTGTCTATGGATATGCCTGCCTAATGCCTATGTGCGTGAATTTATATATCTCTTAAGATTTTCCAAGTACAATTGTGGCTCATTCACTAAAACAGGAGTTAGCTGTAGAGTTTACTGATTACTTTTAACTAAATAATGAAGTGTTATAACTCTAAACATACATTTTGTAGTAATCATATATCTTGCTTCTTTCACTATTATGCATTTTTTGTTTGGCGCCTTTTGTGTTCCAACTTCATACAGACTTGTTTATGAAAGGAAAACTTAAAGATAACTTTTGCTCAACAAAATTGAATAATTTAAATAAGCTCAGTGGAATTGCAAGCATGAATATAATGAACATTTCTATTTACTTTAAATATAACATTTTTGACAGAGTGAGAAGGATGATGCCCAGCTGCAGATGGTGGGTGGAGAAGTGGAACTCCCTGAAGACCTGGCTAAAATGGTACAAGAAGATGAGGAGGAAGAGGAAGAACAAGGCTCCTTTATGTCTATGATTCCAGAGCTTGACATTGATGCCATGAAAACACGTGCTCAAGGGACAATCACAGAGGTCAAAAGAATGGCAGAGGAAAAGTGTAATCTCATGTGACACCAACATAATTCACTATGGACTACGGAGATTCAGAAATGTGCTGAATATTGTCATTTGGCTCTTACCAAATACAGCCTCCACACACGATTGGCATTGCTCTGTACAAACTTTTTGCATGAGATATCTTCGCGAACAAGGAGAGGGATATGTTACTGACTCTAGTAACTTAACGCAAATCATTTAAATGATTTTAAAAGATTCTTTGTGTTTTGTTTGGGAATAACTATCCCTAATTTATCCCCTATCTAGCAGGCACATCATAAACAACAAAGGGTCCTCTGTACCTAATGTCTGTCATGGTCTGTCAATTTTAGTTTTGTTATACTCTGTGAATGTATGCATTGTAGGAAGCACTATGTAGATTGCTGACACTATCTAAATAAAAGCTAATAATAATAATAAAATCTGTGGACCATAGAAGGCAAATCTGAGCATTTCTGGGTACATTTAATGATCCCAGGACTTATGATGTGTTTTGGTACCGGCCCTTGTTATAAAAAAGAGGGGGAAACACTCAGTAATAGTGATTTACTGCAACTTCAATACCAGGAGCTGTACCACGTGAAGGCCACATGAGGGCTCAATTGAAGCCCTCGTCACTAAAATGCAATACACAGGTTTAAAAAACCCTATAAACATTCCTTCATAGAATCATGTAGCGGACAAAGTATAAGAAGATCCTTTTTACCCACAGTTAAACATTCACATTTCCTAAAACACTGTACTGAACAACTGTTGAATACTTTTCTTTGTTTTTTTTTTTTATTATTGTATTGGCAAGCATAACTTTATTTAATTTTGAAATAAAAAACCAAAATGATTTGGGACATAGTATAAATTCAGTACATCTACTTATGATACTTGAGCGTTATTAAATCTCTCTTATGATACTGCTATAGAATCAGTTTTACCACCCCAAAATAAAGTTAAACAAATTAAGACAATGCCATTCAACTACAATCCTAACAGAGGAGTTTTTGTAGATATCCTTATGTCACTTGAAAAGCTAGAGATTCTTTTGCACAAAGCTGGACCCACCATAGGAAGGACTTTGTGTCAGGACTTAACACGGTAACCGCCGCATCCAATGCACGCAGAGCCCGCGGTCGCAGGCTTTCAAATAACACAGTTGAAGCCTGTTGTGCGACTTCACCTCCCAGCTGACCTCGGATGAACTCGGGAGAGCTTCAAGGGCATTGTGACACTAAAACCATGAACCATTTCATCTCACCAACTTAAATGCAGAAACAGAATTTGATGGGAGATAAGAATCATTTGGCTCATCTAGTCTGTCCATTTTTCCTGCTTTAAACGCTCAAATTGTAATCAGTCCTTGGTCTCACCTTAGATTCAGGATAATCGTATGCCCATGCAGTGTTCTAAAAAGCTTGCCTAAAGATTTTCATAAGTGTCCTTAGTTCCTATGCGTTAACATTTTTCTACATAGCTCTTCAGTGTCGCCTCTCCCTGTTGGACTTTGGACTAAATGGGGCACTACTATCCTGCAGACATATGCATTTGGATTCCTATGATTTTTTTTTTCAATTGCCATCGTTTCATACGCATGACCGAAAACGAGGAGGGAACAAAAGAAGGGAAAATGAAGCAGAGAGCTCTGAATTTTTATTCTCACATTCTCATTCACACACACTCTCTCTTAACCTCTCTTATGCTCTCTCATTATGTCTCTCTACCTCCTCCGCCGACCCTCCGCTGTCCCTGTCTCCTGTCCCGCAGCTCCGCTTTTTCTCTTGTCACTTCTTGTTCTACTTACCTCTTACTTCTGTCTTCTTTCTTTGTAAAAAATTTGTTACAAAATAAACCAAACAAAACAAAATTTGAAAACAAATAGACCAAAAACAAAGCAAAACATTAGTCTGATGATCGTTGATCGTTTTTCATCCATTTGTACAAGTCTACTATGCTGTGCTGAAATTAGACGCCATGTCTAATGTAAAACCATATATTGCCGCACATTCTGGTCCTTTTGGCAATATACAGCTTCCATATGAGATGTCAGATGCCATTTGTTGCATCTGCATATACACATTTAAGTTGTACTCAAGGTTGCGTGTGATGTAATCACTGCAGTGTTCCAATCTCCCAGAAGCACCCCATTTGCAATGGCAAACTCAGGGAGTGCCATTGGATCATGGGATACATAGAAAATCACATATAAATGTAGTTACTGACACTCTAGTATACCATGCAGTAACATGCACACACAAGCTAACAGCATACACTCACACATGCTAACACCATATACACACACATGCATGCTAACACCATATATTAACAAATACTCACTGTACCACCATACACTCTCCAACACCATATACTTGCACACTCATTCACTTTAACACCATACACTTAGACATGGTTACTAATACCTAATAACATACAGACACATGCTAACACATACAATAACACACGCACACTCCATTGCCATACAGTAACACACACACATGCTAAGACCATATGCTAACACACATGTGTTAACACTATACAGTACATACAATATAGGCACTCACTCTACCATTCAGTTACACATGCACACAAATACACATACACTAACATCACTTTAACACCATACTCTTACACACACACACACTGCATCTCCCATCATCAGTGCAGCTTCCCACAAGTAGCATAAAATCGCAGGGATAATATGCACAATTTCACCCCTTTTCGATGTGCATATCAGACCCTGGTACAAATTTGTTTATGCTGCATGGTTGCTCCATGTGTGTGTTCAGTTCCCACATGTTTGTGGACAGACCCATTGAAAGTGTTCAAATAAATAATGTAACAAAATCCCCAACAGAACTGACC
This sequence comes from Spea bombifrons, assembly GCF_027358695.1. Taxonomy (NCBI): domain Eukaryota; kingdom Metazoa; phylum Chordata; class Amphibia; order Anura; family Pelobatidae; genus Spea; species Spea bombifrons. Next base: position 60,371,644 of record NC_071087.1, read on the forward strand.
TGGAAACCAAAGGTGCTTCCAGGTCAGTTACTCTCAGTTTAATGGCATTTTAGGTCACGGATTATCAGATTCACACATCAATGTTAGTGTCCTAAACATATGACACAGGTGCATATTATACCTGGTATACCCCATATTAGAACAGTACATGTGGTAAACATTAGGTAAACAATATTAAATGTTTATAGGGGTTTTAGATAAAGGATTAAGTATATATTATTTCATTACTAAAATTAAAAAAAATCTTAGGAGTTCACTTTTAAGTTTGTAATAAACCAAAATGTCCTTGTATGTATAGGTAAATCTTCAATTTGATCTGGCCACTTTAACTCTGTTATATATTTTTCTCACCTCAAGTCATTGCACATAACTCAACTGTAAATTCTTTAGTTTTAATTTATGGTTAAAATAATGGGATGTCATATTCCATATCTGGGAGCTCTCAAGGTTTCAAGAGTCTCAGTGTTTTGCCCCAATCTTAGGGTTCCAGGGTGAAGGGGTGGATTCTTAGGGCACACAGTCTGGAACTGACTACTTCCTATTCTACACTGCTGGCATCACATCCAACACTCCCATTTGGTGGTTGGCTACTAGTATGTTATGGTTGATATTCTTATTTGGGAACTTTCTAAATGAGCTGACCCAGGGACTCGTTATTCTTTAATAGCCCATCGTGAAGATTCTATGTAGTGACTGGCCAAATGTGTTACCCAAATGGCTCTAATCCTGGTCCTCATGGGAACCTTGACTTGTCACTATTTACAGATACACTTAATTGAATCACCCGCATGCAATCAGGGATATCAACCATAACACCAAAAGCACCAATTGGGAGTCTTATATATCATCACAACTGTGCAGAATACAAAGGAGTCCCCTTCACCCTGAGACCCTGAGATTGGGGCAAAAACCTGAGAGTTTCCAAGTATTGGAAATCAGAGTATTAGAGTGATTTGGTTAACACATTTTACAAGTGGCTATGTATAATCTTCATAATGGGCCATTATAGGGTTAATATTAAAACAGTATCAGGGTCAGCTCATTTAGAAAGTTCCAAGGTATGATTATCACACATTCATTCACAGGCAGGTTGGTGGAGATGGAGCTCAGTGGGGGTTGTGTTAGTGCGCGTGTAAGTGTGTTAGTGTTTTGTGTGTTGGTAACGGTGAAGGGGGTCCTCCCCCATGCCAAAAGGTGCCAGACCTCCCCTGCATTCTGTAGTGTCAAAAGTACTGTAAACAGAAACAGTGGCCCCTAAGTGTCAGTAGTGTATAGTACCATAATCTGTGTAGCATTGAATTTTAAGGGCGTGCTTGATGTTTGTTTCTTAATAAGATTAATAAGACGAATGCCTGCTTAAAGGGTAAATCTGGTCCCCATGGACAAATATATATAACCTTCTGTTTATGTGATTCTATTTGTGCCCCCCCGGCAATGTACATGAACCCCTTCATCACAACCCGTGGAGTAGCTGACACAGCATCTTGCAGCATCTGAGCTGCTTTGTTTCTAATAGGATTGGGGGTTAAATCTGTCATTAAACTGCCACCAGTCGCAGAGCTGCCTCTTAACCAATTAACCACCAATTAGCGGAATGGAGACATTCTGCATTAATATTTTAATGTGATGAATCCGATCAAAGCTTTACGGACCCCCCCAGAGCCGTGCAAACTCCTCCCGGCTACAGGTGTTAGAACAGCATGGCACTTTGAGCCGGTGCTGTTGTGCGTGGGTTAATGTCCCTTTAAGGAATGAACAAAGTATCCAGAATCCTGATCATCCACTTTCTGTTTATCTTTTTCCTGATTCCATACATTTACGGTATTACTTGGTGAATCTGTTAAAATATACAAAGTGTTCCTATTAAATATATTTGTAAAATATATTTTGTTTTGTAAATGCAACAACAATAATAATAATTCACAATTTTTATTCCTCTAACATTACTAATAACAAGTTGGCATTGGTTAATTAGAAATACCCAAATCTATTAGGGGCAAACCTATTTTAATAGATCAGTTTATGAGCGATATATCTACAGAAGTACATCATGTTACGGCACTATGGTAAATAAAAGGTTAGGGTAGCATAATGGAGGTAAAGGAGGGACTGAGGGGTAAAAACAAATGTAATTAAGATAGGAATACCTTTCCACATGATTATATATATATATATATATATATATATATATATATATATATATATATATATAGTGGCCAGCAAAACTAAATGAACCCTTTGGAATGACCTGGTTTTTTTTTGCTTTAATTGTTCATAAAATCTGATTTATATCTAAGTCACAAGTATAGACAAACATAATGTGCTTAAGCTAATAACATTGATAAACTTCCATGTCTTTATGTAACACACCCATTAAACATTACAATGCTGGCAGAAAAGGTAAGTGAACCATTGGATTTAATAACTGGTCGAACCTCCTTTGGTAGCAATAACTCAAGCAAGCACTTCCTGCACAATGATCAGGAGGAATTTTAGACCATTCTTCCTGCATGTCTGCATGTCCATATTCTTAGGATGTCTAGTGTGAACAATTCTCTTGAGGTCATTCTACAGCATCTCTAGTGGGTCAAGGTCTGGGCTCGGACTGGGCCACTCCATAAAGTAGACTTTTATTTTTGGAACCATTCTGTAGTAGATTTTAATTGAGGTTTATGACCATTGTCCTGCTGCATTTGACAACTTCTACTGAGCTTCAGCTAAGAGATAGACACGATGACATTATCCAGAATGATTCCTGGATAAACTTGGGAATTCATTGTCCCCTTGATGATAGCAAGCTGTCTAGGCCCTGAGGTAGCAAAGCAGCCCTAAATCATGGTGCTCTGTCTTCACCACTGGGATGATGTTTGCGTTTAGGCAAGCCAATCACGATCAATGCTATTGAGCCCTGCTTGCGGACTACTTTGTGGCACAAGGTTTCTCCCTCTTCACAAAGCACTAAAATATAAAAAGATATTCTAAAAATTAAAAAAAAAACTAAATAGGATTTTGACCCAAATGTTCATTTTACTTTAACTAATGTCTGGAATTTTCCTATAAACAGCATTCGGCAAGGGCACATTGTGAACATATGGCTGCAAACTAATTTCATGTCATGCCCTTGCCACATTTTTCAACCTAATAGGAACATTTGGCAATAGTCCTTAAAAATATATTTTCTGAAATTCTGTGTCACTAATACATTTTAATAAATAACTAATATATTTAAAAAAATATGTGGTGAAGATTTTATAACAAAATGGGCTACTTTTAGATTGAAGGGGATACTTGAAGGGCTAAACTAACCTGGTACAAAAATCTCAATATAGAGATGTAACGCAATGTGTTAATACATCCATAAGAATGTTGTGCTGTTTTTCTAAGATGAAATCAATGTTGAATGAATAACTCGTTTCTTTTCCGGTTCACTTCATTCTTCATCTGCAATTATAACATATGAATTCATCATATCATTTGAATTAAGGTAACCACATGGTCTCTCTTCAATTTTAACTTGAAGGTGTGTTGCAGGCCTAGATTGGCCATCTGGCAAACCAGGTAAATGTTTGGGGGGCTGGATGCGGGTGGCACACTTACACTTACCCCTCAAGTAGATCTGGTCCCTCAGTAAATGGCACACTGTAAGGGTGTAGCTGCAGCTGGGGGTATGTTACTAAGATGCTTCTAGCCCTGGTGTGTGGAAAGCAGTGGTGTATTTAAAGTGGTTGCTGTCCTAGCCCAAGTCAGTTCCCCCAACAACCCCCACGTCCTACCTTAAGCTGTGTGTCCTCTTCTGAGGAGAGGGACCTGATGTCAATATGTCATGTTCCAGCACCTTGTTTCTGAAGGATGCCTGGCATGTGAGAAGATCACTACTGAAGTTGTATCTACTAGGAACAGACCTCTGTAGTGCAAACTGGCCAGTTATAGCTGTTATATGATTATCATTGATCATCGAACCACTGGCCCATGGAGCGGCAACACACTGGGGAACCTGGCCACCCAAAAGGATGATCCACTCCCACTAATGCATAGGGACTACATTATGCTTCTGGTTGGAAGAGAGATTCCCACTTCTACATATAACCTGTTTCTAAACATATTTGTGGCTAACTCAAGAGGAAATAAAATAGAAAAAGTTAAGATTAATAAGGCACCAGGTCATAACAGCGTTCACCTGAGGGTTCTTTGAGAGCTGAATGAGGCCATTGGAGAGCCTCTATTCTTTTTTTTAACATTTTTTATTAAAGTTATACAATATTTTCAAACCAATTACAACATACACCATACCGTATTGAACCCAAGCGCCCCCCCCCTACTCCATTGTTTTCTGTACAATAAAACTATATATTCAACTGGTTTCCATGGGAGTGCTAAGGCCCATGTGTTTCTTGCTTTCAGTAGAGAATGCATGCAGTGTCTCGCTTGTAATAAAATGCATTAATGTCCGTAATGGACTCCAATACGCATTTTACACAGACTTGAAATCGGGATTAGGCCTAACAAATATTTGCCCATGGATTGAAAACTTGTTAAAATATAGAATTTTATAGATTTTGTGCCAGTTAAATGGAGGGAACCATGGACTCTCTTCTAGGACTTTTGCTTTTTAAGTTGCATTAGTGAATACAAATACTAGAAGTGGGTTATCATAGTAAAACTTTCTACGATACCAAATGTTGTAGTGTTATAAATTCAGCCCATGACGTATGTATGTAGAATGATCTAATTATATTGGAAGAAAGGTCAAAAAAATAGCTAATGAGATCCAGGATTGATAAATGTTACATAATGCATTTGGATAATAAAAACACACGGCGAATCATAAGATAAACAGGGTCACATTGGGGAATTCATCACATAAAAACAATTTGTGGGGTTCTTCGGTTTACAGAAAAAAGCTGAACATTTGATGTATTTTTAAGATATCTTCTTTGCTTCCTTTCTGCCTGGTGTCTGCACGGTCCTCACTAGGATAATCCGTGGAGACCCTAGGCATATGGAGTCCATACTTTCTACATGTTACCGAGGAAAAGAACTGGTCCATGAGGCATGCGTTACTATAACTATCTCATTATGATGTGAAAGAGGCTATCATTTGGGCAAGGAGAACCCCCAACGTTTTATTGAACATTTCTTAACCCCTTAAGCACAATTGAAAACAATGCATTTTGAGTCTGTACATGTACGGGCATTGTCATTAAAGGGTTAAAATGTAAGAATTTAGTTGTTTCTCTTGGTGGACCTCTTGCTGAACAAAAATTAATTGCACTAAAACTATAATAAAGGAAATCATAGCAATTTCAAAGTTTGATCAATACCCAATGGGTAATAATGACAGCTTTTGGCATTAAAGATTTTTAAGAGCAATTGTGCGCAAAACTTTCCTACCGAAGACTAAAATTTGACTTACAGGTAAACTAAACATCAAATGTCACACAACATAAATGCCAAGGCTCACGCTATCCCCAGAGCAGTGCCAATCATCGTTAAGAGGGGGAGGTGACCCTTTAATAAACTCCTGTAATCCCCCCGCGGCTGCTGATTCTCCCTTCAGTGCCTGCGGACATCTGTGAAGATTTCATCAAGATTTCATCCTTGCTGAAACCGTCTCCAACCCCCTCGACCACAACTACTTCTAAAATCCGCAAAGCCGGGAGGACTTTACATTGAAGCTGATCCGTTTGTTTGCTTCCGATTAAGTGTAGTGGTGGAGGAAGCTGCCAGGTAACCGAATATTCACTTTATAAGATGATCAGGAACATCAAGCTGTATATATTATATGGCTTGTGCTGCCATTGTTTGCCCGTTATGCCCTGTATTATTTGACGTTGTTATTTGGCGTGCATATAATTTGCTTTTGTAAATATTAGACATTAAGGCAAGAGATCAATAGAGGGTCTACGTAACCCATTGTCGGTGACCTCTTTGAACTTTTGGGGTACTAGTGAGATTGCGGGGTGAGGAAATAATGACTGCTATAAACCATTGGGAACAAGTGCGAAGTAGGCCTAAGTAATGAAATATACAGCAAGAGATGTTGAATTTAATATGTAGAAAAGTATGTGGGTTTTGTACAAATAAATCAGTCCTTGGGTAGGTTAGAACTTGTAGGTTATTATTGTATTTGTGTAGCTTTACTTTACTCATGATCAGTTAAAACAAAATTAGAAATGAAGTCCTGTAACGACTGAACAATGAATTAATTATACATCTTAAGAGCAGGATAGGGGACCTCAGTACAAGATCCCACCGATGTCCAGTATAAATGGACTTTTACGAACATACAAACATGCTGAATATTTAACTCTCATCAAATCTGAACGTATCGCTGACACTTTGTGTAATCTCTGTTATCTGGACAATAGTTGTATATCTACTTGAGTGGAATCTGTATTTAAGGTATATAGTTGTATATATGTCTTTAGTCGTAAACGTTAAATATGACTCAGATGAGAAGGTAGTTCCTTTTGGGAAGAGGAGATGTTTATTTTATTGAGTAAATAGGAATATGATGACGTCAATGTCATCTTTATGCCAAATAAGTTACATAGGACAGGTTTTCTTATAAAAGGAAAGGCTGAAGGTGGATTCCTACAGCAGGCGTTTATTAACAGATGTTATAGAAAAGTGTTCTTTTAACATTTGGATGTTAGGATGGATTTAAAATATATTTCATGCCAAAAAGTATCTGGTAGGGTTTCAGCATCCACATGAGAAGGCCACACTATTCTGAACGTGAGATGAGATAGATAGATAGATAGATAGATAGATAGATAGATAGATAGATAGATAGATAGATAGATAGATAAAATTAGCTATACCTGCTCTGAATGGTCAATTACAGATTTTATATTTCAAACATCATACTACTGAAACCTGTGGTATTCATTTATGATGCTTAAAGTAGCTTGGCTGGAGCACAGCACCATGCATGTATGTAGAATAAAAATGGACCATGGTAGAAAGTCCTAAAGCCTCGAAGGCTCTGAAGTACTGTATATCAATAATACTTGTTTGAATAAATGTGTTACTTCAACAACATAAAGATCTTCGATTATAGCAACGGAAACTGATGTAAGGTCTCAGCAAGACTCGGCAAGCAGTGTCACCGTTATAGTTTGGCATATATCTGAAATCCATCGCTGTGTAATTCCTCTGATCTCTAGAGGTGTCTTGTTCTGGAAAGCAACTGTGTAGCTGTTTGCTGAATTGAGACAAGACAGAAACTCGTAATCCCCCAACTACAGCAGATCTTGGAATAAGGAGCTTATCGAGGATCCTACAATCTAACTGCAGCAGAAGCAATTATTTCACCAGTATCCCTACCCTACCTCAAACTACCGATACAAGGTATCATATGGTAGCACCCATTACTCTGTAAAAGAACAGGAGAAGTTTGTTTGTGTATACAGAGATATACAAAAAGGGGTTTCTTATGGTTATTCTTTGTGCCAGTGGATATAAATTTGCTGATTTCTTGATACAAGGTCAATTTTTACTTCATGTTGGCCAATTCGATCTATGATCATAGCAGTCTTAATATTTACTTATAAACAAAAATGTCTTTCTCCATGACATTAAAAATTGGTTTTGTTTGTTTCTAAAAAATTACATTTTGTTTAAAAGAAATGCAAAAAAGAATACAACAAATATGGGCCCCTGTTCCTGTCTTATCAGGTCTCGGGATGTTCCTAGACAAGTGTGATGGTGACCTGGGTGACCTCAGGGGAGGTAGCACACCAACTCCTGGTCCTCCAGAGGGGGAAGAAGATGATCTTCCCAAAAAGAAGCACCGCAGGAATCGTACAACCTTCACCACTTACCAGTTACATGAACTAGAACGTGCCTTTGAGCGGTCTCACTATCCTGACGTATACAGTCGAGAGGAGCTCGCAATGAAGGTCAGCCTGCCAGAAGTTCGTGTCCAGGTGAGGCCAGGAGAAAAATGACCATGCTCACATAGATAGCGATGTCTGAAATGAACTAGTTGGCCAATATTCTTAAAACACAAACATTATTGTGTGTGTGTGTGTGTGTGTGTGTGTGTATATATATGTGTGCAATTTGTCAAACATCTAAAATTCTCCTAATGGAGAACTAAACTTCTCCTAAATGGATTAAAAAGAGAAAGGAATATGTTCTTGAGCTTGCTTGGCTTCAAAGGGAATTCTCATCATAGGTTTCCTTTTTTATATTAATTTCACCATTTTTTTAACGTGGTTAAAAAAGTTTTTACAAAATACTAAATTCGTAACAGTGATCTTGGCCCAACCTGCTAGACAAAAACACATTGTCATGCAGGCATGTATTAAACAATAGAACGTATCAGTCTTAATTGCCCAGAGGAATTAAGGTCTATGGGTTAGGGAACTTCATTAGATTCCCATAAAGAATCAGGTAAGTGTTGTTTTTCAGGTTGTAATGTAACCCAAATAAGATACAATTACTTATATTGGTAGACTCAGGATGTGCAGATAAAGTTAAAGAAAGTCACTCATATATCACAAAAAGAAAAATTAAATACACAATTTAAAACCATAGGAAAGGATCAATCACCCAAGTAAAGTTGTATCAAAAGAACAATCCAAAATACTCTGCTTAATAGTCATGGTTCCTCAGCCGTCTAATAGAATAATTAACTCATCTTAAGTTCCTATTTGCCCTTCTTTCTGTCACTACTCTCCCCTAGTTATAAAACAAGTCTGTAAACACACCATCATCGTTTAGCTCTGCCACGACACGTTTTGTTATATTGCTCTATGTTCTTCTATGTCTCTGGACGGCACCTGCTTAGCACCCTCTCCCTGCTAATCCTTAACTTGAACTATCCAATTAGTAAGCATTTCGAGCCGCTAATGGAATAATCGTTAGCTGGGATCTGGCCTCAGGAAAGCCAATTGCACTTATCCTAAATGCTACAGATTTCTCTCCCTCAATAACACCTGATTACCTGCTCTTGCTCAAATGCCCACTTATTTTCTAATACCTGCAATACTTGCTTAATCCAGGTTTGGTTCCAAAACAGACGTGCAAAATGGAGGCGCCAGGAAAAGTTGGAGTCCTCGACTACTAAGCTCCATGATTCACCAATTTTATCCTTCTCAAGGACTCCGATAGCTACAAATATGGGGTCCCTTACTTCATCTTTGCCTCTGGATCCCTGGCTGACTTCACCCATTTCTGGTGCCACCACTGTCCACAGCATGACTGGATTTATGGCTCCATCTCAGGCTCTTCAGCCCCCCTACCCAAGTCACACTTTCCTGAACAGTGGACCTCCAATGTCTTCTATCCAGCCTCTCAGCAGTGGTGCTTACCAATGCATGGGAGGCTTCATGGACAAGTTTCCCTTGGAGGAGTTGGACCAGAGAAGCTCCAGCATTGCAGCACTCCGCATGAAGGCCAAAGAGCACATTCAGACCATAGATAAGACATGGCAACCTATGTGATGTACAGTGACCATTTTTTAAACCAGATCGCAAAACTATCTGACCACAAAGATGTAGGGATACATTACGAATGATTGTCACAGTTTACAGTTGAATAAGCACGCTAAAACACAACATTCTTTTGATGTGAAGACTGATGTGACACCTGCTTGCATGGCTACATCGACAGGGGAGACCAATGAGAATGTTGCCTCGGTGTATAGGGATGATCATTGTACTTAAAAAGAGATGTTAGCAAAAATCAGCAGTACTAGCACCAAATAACTGAACTTAATTGTAGCTGTCATAGGTGATGCCCAATTATTTGGCTAATCAGCTACACATTAAAATGATATGTTACGGAACCTCCTTGCCTGCCCTACTCTTTTCAAATCTGTGTTTTAGGAGAAAGGCTTCAGTGTGGGACAGTAGAAATCGTGTTGGGGATGCTTTAGTGTGATTAATGCAAATCAGAAATAAACCAAATTACTATTACTATCTATTCCAAAAGTATCTCAGTTACTCTTAATAATTCATGAATGAAACCTGCTACCTCTGGCCTAAGTAGCTTCAATATTACATCTTTTTAAAAAAAATAACAATAATTCTCACTTTGTTTTTGATATATTGTATCATTACCTTCGCACACGTACCAGTGTACCATATATAGGGGAAGAAATATTATTTTAAATACAATGCAACATTTAACAAGAGACTCTGCCTCTTCACTTTTATGGCTTCAATTCCCTCTTTAAATAACTACCCCATTGTCACCGCAAAGCAAGTACATCCAAACACGCTATATATGCATGAAAACGTATGAAAGAGTGCAATTGGAAAATAATTTCCAGTTCAAAGTTCTCCTTAGTTAAGCATAATGATTTAATTCCCGTAAACAGTACTAGTAGTGCTGGCAATAATAAATATATATAATATAATTATATATATATATATATATTATTTAACACAAAGTTGTGTTAAAACTAGGCTGCTCGTTGATTGGGTATGCCAGCAGTGCAAGGGTAAACAGACTGTAAACCAGGGGGAGATTAGTGACCCTATCCCATTGAGGGTTAACATAGTGGAATTAATTAAGCTTGAACAGTATGACAGCATGGGGTATGGGTACCACGTCTGTCCCACAGCATGAAGAGTAGTGGGACATTCCAGATCTTAAGTACAATAGCCCAGAAAACATTAAATGTCAATGAAGGATAACCATACTTTGCTCAATCAAATTGCATGAACCTAAAACAGAAACATCCTTATTATATCAAGGATTAACAGCACACGGTTTCCAGTCTATAAATCGACATCATTTATTTGCAAGTATTCCTGCTTTATCTGGAGCAGAAAAAAGAAATCAGGCGCTGTACAAAACAGTGTGTAGTAGCTTTTTAAAGCGTGATGACAGAAAAGAGTCTGATTTAAATCTCAAGTCCCCAGTTCACGGCTTCTTGTTCTTGGCAAGGCGGTTATTCCTCCACATGTGCATCTTTCGAAGCAGCCTCCAGTACTGAGGGGTGTCTGGACTTAGCTCATCCAAGGTTTTAGGAGGACCCAAATCTATCTGGAACAACCTGTGTCCCCAGAGAAGAAATGAGAAATTAAGGGTAACAATTAAAACAATTTTATCTATATACAATTCACGAGGGAACATCAAACACAAGCTAGAAATACCGATCTTTGTAGCACAACAAATGTGGAGTAGCCCACCTACAGCGCCAATTTCTTATTAATCAAATTAACAAACTCAGGCAAGCAGTATGACAGACATTGCTTGTCACAGTGTTAGTCTCTACCACTTCTGATGAAAGGAGGTACCGGCAGGTTATGAATCCTAATGGTATAAAAGTTCACTCACCACTCAGGGTATTCTGAATCTTCTTTTAATTTCACATCTGGTCCGGTTTTGTATATATTGACCCCCATTGCGTGTGTGGTTAAGATTGCTGGGTCTCTGCATACTTCGGGTCCCTTTAGCACCTCTTTGACTGCTCCTTTGCCTTTCCCCTTCACAACTGTGGATTAAAGAGAAGAGTTTTTAACCCACACCAACTTAAAACTAGAAGACAACAAGGGATAAACGTCTCCTGCTCAGTTAAAGGGACAATTTGGGTGAACAATGAGGCCATGTGAAAGTACTAAAAGAAATTAAATAAAAAAAGAACACCTACCCTAGGGAGAAGCTGCAGATCTCCCAGCCCCATCCGTGCCCCGTCCAATCAGAGGCAGGAAATAACTCCTACTGAAATCAATGGAAGTGCTTTCCCCACAGGCGTCTCATTAGACCCCCGCCTGGAGCATCCACCAAACCAGCACTGGTAGCTGACTGGCGGCAAGTATATCATGTGCAAGGAGATGTGCCATGCACGGAAAACAGCTGGGGGTGAGGAAAGGGGCAAATGGGGAATATACATTTAGGGGAAATCTCATATGCATTAAAGTGCACATGATGAGCAGAGTGCCTTTTAAAATGAGAAAACAAGAAACTATGTAATAAACTTTATATGATTACTTCTCCAAACAAAAGAGAAAAACCTACACTGGATCTTGCAAATTAGCATAAATACCATTTAAATAGACCAAGCAAGAATTCTATATATATATATATATATATATATATATAAATATTTTGTAAGTAGCTAGTCTGCAAACCCAAGAAAAACTTGCATACTGAAAGTACTGCCATCATCTCCATATCATATTGTACTCTGGCTTAAGTGAAAACTTACAATGTTACAATGTTCAAGAAAAGGCTAAATATATGTATAACTAAATGCAACACCACCACTCCACCAAATGTTGAATCCCCAAACTCTTTCCAGCCATAAGTATTTAATAAAGTATATCTGGCCGGGAACATTATCATGTGACACAAAAGCAGGCATGGATAGGTTGTTGCCATAGAAAACTGGAAACACTCCTTAAAAGGCTCCTGTGTTCTTTTTATGTGATTGAAACCTTCAGGAAATAATAAAATGACCGATCTGGTGACATTTATATCTATAGATGGTGCGAGAAGAAGAACCATTTGAGAACATGTGAACCTTTATAACAGGTATTGTGCTCTTCATAAAATATAAAGCAATTGTACAATAAAACATACAAGTATAATAAAGATCGATGTAATTAAGAGCAGGTATTGGAAGATGGCATTAATGCTGCACTAATCTGCTCAACCTCACACGTCTTAACACAAACTACACCAACTCGGCACTAGAGGAGACATTGAAGGTGATTGTGTCACTAGGACTGGGAAACCGGTGCAAGAATGGAATGATAAATGATAGAAAGGCGTTTCGATGAATACCACTCATCTATTTATTTAATCGAGCTGCGGCGGGTAGACATATTCCCCTCTCACCCGCTTTCTTGGCGTAGCCCCTCACCGGCGCCCAACCAAGGCGACCAAAGACCCCCGCAGCACTCAGCACCGCTCTCCCTGCCATAACACCGCACATGTGCAGACACTTCCGGGGCACGCACACAGGGCACGAGTCGAGGCATGCCGGGAAATGTAGTTCACCATCCCCGTCCTCGGCACCGCCCATTAACCCTGTCACAATTTGACAACTTGGCAGCGGGGATGTCCTGAAGAGTACTTGAAGTTATAGACGAGAAGCGCCTCCAAAACGAACAGGTTTTAATCGTTTCTTCCGGATAATTAAACTTTTTTCCCGTGGTAAGTCCTCGCTAGTGTTACAAACCTCCAGCGCTTCCAACGTGTACAGCTGTGTTTCCCGTTTGGAGTTTAGTTCTCTACACTTTAAACCGAATTTACGCCGCGATCTTGTCGTGTGCACTACAAGTCCCATGATCCTTTGCGCGGCCCCAGTTTAGTAGAGCCCGGGGTACCTTATGTGGGGTCATGGTGAAGACGGAATTAGATTAGAATGTTTACAGAAATAAAAGGGGGGACTTCATCAGCATGTAGGAGTCGAAGTGTACACTGAGGAGCCATTTAAAGGGGGTAGATAAGGGAACTAGCTGTATAAAGGCAGGGTAATAGAATGATTAAATGTTACACTGAGTTTTGACATTAGCAGGGAAGCTTACATACATTTTGAGCTATATTAGACTTTCTTGTCTCCCTTTTTCACATTGCAGTGGATATCTGAAGTGCTACCACCATGGAGAATGGAATGGATGTCCAAATGCAAGTACCCAACCCCCTCTCCTCTCTCCCAAGGACATATCCTGAACACTCGCATACAGACAATATGAATGCAGACGACGTGTTATCCCAACCGGCCCAAGCCTGCGAGGCTGCCTGCCAGAATCCGCCAAGCCAGTGCCAATTGGAGTCCACCTGCGATGAATCCTTGTGCAGAGCGCCGCCGCGTGTGGACAGTTGCCCAGATATGGACACAAGACCTCCACTCACCCCAGAACTCATAGGGATGGAACTGGATGCCCAGCAGGAGGAGGCATTGCCACTGTGTAGTTTCCACATGCAGGAACTGGTAAATCAGCTACCGAGTTTAGATTATGAAACGGGGCAGTTGTATCCTTCCAGTTCCACCCATTGTAGTGAATCAGACCACAAGGAAACAGAGTCCCAAGAGAGCCAGACCGATTGCTCCCCCTGTCCTCTGCACATCGTCACTGGAAAAGGCCTATCCCAAGCTCCCCCTAAATTATCTGAGTCTAGTACCCCACTCTGTAGTAGCCGAGGTCTTTTTATGTCCGATACTAGCACAGATGAGCTGTTGAGCCTCTTTCAGTATGAAGACGGTACACTGGCACAAGGGGAAATTGGTATACCGCTTGCTAGGCTGGAGGCCATGCCAAAGAGTGATGCTCCCCCAACTCAGAATGAAGGACAGGGGGACCTCAATTGGAATACAAGGGATACATCTTCCACTTTGTCTGAGATAAGTAAAGAGGATTCATCCGGCAGCTTGGCAGAAGTGACTGAGTCAGCATGGGAAGAACCTGAACAGCCCAAGCCGCTTGCAAGAACGGATATGGTGAGAGATAGGGTTATGCTATACATTTGTGCAATTAATCATAGCCTATTCTTATTTCAAATGTGAAAGACACATTTCATAGTCGGGGCAGTGCTCTCGCCCTCATTTGATTGAGTCACATAACAGATGAACTGTCCTGGAATGGTCCCTTTAAAAAGAAAACAAATGGCCCAAATCAGCCCATATTATAGACCAGATTTACCAGGGAGTTATTGTTAAGAATAATGGGGACTCATCGTTTCTGAAGAATCTTGATTGCAGTAAATCGGCAATTCAATGTTTTTGGATTCTGTATAATGTAACAATAATGTAAGTTCCCCTTTGTGAGGCTTGATTTGTTTTCCATTCTGCATTTTATAACTGTAAAATCTTTATTGTGCAGAACCCAGAGCTGTCCTCGCAAAACTCTACTCTGGCAAAAGGTAAGGCAGAAAAAACATTCACAATATGACCATTAAAAGACTATTCCAATACTACTGTTACCATGGAAGAAAAGGAACGAAACAAAAACTGATTGTGTGCTGTTTATTCACTAAAAGTAGAGTACCTCACTTTTCTTCATGAAGTGTTAACCTCGGGAGTTTTTCCTAGCCAGTAGGGCCCTGCGTCATTAATTTTTCGATATGTAACGGGACTGAAGAAATCTCACTGGGGTTGGCTCTTCAAAATGTATAGTAACTTAGGTCAAGTGGCTAAAACACAACTTCCTGTAAACTCTCCTGCCAACTTTTCCTTTAGTGAATAAACCCCGCTTTTGCATGTTTATGCATTATGCACTTTAAACACAAACGTCCTATGTGTGTATGATGTAAAAACATACAGAAAAGTACCGGTTACTCTAGTCATGGGAAAGTGCTTAATGTGTCACGTGTTCATGTTCCAAGTCCCTCAATGTGAATTAAAACCGCAGTGTTCCACTGGCAGTAGAACGGGTCGTACTGAAGAGCTGAGCCACTTTAAATGTGGCGCTGTCATACGATGGCACCTGTGTCACAAGTCACTAAGTGCTGTCGAGTGGGAGCATCTAGGAGTAACAGCAGCTCGGCAATGAAGCTATAGACCAGGGGTGTCCAACCTGCGGGCCGCCAGCTGCTGCAGGACTACATCTCCCATACTACTCAGCCAGCCCCTTAGCTGAAAGAGCATTATGGGAGATGTAGTCCTGCAGCAGCTGGAGGGCCACAGGTTGTACACCCCTGTTATAGACTATGCACACCAACAGAGCGGGGCCACCGAGTGCTGAATTGTCAAAAAATTCCCTGTCCTCTGTAGCATCTCTCACTACAGAGTTCCAAACTGCCTCTGGAAGCGACATCAATGCTATGTGGCATTTTACTTTTTATGTTTAATGACTGGAATATTTTTGTTTGTATGTTAAGACTAGCGATTCTCAAATGTTTTGTCAACTGGTGCCTTCCCTCCATGCCATTCATTACCCTTGTGGAGTTTTAATTTTTTTAACCCTTTGCACTGTCCTTTTGCTTAAACTAATGCATATAGTATTTGTGTTTGCGATAAAAATACATTGAAGGGATATAACTTCATGAGAAATGTGTAACCCGACAGTATAGGTCTCTTGACTTCATACTCCAAGGGGTCTTTTAGACCAGTTGCGTAATTTATTTATATGGTAGTGCCACCTTTGGAATCCACATTTACTGTAAAAGAATATTTTAGATTTTGTTTTAGGTTGGAACATATATGAATGTTACTGTGCAATCTGTCTCACCCCTTTAGTGCCTGGTCCATGTGACCCAGAGGACTTGCTGGATGGTGTGATTTTTGGGGCAAAATACCTGGGATCGACCCAGCTGAACTGTGAGAAACATCCAGCCACAAACACACGGATGAGGCAGGCCCAGGAGGCGGTGGATAGAGTTAAGGTTAGTGTGGGGGGGGCATTAATGAGGATGCCTGAGATGGTCTGTAGGATGACTTTGGTTGGGAAACAGAGTCGATTTTCAGCCATTCATAAGAATTTTCTTTGAACTGTTCAGGCACCAGATGGTGAGTCTCAGCCAATGACAGAAGTTGATATTATGGTGTCCACTAAAAGGGTTAAAGTACTGACTGCCGATACGCAGGTAAGACTCTATATTTGTTACGCAATTTTCATAAGCCACGTTCCATTTGTATTGTGCATTATTTAAACATTAATGTATTTTATGCACTATATACGAAAGGTACTGTTTCGCCTACCCTGCTGAATTTGACACTTTTTGTAGCTAAATTCACCACCAGGTGCATTCATAGTACCTACCCCATGTATAGATCTTTAATGAAGTCATATTTTGCTGGGAAAACTTTTCATGGAACTCAAAAGCAGGACTGCTAGGTCATTGACATCACCTTATTCATGTATAATTCTCGAGTGCAATTAATGTTTTGTCTTAGTGGGACAGCATCTTTATTTCTGGTATATTCCTTGGCGCATTTTACAGGAGACCTTGATGGAACACCCCCTGCAGACCATCTCTTACACCGCTGATATTGGCAGTATTTTGGTTTTGATGGCACGTAGGAAATCACCACGTGGCCAGGATCAATCCCCTGGCCAGAGGAAGCCACATAAGATGCTGTGCCATGTTTTCCAGTCCAATGATGTAGGTAATCTCTGTGGTATAAAGAGGGGGTCATGCCAGAGAGCCCATGTCTTTGCGATTTATTTCTTCCTTCCTTCCATTATTTTCTGTCTGCCCCACTAAAATCATTTTCTCTTTGTTTTAAATAGCTCTTAACAAAATCAATGGCTATTAGATAAAACCTTTATATATATGTATATATTTTTATATATGTATATATATATATATATATATGTATATATGTATGCAAGAGATGAGACACCTTATTTATTAAGTGTCCAAGCTTCCTGCGTGCTTATCATTGTCCTATTTATCTCTGCCATCTTCATTTCTTTCATCAGGCTCAGCTCATTGCCCAGGCCATCGGCCAAGCTTTTGGATTAGCCTACCAGAACTTCCTGCTTTCAGAGGGTGGGGGGCATGTTGAACCAGGATCCTCTCAAGCGTTTGAACAACTTTACAATGCCGATCTGGCCTACTTCAGCAAGAGCGATAACTGCAGGGAGGTATGGAAGGACCACAGAAGTTTAATATTGGGTGCCCAACTTCCAATTCCACACTCACGTTTTATTATAATAATTTTTTTACATAGTCATATAGTGCCAACTTGTGTGTTTAGCAGGCAAACCCTGTGTGGACTGCGATTCCTAGTAGTCATGGTGCTTGAGCCCTTGAATGGTTGAGGGCCGTACAGACTTACAGAAAACTTTGAGGCAATAAGTAAGGCATTGTGGGAATTTTTTAATCTGTTGGCCATAGAGATATTTTACGATCACTAATATGATCTGTAAATTTGCTGGCAAATTTTTATATAAGCACCACAAAGCTACCATACATACCTTTCAATTATAACATTCACACCCAGTGTACTTCACTCGCAACTGTGTGGAGTAACCGTATACAAAACAGGCAATTTCCTTTTTGTTTAGGTTTATATCCAGAAGCAACGCGGAGAGATGCTCGGCGTGGCTGTTGTGGAGTCTGGTTGGGGTTCTTTGCTTCCTACGGTGGTCATTGCAAATTTGATGCATGGAGGTCCAGCGGAGCGCAGTGGCGAGCTAAGCATCGGGGATCACGTGACCAGTATTAATAGAACCAGCCTCGTGGGATTGCCCCTCTCTGCATCCCAGGCACTGATCCGGGTAAAAAAACAAATAAAAAAAAATTGGCAAAAGAAAAAAAAAATAAACTAGAGCGGGTTATTGGGTGATAAAAGAATGTTTTTGACTGGCGTGTCGATTCACTACCTTAGGAACTGAAAGGACAGTCTGAGGTGATTCTGAACATAGTCCGCTGCCCCCCTGTTATTACAGCCATAATTCAGAGACCTGATGCCAGCCACCAACTAGGATTCTGTGTCGAGGATGGAGTGGTAAGTCTGCACACATTCTGTTAATAAGGCAGGTCTGTGTTTACGTCTACATTTTTTAAATGTTTTTGCACTCAAAACAGATCTGCAGTCTGGTGCGTGGGGGAATCGCTGAGAGAGGAGGGATCAGAGTGGGACACCGGATTATTGAGATAAATGGACAGAGCGTTGTGGCAACAGCCCATGAAAAAATTATTCAGACTCTGCTGGAAGCCACAGGGGAGGTAATGCGTGGTTTGATAAAATGTCAAATTAAGCAGCGTGGCTTAAGTGTCCATTGCTATCGAATACTAAATGTCTCTCCATCCACAGGTCCATATAAAAACCATGCCAGCCTCTACCTACAGACTGCTAACTGGACAGGAAACCCCAGTTTACCTGTAAAATAAAAATGAAATAAAAAGACTTCTTATGGACTTTCACCAGAAGAGTGGATGCCTTGCTCCATAATCAGTGGATTCCAACAATGATATCCTGGAAGATGCGTGTATGTTGATAACACAATGGGCTTGGATGTTTAATTGACAGCTTAAATGGTGCTTTACACATGCTTCCAACCACTTCATTTATGTAGTGTCTTGCTCTGCTCATTTCTGTTAGGATGTAGAAATGTATAATATGGAGCCTCAATGGCACCACCAGGGAATATATCGTGTTGTTGGGTAATGGCATGCCAGGAAAAGTGCAATAAGGAAACAGATTCCCTTCGAGGCAAAGAACGGGTCCCGCTGTACTGAAATATCTATTTGCACTACTGCATTGTAAAAAATAGTCACACTTTATATTTTAGCAGTTGCCCAAAGGGTGTGCATTTTTATACAGTGTATTTTTTGTATGTATATATATCAATGTAATTGAAAATAAGATTATTTGGCTTGCTGGAATTGTTATAGGGCAGACATTAGTCCTGCAGTCATTGACAAAACGGTGCTTGAGCTGGAAGTGGTTTACAGTGAGATGTCTTAGGGTCACAGTTCAACTGATAAACGTATCAGCTTCTTATGTTCTTCCAATATCACAATCAGGAAAGTGCCTAGTTGCCATTGCTGAAGACTTGTGCACGCACATGCCATAAGCTCTCATTGTGCTTGTTTCCATTTTGTGCCCGTTTAACCTAAAACCATATTTTGGCAAAAAAACATTTTTTCAATAAACTAAATTAAAAAAATGGAGATGTTTTATTTATTAGTTAATAATAGTAACAAAATAATATATATATATCCCACAGCTTTATGCATGAAAACCCATTTTTGTTCTCAACGGCATTATGTCAATATGCTGTCAGTTTTACAATGTTGTTACTCGTGCAGCAGATTACAGGTCGGTAGCTGGCCCTCCCCAGTCATAGTCCTCTTCCTCTGAGCTGGAGCTCCTTGCATGATTAAACTTTCTGCGTAGAGCATCATGTTCATATTTGCGGCTGAAACGGAGATAGAGGAGATGAAAGTGTGCCAGTTTTTATTTTCCCTAAAAAAAAATTTAAGCCAAGTTTCTCCCCCATAGTTCTTCTAATTCCCCTACACTTTTTGTATTATGTGTGATATCTATAAAGTTCATCTGGGCTATTTATTTTCTACTTCAAACAAGCTTGGTTTTCATCTCTTCTCAATATCAATGGCCCTCGGCATTGACACAGAAAATAGACCGTGACCATATGATGATAAATAGCACATCTCTTAAATGACAGAGGCTTTACTGGGAAACCTAAGACATGCCACAAATTCCTCAATCTATACATATTTCCATTTTATTTTTCTTTCTGGTTGTTCCAACCATCTGCATTACATGATTAAACTGACTAGGTATAAAATAAACCATAGCTGAAACGATTTAGTCTCTCAAAACTAAATGAGGAAACTAGTAATGTTTGTATTGGAGCAATTGTCACTGCTATCCGCTCAATCATTTTGTAAGATGGTGACAGATGACTGGACAGATGCATAATCAGTGATCCACATGACACTCTTTGGTAGCATTATGTATGCATGCATGCATGCATGCATGCATAAAGTAGAAATGTGGTACATGAAGGAATAGTTTTCTTAGAAGTATATTAAAGTTAATAATGGATCATGCATTTTTAAAGTGGTCCCAGACACCAAAGGCTGGCAAAGTCAGACCCTGGGTTTAGCTCATCCAACCACAAGCAACCCGAGCCTGGCTCACCCACTGCATCCATATGGACATATTGACATATGGACACATGGATACAAACTACCCAAAAGAGAAGCGGCATTAATGCCGGCTCTGGAGCATTCCTTTTCCCTTTTGCTGAACAGTTCATTGGGTGGGAGCCCATCGTAAAGCCAATGTTTGTCTGCCCAGCTATATACCCCTCCAACAGAAGGTGTCTACTATAAACCCAACACTACCTCTTGGTGGTCCCATAAATCCACTGGTCATGATGCTGTGCATTTTCTTCCTACAAGAACAAAACACATGTGAGAATAGAAAGGTAATTATTCCTTATTTGTCCTTAAAATAAGCCGCTCCCCATAAGCATACATAACATGTATACTATACAATAGTTAGCACCTGGTGGGAACTATCTGCGTTCCTAGTTGTCGAGAGACTTCGGTACTGGTTCGTGTGTTCCGTGATAGTATTGTCTTCATGGTAAGAGGCAGTGTCAGAAGGGGGTTGGTGAACGTAGTCAGAAGAGTATTCGTTGTAAGAACTGGTGCCATAGTAGCTTGGTTGATGCTCGAGTACTGGCTCCGAGGACCTAGCCAGGGCAGGCTCCTGCAATTCCTCTTCAAACTCTTGATCGGTATAGGCGCCACCCTCAGCGTCCGTCTCCTCATAGTCACTGTTGGCACGGCTGTCGCAGCTCAGATAGTCTGTAGACCCATACAGAGTATCACTCTGAACGTCCAGGGGCTCTGCAACTGGATTTTCTGTCTGGAGAGGGAATTATGGCTATTAGAGTTGTGACAGTATGCATTTTTTTTGTTGCACAGCATTATCTCTATGTCCATCTATTATCATGATGCCCAAACAACATTCACCTTATCTTCTGTAGTCCAAATTGGTCTTGTTTGTTCTGTTTGAATAATTTCCTTCAGCTTGGGAAGCCATGAGTCACTAGCTCCACTCAAGTTGATTGTGGCTGCAGACAGAAGCCACAATGTAACAATTACAAGAGTGAAGATAGACACAGAAGAGGAGTTAGGATTTTGTAATAGATATTTCATTACCAGTGAAGAGGTGAGAGCTGTTCTTTCTCAGTTTAACTGCTTGTGCATACAAGCGCCTGGAGCTCTTCTTTGATTCAGGAAACAACCATTTCCTCATAGCCTTTATCCCCTGCCTGTTCTCTGGGTTACAGAACACAACAATAGGGTAGAACTGCACGTAATTCAGATGTTCAACAGCCGTCGGTGTGATGTCCAGGAGTGCATGCTTATTCTAAAACGAAGTTACAGGAGAAATCAATATCGTGATACAGACACTGCCTACTAATCACTTGCTCTCTCTCCAAGTTACAAAATTATCACAATAAACAGAAAGCTACACAGCATCGCCTCACCTTCTCTGCAATCTCCCTCACGAGCTGCAGTTTGATAACCTTGGATCTCCCATCTTCACGAGGAACAGTATCTACAAAGTAATACACTTTAGGTGAAACTGCAAAAAAAATTTTACTTTCTCCCATAACAAAACACGCAGATGTATTAACCACTTTTATCATATTATATGTAAGACTCTACCCACCTGCAGCCTCAAATTCCTGGGGCAACTCAGTACATAGCTTCTGGTGTGCAATGTCTGTGATCGGACCCAAAATGACCACAGGACGTTTAAAACTTGCTAGAAAAAAAAAAGAATGAAGAAAGACAGGATGAGATTTAGTACTTCAAAGAAAAGGACAATGAGAAAAAGAACATTGCTAAGTGAAAGAAAGAAGATATTACCTTCTTTAAGGACCACTTTTTCATATGGGGGGTATTTAGCTTTGGTTGTTATAGCAGCCAAATCTTCTCGGCTTTTCATTAGTAACTTTTTAGCCCCCCGTAATCCTCTCAGCTTCCAAAATTCAGTTCGTGGGCCAGATGTGGACTGTGGCTTCAAAACATTCTCCAAGCTCGCATATTGCTCTGCCCTGTAAAAATTAGCGATGAGACAGAGAAGATGAGCTGCGGTTGAAGTAATGGGAGTCATACAAATAAGAAAGACAAACAAAATAGACCAGGAAAGAAGCCTGTTCATCGTTTAATTACGGTCTGTCACCTATTGCGGTTGGGTATTATGCCTTTCTTCATCTCTCGTAAATCCCGAGCAACTCGAACAGCCAACCAGCTGCCCAGCTTCCCATGGTACAGCGTGTCCAGGACATGGAAAATCTCTCCTCTGGTGAAGCTTAGGCCAGACGGAGTGTCCGCTTGATAATCAAAGTGTGTGCGTACATAGAAAGAGTCCCCAACGTTGGATTTTATCATTTTCCTGTAAACTATACAAGCAACTAGTTACGATTTTGGATCGAGATATAGGTTAGGTGGCGGCAGTCTAATTCCAGTCTATTTGGCAAAAAACTACATCAAGGAGAATAGAAATAGGCAATGTGTGTACATGTGTTTTTTAGTTCCATAGGTTTTACGGTTAATAAAAGTCCATCCTTATTAACCTGTCACACCGCTGTTACGTTCTTGGATCCATAGGAAGGAAATCACACAAATGAAAGCAATATTTTTTTTTCTTCTTGGGCCCAAAATACCAATCAGGTTTCCCATTGGATCAACCAAATATTGCTTTGTTTTTATATTCATTTTGACTAAAAAAATAAATAAAAGCATGCTGAACATTTGTATTTGGTGTGTATATTGAGTGTATGTACATATAGTATTTGTGTGTTTTGTGTACGGCAAGAGCCTTTAACCTAATCAACCTTGTGATGGTTATGGATCCTGAATCGTGCATGACACAAATAGTTGCGGAGTCTGCTAAAAACGTGTTGCCTGCTAGAGAACACAAAATCCTTGTGGACAGAATGGAGTTAAAGATACATTTAATTGAAACCATTTAACTTACTATCCTCTTTGCGTTGGCTAAGAAAAATGACATTTTCATCCTGCGGCAGGCTCATGAGATACTGCACTGCATCCTCGCGTGTCATATTATGGAAACTGGTGTCATTGACCTGCAGAAAAGCAACAAGAATATATTTAATTGAAAGGATGTGGGTGCAAGGAGAGACAGGTAGACACGATAAATCTATAAATCTATATATAGGATAAAGAATAGGATACCTGAAGGATCTGGTCTCCTTCTTTCATCCCCTCTTTCTCAGCAGGACTTCCTGCTTGCACGGCCGCTACAAATATTCCCACATCATTGCCTCCTGCAAGACGCAGGCCTATATTCCTCTCTTTCCTGAACTGAACTAGACGAGCATCTGGGCTATACCTGTGTGTGGTGGAATACAAGAGAAATGTGAGATCAAGGCCAAGGATTAGAAAAACTGAAACAAAGCTAAAAGGGACAGAATAAATTATAAAAATGGGGCTGGGGAAAAGAAATAGAGAGAAAAACATTAGTAGAGGATGAATAACAGGCAGATAACTGATACAAGCTGGAATTGGGTTGTTGTTGGCAAATGGAAAGTAGTGTTGGCGAAAGAAGAAGTTGTTCATGATCGGTTGCATTACCCTTGTCGCAAATCATCTGTCCCTCTTTCACTGGGTGCTTCAGATTCATTCCTATATTCTGTAACCAGGTGTGGAGACTCAGCATACCCTGGAGAAGAAGGATTTCATGTGAGAACGGCCCTGTTCTTTTTTTCCCCTTCAGTTACGCCTATCCTTCTTTTATGATATAGTGCAGCAAAAAGTTAGGCGTTTCTTACCATTTTCAGGCTCAGGACTGTCCCTTGTCAAGAACTCTTGGCCATTAATCTGATTTCGCCTGCAAATCGAGAATATAAAACAGAGTAAATAAGCGGAATATCTGAAAAATAAATTAAATACTGGAAAATAGGACAGCGGAATGACTTACAGAGGTGATTCTGGACTCTCAGGTGAGCTCGTTTCGTGGTGGACGGGTGGGGGAGGAGGAGGCTGAGGTGGAGGTGGTGTATGATCAGAACTCAAGTCAGAGATATCTTTAGAAAAGAAAGCCACTAATTACAGCAGTCACACAACCATTGCTATTCCAAAAACACACACTCCTTTTCCTGTTTCTTTCATAGCTGCCAATGTTTAAAATAAAGTAGATGCCAAGTGATTTGATTTTCTATGTTCAACAATATTAAGACACATCAGAACCATTAACTTAACAAGCAATGTTTGCTTGTTTCCCAGATTTTAAACTTGCCTATGACTGTATAAATATTTATTGTTTATGTAATTCTGAAATGTTATGTGTACTACTTATGTACTGTACAGCTCTTGAGAATAAGAGGAAGCTATATACAGCAGCAATAATAATAATCATCATCATCATCATCATCATCAATATAAGGCACACAGCTTCCTGGATTTATAGACATATCCCCAAAGCATTTGAGCAGGGTCTTCAGTAATATTCCATTCCTCAGTATGGACATCATGACCATTACCCATAAAAATATTTAACTGGTCCAGCAGTTTTGAGAGGAGCGTATTCCCTTAACGAATAAAGACTTTAAAGATGGGGTGCACACACTTGAGGCATCTGTTTTTTCCCATGACTGGCCATGGGTATGGTCATATTTTTTAATAAACAAATTCTGCTGGGTTCTTGTAAAAAGAAAAAACAAAACAAAACTAAAAGGAATGTCTCCCACTGTTCATTTCTCACCATCTCGTGGGGAACTTCTGCCGTCACTGTCACTGTCCCTCACTTCTGGAATGTTTACCAAGAACTGTCGATTATCCCTCAAAACAGTGAGCGTCAGCTTCCCTCTAGATTGCTCAATAAGCCGTCGGGTGTCAGCTAAGGACATGTTCTCGCTTGCCACGCCATTGATCTGAAAGGAAACAGAAGTCATCATAGATTGTAACATATATTAAAATTTAGCTGTTAAACAATCAATCACCCACACAACAACAACAACAAAAAACCTCACTGGAGTGTATTCACCAACCTGTGAGTTTGTACAATGAGCATTTCAACTTACTGCATATTATCCAAGTTAAAAAGCTTTAATTTGGCAAACTCCATTTAGTGTATACACTCCATTTTGTCCAAATGACACAGGGATGGTCCCCATTGTCTTATGCACCTGTGTACAGTGCGCCACCCATTGCTGATTTACCTCTTAGTTTGGTCTAGCCCACCTAAATCTTTATATACTATGCCCAGGGGAGTGCTGGCACCTTCTGGCTCATGGAGGATGATACAGCTGAATGTAACCTACACTAAATCACACCCCACTCTATCCCTCACACCCTTATCTTGCCTGCGTCCTTTTCTTACGGCTTGTCACACAGTGTATTTTTACTGCTGGGTTATGTCATGTCACATCCAACATCCAAGAGTGAGCCTGGGAGGACAGTGCCTACGCCGCCCAGCATCCCACCTCTTTTCTCTACACCACCACCCTCTCCTTGTCACCGTCCCCCAAGCTATTCCAATCCCGCTCCCACAGGACCATCTTCTCTCTGTGCAAAACTCATCTCTTCCCTAAGCTTCATTTTCTTTGCACAGACCCCCACCAGTCCAGATACATTTTGTGAGCCTCAGACACTTCCTAAGCAACCCCTTCTCTGCTGAAGTCCCTTTTAGCATTACTAAAAGATCTGTGAAACTAGACCCCTTTTTGGGGCCAAAGTGTGGGAATTGGTATGGCTCATTTCTGTCCCCGTCTGATCTTGCGCAGAATTGTGGAAATTGTAGCTATTCGGAGAAAACAAATTAAAGGTTACAAACTTAGTATCCATGGTTATGTATCTTCATACCCTTGTTGTTAAGATCTATTAACTATGGACTAGTCCATTTATGTGCGTAATGCTGAAATTTGCCTGGGATTCCTTTCTGTCTATGAAAAGATTTTTGTTGGCATGGTAAGTAGGTAGAAACTTTTTCATAGCCACTTGATTTTTAATACATGCAGCAGTTTTTGACTGTCCAGTTGTATTTAAACAGCAGGGTCAATGTTTGGATGTTGCAACTTTATTATTGCTGATCAAACTACTTTTGGTTTTCATGGTCAAGGTACACAATAAGTGGACAAAATTATTGGGACACGCCTTATTGAATTCAGGTGTCTCAGATCCATTGCCACAGGTGTATAAAATCAAGTCCCTAGCCATCCAGTCTGCATTTACAAACATTTGTGGAAAAAATGGGTCTTTCTGAAGAGTTGAGTGAATTAAAGCATGGTCCTGTGATAGGATACCACTTTAGCTGGGATGAAATTTCACAAACTGAATTATTCCTAAATATTTCACAGTCAACTGTGAGTGGTATTATTGGAAAGTGGAATTGTTTAGGAACAGCAGAAACTCAGCCACGAAGCAGAAGACAACATAAAGTCACAGCGCTTAGGCGAGTGTTAAGAAAAAGGTCGCCAACGCTCGGCTAATTCCATAGCTGAAGAGTTCTAAACTTCCACTGGCATTAAAGTCAGCACAAAAACTGTGCAGCGGGAGCTTCATGGAAAGGGTTTTCATGGCTGAGCAGCTGCATGCAAGCTTCACATCACCAAGTACAATGCAAAGCGTCGGATTGAGTGGTTTAAAGCACGCCACCACTGGACTCTGGAGCAGTGGAAATGTGTTCTGTAGTATGCGGAAGGGAACATATCAAGGCATTTTGGACAATTCTATGCTTCCGACTTTGTGGGAACAGTTTCTATTCCAGCGTGACCATGCCCTGGTGCAAAAAAGCAAAGTCCATGAAAACATGGTTAGATGACTTTGGTGTGGAAGAACTTGACTCGCCCGCTCAGAGCCTTGACCTCAACCCCATCAGACACCTTTGGGATGAACTGGAATGGAGATTGCAAGCCAGGCCTTCTTGTCCAACATCAGTGCCTGAACTCACAAATGTTCTACTGGATAAAAGGGGCAAATATCCCCATAGATCACTCCAAAATCTTGTGGAAAACCTTCCCAGAAGAGTGGAAGCTGTCATAATAATTTCTATGTATTTAGAATGCAATGTCATAAAAGTCCCTATTGGTGTAATGGTCTGGTGTCCCAATACTTTTGTCCATATTGTGTATGTGTTTAAATATATCTCTATTTATAGCTAGATAGAATAGTAATTCAATTGTACATTGTAACTTTCCTTGCAGGGCTATAAACTCGCTCATCTGTCCTGAATTTCTCCGAATTAAGGCGCTCTTGCCTCATCTCTTGCTTTTGAGATACCCCTGAATCAATAAATGAAATTTCTACATTTTAAACTGTCAAATACCGTATATCTGTCACCCGTTCCACAATCTGTTTTCCCAAATGGAAATGAACACAAATAGATGGCTTAGTAATTGTGAGGCTCACTGACATACCACTAGCCACATAAACTAAGCAGACAATAAAGCTCAGAGAGAAAGAAACCTGCTGTCTAACCTTTTTTTGCCAGGTGCTGCAATGAATGAGTTAAATATACAGCATAAAGTGAGAGTAGCAAACCAAACAAGTCTCGGGTTGAGTTTTACCTTGAGGATGAGGTCACCTTCCTGTAGAGATTTTTCCTGCGCTGCTAGACCACTTTCAGTGATGTGTTTAATGAAGATCTGACTACCCAACTTTAGACCATACTCTGTGAGGGTTACAATGATTAACAAGAGTAAAGATTTTGCAATGAAGGAACACAAAATGAAAAGTTAATTACACACATGTGGAGATGTCTGTGATGCAACAGCAAACAATGCCAATAAAATACTTTAAGAGAACTTGTGAGAAAAGTGAGCAAGCATAGCAGAGGTGATACAAATAACAAGCGAGCTCCAGACAGAAAAGGGATCTGAAAGACAGAAATTTAGAGACTCGCATGACCGAATCATGAACTGTACCTTGATTTTCTGAATGT
This sequence comes from Spea bombifrons, assembly GCF_027358695.1. Classification (NCBI taxonomy): domain Eukaryota; kingdom Metazoa; phylum Chordata; class Amphibia; order Anura; family Pelobatidae; genus Spea; species Spea bombifrons. Next base: position 60,399,950 of record NC_071087.1, read on the forward strand.
TTGGTCAATATGGTCTTAACAGGTTTGGCTGGAACATCCTGGGCAGGCAGTCTCTTGAACCCTGATACAAGTTGTAGTCCATTGTGGTTCATTGACCCCATCTCACTTCCTACCTCACTGCCAGTCTCTCTCCTGATGGAATAACTCCCTGCCTCACTACCAGATCCTCGTATCCCACTTCCCATGTCTCTCCTCCTGTGAGAAGCTGCAGCTTCGCTACCAGAGACGCTGGGATCTCTACCACCACCTCTTTTTGGGTAACCTCCAGTTTCGCTACTTGCACCTCTTGCCTTGCGGTGCCTTGTATGGTGGGAGGAGGTTGTATAAGACCCTCCAGAGCTTCGGCCACTGGAGGAATCTCCTTCATAACCCCTTGCAGTATCCTCAGGTGCTTCTCGAGTTGAGCTTTCGCGTCTTCCGCTCCACGGCGGTGGAGAGTCTGGTTCCTCCGATTCTCGCCGTCGGGAAACATCCACAAACGAACGCTCAGAAGACCGTGGAGTCTGAGAGGGGTAATAACGATCTGTTGTTGTTGAGGGCATGGAGCTACTCACAGGGATCTGAATTTTTCGGGGTCGTTTCACTGTCTGTTGGAGGGCAAGAGTTAATATTTGAATGTAGAAACCATGGATATAGTTAGAAAACAAGATAATGGAAGATTTGCTTCCATTGCTTTACTCACAGAACCATAATCCAGTCTCACTCAATTTACAAAGTTCATTTGTTCTGAAGCAGACTTACACAGACTTGTCAGTCATTCCATAGAGGTCATCTGTTTACAGGGATGTGTTATACACACACTTAGTGGAGTCTTTCAAAGCCAATTTCTAACAGAACTACCATATCATCTCCAGCACACTTGCATCCATTTTCAACAATGCCAGTTAGAAACATACATACACTTCTACAGAGATCCCACCGTGTCACTATCAACACTGTCAGACCTCTCACTTTAGATACAACTTATATGTCTTCATCATCCTCGCGTTTGCAGTCGTATCATCATATCCAAAATTAGAAGAAGGCTCCAGGCACGCAGGGGTTCCATCAGACAGATTTATTGTAGGAAACAGACAACAACGTTTCGACCTCACAATGAGGTCTTTATCAAGTTAACCACACAAGTAAAAAGTAAAGGTTTAAATAGCACATATCAATCAATGAATAACCAATCAAAAAACCAATCTAATCTGGCACCATGTGTAATATAATTAATAATCATGTATTAACATAAGTAAATATTCAAAAGTATACATCACATAATAAATGATACTTATAGATGTTAAAAGAAACCAGTGACAAATAAAGAAATATATTAAGATCCATATATATTAAATAGCCAAAAAAGATATATTAAGAAAATACCCATAAAGTGTGTGCAATTAGTGCTGACAAATGCTTGCCCTTTTTTCTTATTTTAATCAACATTTTTGCTTTTGTTGATTTGATGTTTTGGTTTGATTTAATCCACATTTTTTTTGGAGTATGAACACTGATTGTGTTTACATGGAACTGCACTAGTTTAATCTCTGTAAGTGTCCATTACTAACACTGATTGCACACACTTTATGGGTATTTTCTTAATATATCTTTTTTGGCTATTTAATATATATGGATCTTAATATATTTCTTTATTTGTCACTGGTTTCTTTTAACATCTATAAGTATCATTTATTATGTGATGTATACTTTTGAATATTTACTTATGTTAATACATGATTATTAATTATATTACACATGGTGCCAGATTAGATTGGTTTTTTGATTGGTTATTCATTGATTGATATGTGCTATTTAAACCTTTACTTTTTACTTGTGTGGTTAACTTGATAAAGACCTCATTGTGAGGTCGAAACGTTGTTGTCTGTTTCCTACAATAAATCTGTCTGATGGAACCCCTGCGTGCCTGGAGCCTTCTTCTATTTTTGATTTACTGGGGAGCTGGCCCTTCCTGGCACAGCTAAGCACCTGAGTTCCTGTGGGGAGTGAGTGCAGATTCCTAATTCTGGTATCATCATATCCAGACACATGGACAGACAACTATGTTAACAACCCATTCATGTTTTTAACATTGCTCATGTGTGCAGCAGCGTGTTTATCCGGAAGAAGGACATTAATGTTGTTAGATAAAAGCTCACCAAATTGGCAGTCTTGCTGCAGGATTTCAATGTGTGAATAGCAAATGAGGATGTGACATTCTCCATGGAGACACCATTCACCATGGCAATGCGATCACGTGTCCTAAAGTAAACACAGTCACCATGTTTATAAAGCAATGCACATTATTAGATAATAATGTGACCACCATTTTCTTAAAAAAAATGTACACTCAAACGACATCACTGACATCAGCGGGACCTCCTACCTACATCCCGGAAGGGGGTCTCCGGAGCCAGAACAGTCCCAGGTATGCAATTGTTAATCCAACCCTGCTCCACCTATCAGCTGAGTGCCAGCGCAAATTCATGGATGGATTAATCTCAAGCGTATGGCCAGAGCCTACTTACCAGTGTGCGTGCACTGGATCCCGTGACATTTACAGGGGCCCAACAAGACCCCCTTATGTGCATGCACTGAAAGCATGCTCACTCATTTCAGTGAGAATGCTTTCCAGCCACTGACTGGCTGCTTGAAGTAGCCAAAACTGCCACCAAATGGAGGCAGTAAAAGAAGGGGCAGTCTGCCGCAGTGTTTTAACAACGCAAGTCTTTTACAGATTAAAAAAAAAACAAAAAAAAACCCCTGTATATATTAAGAGCACTTTTATATGCATTGTTCAATGATGTGACATTTTAATAGCCATCTTAGGTATACTGTTGCATACTATTGGAGCACATATACCTAATACACAGACAGAACAAAAACTGTAGTAGGTGTTACTTACTGCAGTCTACCGTCAGCAGGGCCACCACGGACAACATCTGACACAATGACCGAATTGTCACCATCTAGTCCTGATGGGCGGTCCCTTCCTCCAGAAATTGCTATTCCAAATCCTCTGCGAGGGTCCTGCAACAAAAATGGGTGACACTAGAAAATCGTATCTAATGAACAAAGAGTTCACATCTACACATGCATTAAGTTTTGGGGGAAAACAACATTTAACATAATATATACAGGTAAACACAGATGAGGATACACTCAAACTTTAATACATCCAGATTATGTTATGTTTGCATAACTGCTTTCTAAAAAAAAATAAAAGGCATGTCAATCTCTGCACAGACGTGTTAAATATCCCAGATACTTCCTTTTTTTTTTCTTTTTGCAGTTTCAAAGTTCCTCCAATGTTTTAAGTTTAGTGACTACTTTTGAAGCGTGCTAGAAATCAAGTTATTTGCCGTGATGGTGTATGTTCACCAGCAGTAGGTCTCATGTTCACTAGCGGCGAGTGACCACGTGATGCGATACTCCCACCTCCTGCCTGGAATAGTGTGATTTCTGGGTTTCCACTTCAGATGGAGAAACCTACTGGTTATCCAGTTGCTTCTCTCTATTATCTAAAATCCTGTTTTGTGGGACTGTGTTGGCATTGAGGATCCCCATGGGCAAGGGTCCTCCTGCAAAGTAGGGGCCTCTTTTATGCCGGTGATCATAGGATTATTTCTGCATTTAAAGCAAACCGTGCATCAAGTGGTATAATGGTAAATTATACCACTTGAGGCACGGTTTGCTTTAATCTTGGCATGTACGAACAGCTTAACTTGGGTAAACATTTCCAGCCTCCCAGGGAAAAAACAAACCCTAGTACACACAATATGAAAACAATGACATGATCTCCCGTCTTCCTGTACCGGGATGTCACTTACCCGGGATAGTGTGACAGTGTGCTGTTCCCATATTATCATTTCTTCCATGTCTGAAACCTGCAACAAGTGAAAAACGTCAGGCAACAAAAAAAATTGTAGAGACAGCAATATAAGGATAACAGGAGTGTAGAGATATTGATGTAACATACTGTAAGCATCTAGGGCATTTTCTACCACCAGGGATATGTGCTGAAGGACATAAGACCACCATTCCCATTCCACTCTTCACATTACCAATGTGTTTGTCAGCAGGACTCTCTCCACCTAATATATATCGGTTTGCCTTATTCCGTCAATTCTATTCTTATCATACCCCTTGAATATATGTGTTGTAAGAAGCGCTGCATAAATTGTTGGCGCTATTTAACTAAAAATAATAGTTACTAATGCGTACATCTTGGGGCCCTACAGTCTTTACATGGTATGTGCTGATGCATCCTTTTGCCATATTCTGATAATCATCATGTAAGAAGAAACATATGTGATTCTATGGGGTTTAGTAGATCAGCCCCTAACATTATTCAGTTCTTCCTACAAGAAACTGAATCATCATGTCAACAATTTAAAAAGCAAAAACAAAAGATGAATGCAAAATTTTACGTCGGCATGTGTTTTATTGTCAAGTATAGTATCAGAAGAATGGCTCTAGAAATTGATCCCCTTGTGATTAACCCCATCTAAGCCACTCTGTCTACTACAACTTGTTTATTGCAGAAACCAAACAATATTAGCTTGCCGGCAAAAGTCAAACACATACTTTAAATCACAATTAAATAATCGTATCTGCCAATGCACCTTTATATTGCTCTCATATAATGGGAACAGGAATACTGAGCGCGAACAGGCCCAAACCTTTTATCATGAATATGGCAAAAGACAAAAAGTTTGTGGTAGCTTCTTCTTGGTGGAAAACCACTTCTGCCTCTGAACTGCTTTTCAACCGCTACAACATCATTTTAATCTTGGTTCTCAGTAGCCAAGCATACTTACTAATAGACTTGTGCATTCGTATTCGGGCGAACATGAAAACGTGCACGAAGGGCGCGTTTTCGTTGCTCAGCCCGAATACCTAACATACAAACATGGCGGCGGCAAAACGCTGTATTGGTTGATGGCAGAGGAGGCCCCTGCCGGTGACCAATAGAGTTCCTCGTACGGACATTTAAAATCCTGGCGCCAAAGCTGCTGCATAGTGCGTACCTGGTTAACCCTGTATTTTTTCCCCCACGAAGACGAACACGGAGAGTTGGCCGGCGCCCAAGTCTACTTACTAATTCCTAAGCCCTTTTTAGATAAAGAATAGCAGCTGGGCATGACAATAAAATGCTAGGGGACTGTATGGCATCTATATGATGAATGTTGAAGTTGACCTTGGCTGCAAACCTTACAGCACAAAAGGTCAGGGCAATGGTCAGGTAATGTTGCCACTATTGGCTTTGTTCTTAGTGTGCAGAGCTGCCCTGGCGTCACTTCTTCCTACTGCATAGTGTTGGACGATGTGACACCTGGGAAGCGGTGGGTATGACAGAGAGAGAAATAGAAATATTTTAAGCACAGCATTTTTAATGAGGGGCATATACAGTGCCCTCTACTAATATGGGCACCCTTGGTAAATATGTCCAAAGAAGGCTGTGAAAAAGTGTCTTGTTTAACCGTTTCAAAAAAAAAAAAACCTCTGCTCTCATAAAGATATCAAACAATTGCAAACATAACACAGGTTTATAAAAAAAAAAAAATGAAATATATGTGTGGCACAATTTTTGGCACCCCTATGAATTTATATGCAAAAAATATATAATAAATAAGTATATTCCCAGTTATGTTTTACATTTTTAGTACACCTGGTTGATCGAGAACAGGAAATTGTTCAACCCTGACTTCCTGTTTCACAGAGGTATAAATATTAGGTAACACATAGGCCAAATTATCTTACTCATCCATCACAATGGGTAACACCAAGTAATATAGCTGTGATGTGCAACAAAAGGTTGTTGAGATTCACAAACAGGGAGCTTTGAAAATGCCCATTTCTACCATTAGGGCAATAATTAAGAGGTTTCAGTCAACTGGAAAAGTTATGAATCAACCCGGAAGAGGATGTCTATGTTGTCTCAACAAACAGTAAAGAGGATGGTTCGAGTGGCCAAAAAAAAAAAAACTCCACGGGTGGAGAATGCAGAAGTTGGTTGCATCCTAGGATCACAAAGTGTTCAAAACTACAATCCGACGTCACCTACATCACCGCAAGTTGTTTGGGAGGGTTTCAAGAAAAAAAGTCTCTACTCCCATCCAAAGGCAAAGTCAACCATTTCCGAGTTGCCAGACACTACTGGAACTTCAAACGGGATCTGGTTCTATGGTCAGATGAAACCAATAAACACCAGAGTTGGTTTTGGCACACACAGAGAGGTAGCCATTTGGAAAAGTACCTCATGCCCACGGTTAAATATGATGGTGGCTCTTTAATGTTCTGGGGCTGTTTTCTGTCAGAGGACCTGTGCATTTTGTTTTAATCCATGATGCCGTGTATCATATCAACAGACATTAAACAGACACCTCTCTGTCTCTGCCAGAAAGCTTAAAATGGACCGTGGTTGACTCTTCCAGCAGGACAATGATCCAAAACATACATTAAAAAGGGCTTAGCGACCACAAATTCAATGTCCTACCATGGCCATCCCAGTCCCCTGACTTGAACCCCATGAAAAACCTGTGGGGTCAACTGAAGTTCACCAGCATCAACCTCAAAATTTGAGGGATCTGGAGAGATTCTGCATGGAGGAATGGTCTTAGATCCCTTGCCATGTATTTTCCAACCTCTTCATGAATCATAGGACAAAACTCAGATGTTATCTTGGAAAAGGGAGGCAGCACAAAATACTGACTAAAAGGATGGCAAAAATCGTGCCACACATATATTAAACATTTTTGAAAAAAGGATTAACCTGTGTTGTGTGTGCAACTGTTTTATATCCATGAGAGCAGATTACTTTGTGTACTTTTTTAAAGAAAACATCAAAGGGTTAAACAATAGACAATTTTTCACAGCCTTTTTTGCTCATATTTACCAATGGTGCCAATATTGGAGGAGGGAATAGAAGCAGAGAGTATAACCTATAGAAACATAAATTACAAAGTAAAGCTGTAACAGAACGTGTAAAATGCAAAAAAATAAACACACAAGGCTTTTTGTACTAATGTATACGTCAAACGACTTAATAAAGGTCTTAACAGTTATTGCTGTTTTAGGAACAGTGTTAGGGAAGTGTTGCCAATCATTCAGTCATACAATATGGATATGGTTGCCATCTAGCTGGTATTTTTCAGGCAACAATACGCTCTGTGTATTCAATAATCCTATAGGAGTAACAGCGTGGCCATACCTCGAGATCTTTATAAATGTCCAAACCCAGCGACTTATAATATATTAACCCTTCATTTCATACTGCATTGACTCACTAATGGTGGAAATCAAATGGTCCTCAATATGCTCTTGTATTACATGCCAGCAAGTAAAAGTATTCTGAATTAAGTCACTTAGATCAAGTAAATCTGTAATGTTGTTAGGAGGGCAAAAGAGTGATCAATCACTGTTAGTCATAGTTGCTGGTTTCTAAGTAATGAGATGAGATCTCCTAAATGCATGACGGTTTAAATTAAAAAGAAAGCCCCCTTTACCTCCTGAAAAGGCTGTGAGTAAAACACTGATAGTTAGGGTTAGGCTCTGATAGTTCCCAGGTATGATAATGACATATTTTGTTCAAAGAATTGGTCAGCCCTCTGAAACTGGGAGTTTCTGTGTTATTTCATACAACAACATGGAAAAAGTTAACACATGCTTCATTAAAACTATTCCTCAAAACAGGGACTATAAATTATACTTTTGTTAACTAGCAGACATCACTAACCTATGTGTATTGTCAGACTGATGTAGAAACTCCAGCTGCTGATGATCAGCACATCCTATGATCCTCAGCCACTTTTGGGCTGGAGATCTGCCTGTTGGCCACTAACTTCTGACGAATGTTTTGAGATGCTTGTCATTGATACAATTAGGGTAAGGCTGCCTGAAAAGGGTGTGTGATGATGACTATAGCAGGAGCTTGAAAACCAAATATATTTATTTCAAATATTCTCTCCATTACTGGAAACATCAAGTCACTTGGAACATATAACTCCAGAAGTGCTTTATAAGAAAACACGTGACTAGAGCAGCCCAAGATCAGCAGGTATGTTGTCTAGAAGTACATCCCTTGGTTGTATTAACATTAATAAATCTCTGATAACCAAATGGCGCCGATTAGAAGAATAACAGCCTTGAGACATATAGTGCATTTTGGTAAGAAGGCAAATCCTAGCTCTAGTTCGATTTTCAAAACAGAAATACGATAGATCTGCGTTTTTTTCTAGCGATCCTTGCTGTTTACGATACTTACGAGGACTTACGCCAAGGGACCATTCACTTCCTATATATAACTTGCTTACGGTCTCACATACACACACACCCAACTCACCTGAAACCGCACGGCCATGCCCGATATCAGGACGCAGTTACAGCAGAGACAGGGTTAAGGTGACCGCTCGGGGGGAGGGGATTGGAGCATAAAATGCTGGGGTTAGCGTCAATTCGGTTGGCTAAATTTCAATTCACCTGTGTGCACCTGTACCTTCCTGCCCCGGCTCCGCCTATAGCGAAACAGGAAGGCGTATAGAGGAGGAGGAGGGGGATCTTGGCTATGAAACTAGGGAGTGTAAATATACCCTCTGGGGATCAAAGGAGCACCAAGGGAGCGTTCAAGGAGTCAGCCTTCCAAGGATCACAAAGAGTTAAACAAGAGGTCACGTTTTGTCAGACAGCTGTGTGTTTTTTTTAAACGTTTTACCAACTAGTGATTATTATTCGTTCATATATCACCGTCATATACCGTAGCACTAGTGATAGGGCTACCTCGAATCAAGTTTCCCCTGAAGGAAAATATGTAAAAATGTCTCGAGGATAATTATATTTAATCATTGTGACTACAGAACCGGTTAATAATATTCCAATGACTATCTTACATGGCAATTGCTCATAATAATAATGCTCCAGAACAGCTATTTATGAAGCATATGTGTGTGTGTGTGAGATATATATATATAAATATATATATATTTATATATATACAAATAATAAAAATCACACACAAAAGCAATCTGAAGCATAAAACTAAACCGAAAAAGTATGACCTTTAATGGCAATCTGAATCTGGCTGCTTGTTTTTAATCATTTATTCGTGTGTTTACTATCCAAGAGGTTTGGACACATTCCATCCAAAACATAACAAATTTTTATTAAGTGTCTTCTTGAACTATTTATCAACTTATTACCTAATCCACCCCTTTTCATGATAGAATTACCCCCCCTTCAAATACTATGCTAATGTATTTGCCCCATCATTAAGTATAAAAGAAAATGGGAGAGAACCCCTCACCCCTCCTCCAATAATTTGCATGCAAATAATGTAGATGGGAAAAATACCATAAACCACATTTCCCATACTAATGTGGGGGCTAACTCACCAAAAATTAAAAAAGCCCCCCAAAAAATGCTGCAGAAAATTCAGCGCAGACCAAAGGGAAAACATTTAATGTATGGGGTGGGGTATTTTGTCTGTACTTTTTTTTATTTTCACCCTGAAACTCACACAAACAAACAAAACGTCAATTAAAAGCATGTTTTAGTTTTTTTCTAGCTGTCATGTCAGAGTTAACCTAACCTGAAAGCCATAAAGGCGTTAAATGTCATAGTAGATTGAAGGAGTTAATTATTGTTTGCAGGAGCTGGTAGTAAGCCTTGTGGACATTGTAGCGAGATATGTTTCAATGTATTAAATGTGTCAAGTAGTCCCTGGAGATATTAGATCTCAAATAAAATCCAAGACCTTGAGCTGTAAAAACCCAGGCATTCACAAACATGAGTTTCTTCGGACTCTACAATGACAAGCGAGAGTCAACCAAGTTCTGCCCTCATTACCAAGCAGAGGCATAAGAAGGAAACATCCCTGATGCCTTTTCGTTCAAAGGGTATCCTGATTTTCATTTATGAATCCATTTTATCGGTCAAGTAACGAATACACTACTTCTAGACCACTTGTTTAGTTACTCCAACAAAGCAACTCATCAAAGGACCGTATGAGGCATTAACATTTTTAGGATTACAGATTTAAGTTGTCCTTGTTGGGTAGAATAGAGTTAATTAAACACAGGCCTGTCCCGGCTGTTATACCTCCTTAGGACCATCCCATTAGTATTTTGAAAAGTTGCTTCATTTTCAGAAAGCTATCCAGTCATTGATTATTAATGTAAAGGATGGGGCAAGAGTCTCTCCTGGGGTGGAAGGGGGTCTGCCAATTACTGATGGAATTAGGTAATAACAAGCAGATTCGCTTACATGAGTAGTGTCTTTAATGCCCTTCTGGGAAAGGTAGGCTGGGTACGATTGCCCTCTCCAAAATACATACTTGAATGAGATAGGCCCATGGAACATTTGATTGAAGATTAAGCATATTACAGATGAGTGTAATTTATTGTCTTTTTAAGAGTTAGTAACAAAAAATAAAATGGAATGTGACTAGATGAGATTTTTGTTTTTACAAGAAGACATTGATTCCATTCCAACTATGACCTTAGGGATTTAAGGAGACATCCCGTTCTGATCGCATAGCTCTACATGGGAGCCCTTTAAAAGCTTCAATCTATGAGCTCCTTGCTTCAATCTATGTCACGACCCCGAGTTTCCCCTTTGTGACTCGGAGACATGGAGAAGCGGAGCTTTACCTCGAGTCTCACATGGTAGAGAGGCTTGACAAAGGCCAGCAAAAGTGTCTTCATACAGTATACCTCATGTATGTACAGATATTAAAAAAAAAACTGTACTAAAATATATCTAGTGCCCCCCCCCAGTGACTCATTTCAGACCATGGTTTTCTCCTATGACCCCTGTCCAGGTCCCATTACAGTGAAAAAAAAGATTTATAATATAATCTACGTAATTCAGTTTACAATATAAAATTACAGTTACCAGAATTTAATAGTTACTTAATGGGAACCTTGGGCTTGGTTGAGTGGATGCAAGTTTTTCACGTCAAGGTCCATTGCAGTAAGTGACCAGCGAAGATCATATTGGTGTCCAGGAGACTGCGCGTTTATGTTAACAAATAACCCACCAGACTGAAAGCTGAATCTACAGAGTATCACATGGGGAATGTCATAAAAAACGTTTTCCCTTCTCCCTGCAGCTGTGGAAACTTTTTTTTGGAAAGGACACTTTACCCCCAAAATGATGTTTGTCTCGTATGAAGCTTGCTTGGTCTTCCACATTGATCTGTAGTTCGACGAGAGGTTCTTGCAAATGGATCCACTACCCAATTCGGAATATCCATATCCAGCAGGTCATGCAAACAAACTTTCATGTCATTACGCAGCTGCTTCAAATGATCCGCATACACGAGTATGTCATCATCTTTCAATTCAAGACTTATAGAGGAAAACCGGGCAAATTTCCGACGTCCATTATTGTTTGCGTACAGCTTCAGTTTTCCAAGAAATCCCTTAATAATCCCTTTGCATGACAAAAAGGTCACAGTTCCTACTCTAGTTGCTTGGTTGACAGAATAAGCTTTTCACGAGTAACTGGTGCGTTTTCTGAAGGGCTCAGCGGGCCCTGCCTAATGGATTGTTCAACGAGTGACGAAGAAATCTTTTTGATAGAGGCAGCCAAGCTTTTTCTGCAGCTGAAGCTTTCTCAGGTTGAACCTTCATAATGTGCAGAGAAGAGACGCAGTGGAAACCACAACTCTCCTCTCAGGTCTCCTTTTGGTGAATAGAAACAGCACCCAAGATCACTATTGTGAGACTTTAGAGATGTCCAGGACATTTGAGATCACAGACATGACTATATAAAACATATGATATACTCCATACAAGATACCTCACCCGCCTTCGTGAAAATCTGGGATGCTTAGACTCCTGAGTGACTATGTTATGATAAGCGAGCTTTGTCTACTTATATATATATTCCATATATTCTGTGAGAAGCCTAGTTTTTGCACAAGATTATATTTAATTCAGCATTAATGCATGGCACGGGGGTTAATGTCACAACAGATGACTTGCTAGTTGAACAGTTTATATCTTGAGGCTCATCTGTACTTCGGCGATACCCTATCCCTGGGCATGTTCCTTAGGCACCAGTTATGACCTTTGTCCTTGGAAAAACATTCAAATAACAGTAATATTATAAATCTGCTGGAAACAGAGTGGGATTATTGTATTAATCCTTGGCAAACTCCAAGCCTGAGTTACAAATATGTGACTTGCAGAACAAGTTTAACTGTGATGCAACCTGCAGATTTTCACCTGGACTCCATTCCGAGTTTGCAAATAGCTGACACGATGCCCACATGGTGTCGCAACTGATTTCATCCAAATCGAAATACTTACTCGTTTCCCTCAATAACTCTTTGAGAACGCAGACTTAAGTGAATCGTCCAGGGCCGACTCAATATCATATAGGCATGCTTGATAAAGATGAATGCGTAAAGCGGGAGTTAAAAGAACGCCAGTACCAGTGAGGGATCCTGGCTTAGGCGGCAGGTTCTCAATCTCCAGAACCAACCCATGCCTCTGCACAGACACAGAGTCCCAGGGTATGACATCATTTGCATCGGCATGTGTGGGGCAAGAACAAGTGAGCCCCTCATCCAGCAAAGTTTGGTTCCCTGGTCAAATTGCCTATAAGGTGTTTGTGTTGACATCTTTCGACAAACTGAGGACAACACTAAACAGTGTGTTAAGCTCCCAATACGTATATAAAAAATAAATAAAAGCTCCGCCCCTCCCCCCACTTGTTGAGATAAATATACCCCACATGTTACAAGGATGCATCACGGAGGAAGTATCGTTGTACCGTATATGTCCCTAATTACTAATAAAATCAAAGTGAACTTGGAAAAAAAGCCAAAAATTTAAAAGTCACGTGACAAATCATTCAAACACGTGTAACCAAAAGTGCAGATAAACTACTGGAATTCACCCTCCCTTTCCGAGCTGGTTTGACAAGTTACGAGGCGACCTGTTAAACATTACACCGAAACTCAGCCTGCAGGCAAAGAGGGGGCACATCGCTCCCAATCTGATCTGCCGTCAGTGGTGATGGGAAGGGGAGCAAAAATCATAACGCGGTCGCTACCGACGCCAACGTGGCATGCTATGGCTCAGGCACCGGAATGTTTACGGGAGCATCCTATGGTATAAGCAATGCTTGCTCTAGGGTTGCCGCCTAGGCTGTTATTTACTGGAAGCTGTTCAAAAAACAAAAAGGACATTCAGTAATCACAGTATGCAAGCAATAACATTGCAGGTAAAGTTTCCAGAAAGGCCACAATAGCATCTTGTGTTGGCATAGGATTTGGCACTGCTGTTTATGTGAATGTGTGTTTGCCTGGCTGTAGTGTTTGCATAAGCAGGGTGTGGGGCAAATAATAGAGGCTGATATGGCCGCCCACTCTGAATGCATGTATTTTTAGCAAAACTGTGTATTAAAAGGAGAAAAGTGTGATTACTGGGATCCCCCCCCCCCAAATGAATGCAGAAAATATGTTAGAAATCTTGATTTACTCTCTGTAGTAATACTTGAGTAATGCGTGACAACCGGAGGCCAATCATTTCTCCCAAGCAAGGCTGGATCTGGACAATTAGTCAGGGCTGGCACCATTTAGCCCAGGGGGCAACACCAGCCACGCGGACCCGTAAGAAACCAGCATAACACATTTAGCAGATAACGCGCTTGATGTCCATCCTGTCCCAAACACGCTTACAGAAAAGGGACTGCATCAAAAGCCCACAGGTGGAGCATGGAAAGGATCAAGTCAGGCTGTTAACGCTGCCCATTTTTATTGCTGCTGGGCTTCGATGGGTACAATGTTACGGCCGGCATGTAAATTGCTGCCTTAAGGGCCGCCCCAGGTCAAAGTCATTTGTAAATATGGGGGGAAATTGCTGATCACAAGCATCGTTAAACTGAGACGCTTGGAAAATGTCCTGCAGGGACACATTTCAAATTAATGGTGGATTTTACGATACATTTATAGTCGTTCCCAGTTTAACGAGCTCTGTGATCAGCAATCCAGCCATGTCACCCCCCCAAAAAAAAGTTTGTAAATGCACAAAATTCACATTAATACAGAAAAACCTCATCAAAGTAGGGGGGCCGGGACAAGCATCTAACAGAGCATAATGACCGACAGTCTGCATAAACGTACAGCCAACAAAGTGGTCTATTCACCAAAGGGAAAGCTGTGGCTTCACTATTCATTATGAAGGGCTAATACTTTAGACAGTTTCTCCAGTGTAAAGGGCTGAGCTGGCCCTGTATAATGCATAATTCAATGGGTGAGGAGACTGAGGAAATCTCACCGATTTAGCTATACATTATACGGGATCAGGCAAGCGCTTTTGTAGCAGAACCATCGCAAGGTATAGGGGCTGAGTATAAAAAGTGAAAATAAGAATGTTGGGTGAAAGTAAGAGAAAAGAGAACGACACCTGTTGTTACCGCGCTGTCTGAGGAGAATACGCGCATCATTGGGGGGTCTGTACCTGCTGGCGGGCTCCCCGCTCCGTCCGGTGCACCTTCAGCAGGTGTTACCAGGAAACCTGGATTTCCTTCTACCGCATTCTCTGCTTCACAACTTGGTTAACTATGTCTCTGCCAAAGAGGAGGGAAGACAACGCTTAACTCTATCGCTGCCGGACCGGTCCACAGCCCGCCCGCATAGCCTATCCCGTGCAAAGCAAGTGCCGGCACTCCGCGTCCGCGGGCACAGCGAGTTATTTGGGGCAGAGGCAGTCGAGCCATCTCATAACAATGCCACAAACTTCTGGGACCGACATCTATGTGACCGCATCGAAGCCGAATACAGCCTAATTGTGGAACCGATTTATTATTATCAGAACCGACAGCGAGAGCTGGACAGAAATGGCCTCACGGCTCTCCCATCTATAAGATTATTACATTTAGTATCAAACAATTGCAACATTGTAAGGGTTAACCTAAACAGCTACTGTTCAGGTGAAGGGTTCCGATCACAACCGACAATCTATTCACTTTTCTACGTGTCTTCACATGTGTAACTCATTATGAATGGACTAACTGCTCGTTTATGGATAATATTTCAGTAGTACTATATGTAAGTGTGTATGATGCTGAGCTTTATGTGAATTGTACTATAAATAATATGCCCTGATCCATATATTGATCGCATATACAAGTATTGTTCATATATATGTTCAGTGCGGCTATGTTGTGTTTGTATATAAGTGTCACAATAATCTTTAAGTTGCCCACAACTAACATGGCCGCCGAGAGCTCGTATCCCCGCCCACGTAGGGATATTGTTCAATGGCGAGAATTTTCCGCAGTGCGTGATGACGTTGTAGGCGGTTTGTGCGGCGCAGCTGTCTGAGAACATAGAGGAAAGAAAAGGGATGGAGGATCCTGAGGAGGAAGAGGGTTTTGGGGGGACACAAGAAAGGGGAACAGGGGAAGCCGGCGATGATGTCGGGGAAGGTACGGGACGCCTTTTCTGGGTTACAAATGGCGGTGGGCGCTGGGGAGGTGTAGGAACTGACCAGAAGGGGATAAGGTTTTATATCGATATAAAGGGACCGCTCTAGGGTAGAGTGTCGGCACCGTTGGAAGGATAACGAGTTGGTTGAGGTGATGGGGTGGGAGAGTGGTGTATAAAAGACACGCGTGGGCGAAAGACTAGAGAATGGAAATGGACTTGTGATAAGTCAGAGACCTTTCTATGAGAAGGAATGCAAGAGGCCTTGGTGGGTGAGATAAGCACGGAAATTGATATTCTGAGGGGCCACAGAGCACATCACATAAAATATGAGGTCATACCAAGGTAGAAATGGATGTTTTTTGGTAAGAGGATGATTGAATATGCAATGAAAGGTGTGCAGAAAATCTGGCATGTACGATGAGATGTCATAAATGCAAGGACACTAAACACGGCGATCAGGAACGGTACCTTGGCCAGAGAATGAATGGGAAGTGGAGTAGGGCCCAACTAATTTCAATAGAGTGGCACATATGGCCGTTCAAAAACAAAGACCCAGGAGAAAATTATAGACAAAGGTGATGATGTTCAGCCACAGGATCTCTCAAATGCCTTTCCTTGTCATCTGTCCTGTTCCTTGCGCCTACTGATTTAAAGCTGTGACTTAATTGTAACTGGATCCAGGCAGACATACTGATTTTATGGAGTAAGGAGGTCACCGAGGGAGGAATAGGTTTGAGGCATTGTCACCTATATAGCAATCTGAGACTGAGAAATGGTGTGTGTTAAATAAGCTTTGGGCATTTGCATTCTGAATAATACCGAGGAACCGCAGAAGATCTTAATAGATGTTAGATGCCCGCCGGGCTTCTAGGATATTATAGAGTTGCCGGGTATAGTAATTTAAGGATGACTGTTTGTGGTACTTGCAGGAATACGATGTGTACCTGTAATATTAGGGTACGTCTGTACAGAAGAGTGAGACGTGTTATCTTGAAGGGGAGCCTGGATTCTAGGACTAACATTGCTGGGTCAATCCATGTAATAACATTTTAAAGTTATGAGCTGTAGATAAGAGGACCCTTGGTTGAACATGCCTTCCTTTGACAAACTGTGCCGCGGTTATTTGCTTCTTAATACTGTTTCTTCCCAGCACTAAGTGGCATTTTGTTTCCATCTTTTGTGCATACACTAAATGTAGTGAGACCGTTGAGAATCATGTTTTTGTTTTTTTTTTTAGCTTTGTTTCACAGTGCTATTATTAGGATGAGGGAAGTGGTATTGTGTGGTGCCGTATGATACCCCCATCCCGCTGCTGCCCAAAGAGCTTACAGTCTGCCGGGATGGCTTAGTGAGACTATCTAGCGATGATGTCAATGGAAGGATAATCTTTTGTCCAGCCTCCTCTCTGAGACTAAATCCAGCCACTGCCACAATCTCACCCTTTCCTTGTAATCCTCGCTCTTCATCTGCTTCCTGCTGCTTGTTTGTATCACTGAGGACACATAGTAGCGGTGAATAGGTTAAACTAAGAAGAGCAGTATCTGCCTAAACAGAACATGTTGACCTAGATAAAGGGGTGATCATATGGACAAAGGTATCCACCAATGAAACTGTCACCTACAGTTTTTGTAATATTTTTGTATAAATGCACAGTGTGTATATATATATATATATATATATATATATATATATATATATATATATATATATATAGGTGTGTATGTACGTGGGGCTGGGCATAGATAATACCACATATATGCATTGTATTTTCACATGTTTGAAAATAAACATAGTTATCACTTTGAAAAGTATCATAATATTTCCCCAGTGTCATAACGATTGGCATATTCGTTATAAAGCACAAATATCGACCTGCTTTCCACTCAGCGTGACTTACTTAGAGCGGCTTCTTCTCTGCCTAATCCTGTGTATGCTTTGCTTATCGCTCGCGCTTTTCTCTCCGCAGATTCGATGGCAAAGAAATCTGAGGTGAGCCTCCGCTGTACTTCTATCAGCCTTATTTATGGGACAGCTGAAGGGGTTTGTTGTCCAAGCGCACCATGCCCCGTCTTCAATTGCTAGCGTTCTCTATGTGTGTGTTTGCATTGTTGATCTCTTGATCATTTTCTTCCCTCAGGTCGCGTCGTTATCTGGGCAGACGGGAACTGGTAAGAAAATTGGGCACCGTGGCGTTGATGCTTCAGGAGAGACCACTTATAAGAAGGTTAGACGTTCATTTATACAGCTCAGCATTTCTACTACATGCACATGCCACAAGCAACTCTTCCATGGATATGCTGATGTTTGCAGAATATGTTGGTGCTTTCTAGTATGATCATAATACAAATCACATATAATGAATGTTACATGTCGTAAAATATAATGTTAACTGTCACATTTCTGAAAGAAATAGTCTCCATAAAAACAACCTGCAGATTATTCCACGTTTGCCCCGATACTGTACTTCATACACAACCTGTATGCAGGCAAACATATAATCAGTACTGAAGTGTATACTGTGTAATCGTTATGTGGTTAGATGCTGTACATTCATTTGCAGACAATGTAGGTATTTTTCCTGTAAATATATGACGGAAATAAATGGCGTTTGAAATTAGCAGTAGAAATGTGGACATGGTGCAGGACCCACAAGTGCTTAGAGATTGCTTATTCTGTAGAGATGCATCATATTATAATGTTTAGCATGCTAAAGGGGAAGTCCCATTCCAAAAATATTTTTGGTCCTGGATCATTAAAAATAGTAATCTAATAACCCCCCCCCTCGTTTTGTTCCAATAAGCTTCCTTTATCTGCTTTGGTTAGTCATGTGATATTTTGGGTGGTTTCCCCTTGCTCAAACACGACACTGAGCTGATTGTTTATGGCTTGCTAAGTTGTCCCTTCTTCCATAGAGCTCTTCCACAGGATGACATTGCATGGAGACCTGCTCAGATGCTCCAATATCTAGTGTGTTTTTGTCACAGTAAGGGGAAGTTTGAGCGTATAGATCTACTTGCAATATATAATGTGTGTTAGTCTACCGATGTTAGGGGGGTTAAATGATTACAAATGATTGTGTGTACCCACCCTTTCCACTTGTCTGTTTTCATATCCCCAGACCACATCATCCACATTAAAAGGTGCCATCCAGCTGGGCATAGGGTACACCGTTGGTAACCTAAGTTCTAAACCTGAGAGGGATGTGCTGATGCAGGATTTCTATGTAGTGGAGAGCATATTTTTCCCCAGGTGAGAGCCTGATCTCTATTATTCAATGCTTTTGTCATTAATGTTGTCTGTCTAATATTTTGGTAAAGATGGTATCTTTATTGGCAATCCATTATACTTCAGTTCACCAATAATGGTATCCACTTCATTAAAGGCTCCCTTTCTTTCTTCGCCTAACACGGTACAACTCGATACCTGTTATACTGTTTCATGGCTTCTTTCTTCTTGCATAGTGAAGGCAGTAATCTGACCCCAGCTCATCACTACCCAGATTTCCGTTTTAAGACCTATGCCCCTGTAGCGTTCCGCTATTTCAGAGAACTTTTTGGAATCCGTCCAGATGATTATTTGGTGAGTACTTTCTTGGTTTTTCTAAACTGATCTATCTTTCAGTCTTTGACTTTTTTTTAATATTTTTTTTTTTTGTAACAGTATTCCCTCTGCAGTGAACCTTTAATCGAGCTCTCTAATCCTGGCGCCAGTGGATCTCTGTTTTATGTCACCAGTGATGATGAATTTATTATTAAAACCGTGATGCACAAGGAAGCTGAATTTTTGCAGAAATTACTCCCAGGCTATTACATGGTATGTCTTGGTTGTTGTCCTCTTCTCAGAAACATCCTTTCTGGAGCTAGGCTTTGTATTTAATTTCATTGTAAATTAAATCTACCTCAGTGACTTTTATATTTTGGTTAAACCTAACAGATGCAGCACTCTGTTTTTTACCTTCAATATGTGAATATAATTATATATTTTCCTAAACTGGCAGAACCTGAACCAGAACCCACGGACTTTGCTGCCTAAGTTTTACGGCTTGTACTGTGTACAATCTGGCGGGAAGAACATCCGGGTCGTTGTCATGAACAACATCTTGCCCCGTGTGGTACGCATGCATTTCAAGTACGACCTGAAGGGCTCCACCTACAAGCGACGCGCATCGAAAAAAGAGCGGGAGAAACGCAGCCCCACCTACAAGGACCTGGACTTCATGCAGGATGCTCCTGAGGGCCTGCTCTTGGATACCGATACCTTCAGTGCGCTGGTCAAAACCCTACAGAGGGACTGTTTGGTGAGAGGCCTTCCAAAAAATACTTGTGGTGGGTCTTCTTTCCCTTCTCCCTCTCCCCACATCTCCATCCAAGCAAACTTGAAGCAAAACAACCAATTCTGGATGCATCATTTGTTTCCCTAAATTATGAAATTCTCCCTACTCAAGCTGTGTTTACCCACAAAATGATTGCATTATTTAGGTCAACCTTTAGCAAACCCGCTCACTTCCCAACCATGCCGACACTGAGGTCTTTCACAACAAATGGGATGGTTCTTTTCATATTTGTCACAATCCCAAAATGTTCCGGTCCTATAAACTCTTAAATGAGGGAAAGCTTTTCTTTCTTCATTTATTAGAACATCTATATGCTTAATTATAAACATCTTCTGTCACACTAAAGAGCACCCAAATCATGTATACATTTGTTTAAAAAAAAATTTATTTTTTAAATCCTCCCCATCCTGTACCTACTCCAACTTGAAGTGTATTTTAATGTACTTATTTCAAATGTGGCATATTTCAGATACACCTTCAAGTTGGGCCCCCACTAAAGTCAATGGGAAGTAATTGGACAGTTGCCAACAGAAAATTGCTGCTCCGTAGTTCGAAACGTACAGGCTGCTCAAAGCAGTGTGCCATTTAACCAACGTCCCTCTAGTACACAACTCTGCATGTACAAAAAAACCCTTATAGTCACAACTCCCTTATTCATTATATATGAAGCCCTTGAAGTACGTAAACAAAATGACCAGAATTCAGCTATTTTCAGTTGGCTATTTAAGTTTGCTTATAACAGAACCTTGTTTTGTAATTTTTGTTGCATGCGTGTACGCGGATTGCATGTACGTGGATTGTATGTGTCATAGACAATGTTTACAGGGTTGGATAAGGTTTTGTAGGAAGTGTGGGTCTGACTGTTCGTTGCGTGCACAGGTCCTCGAAAGTTTCAAGATTATGGATTATAGCCTCCTATTGGGGGTGCACAACATGGAGCAGCAGGAACGTGAGCGTCAGACTGAGGGAGCCCAGAGCCAAGCTGACGAGAAGCGTCCCGTGGCACAAAAGGCGCTGTATTCCACTGCGATGGAGTCCATCCAAGGAGGAGCAGCCCGAGGGGAGTCGATAGATACAGATGACACGTGAGTAGTTGTCACTAGGCTTACTCCGTTATTAAACCTGAAAGTGTGTCTGTCACTGTAAACTGTGGTTAGTTGTAGGGCTGCAACAATGAATCGATAAAATCGATAATAATCGATTTTTATATAGGGGGTATAAGGCATATCGGGGGGGCACAGTGGCATATCGGGGGTAAAAGGCATATCAGGGGACAGAGTAGCATATAGGAGGCATAAGGGATATCAGGGGGCACAGTGGCATCTCTGGCATATAGGAGGTATTTCTGGGGGCAGAGTGACAAGCTGGGGGTGAGATGTACATAACTGGGGGCAGCTTGGCAAATAAAAGAAAACATAAACAAGAGGCCTTTTTTTATTAAATATAAAAATTTTTTTACATGAATGAATATTTACTAGTAAAACTTTTTTTGGTATTTTGGTAAAACTTAGTTTGAGAAATAATGTGTTTTGGGTTCTTTGGGCACCTTTAAAATATAGCTTTAATTATGTCCGTAAAATAAGAAGGCAAATGGAGAAATAAAAGTGTTAATGACACATCTTAATGTAAATTTATACGTTTTTATTTTAAATAAATGAAAAATTTGCATATTTTTTTTTTTATCCGATTAATCGGAAAAAATTATCGGCCATCTAATCGATTATGAAAATAATCGTTAGTTGCATCCCTAGTTAGTTGGGATGCCGTGAGTTGATCCCATTGGGGGAATTGATCTACAACATCCATCTGACGCTAAGTAGCAGTTATGTATTCTTGGTCACCATCATTCTTAGGTTGCAATGGTTAGTTGTATGCGTCTATTTTTGTTTTTCTTTAAATGACTAATCAACATACTAAATTCAAACTTGATGCTACATGCAATTTATTTATGGTGTGTAAAAGCAGATTAAATATTATCAGGACACTGTGATAACAGTATAGTTTTGATTAGTCATATTTTCTTCATCCATGCTAGCATATTTCTTATACAACGTGTGTTTTGCGGCAAGAGGTGGTAATCTCATGATTGGTGAAATCTGTCTCCCATATCTTCTGTTTTTCTTAGCCCCTTTTTAGGTGTACCATAGAGAGATTGCAGAATTTCTGCCATTTTTGAAGGAATATATTTACAAATTCTAGTGCATGTTCATTTATTAATAGAACATTTATATACCTGTTTATTATTATTTATCGGTTTATATAGCGCCTGACAGAGAGAGAGAGGTCACCAGTGTCAGAGTGGGATGGAGCACTTGCTCGCCATGTTCTACTACCATCTACTTTATGGGATCAGCCCAAATTCTCCTCCTAAACTTAAACTGAGCCATAGAGAGAGAACTACACACAAAGCCAGTGTGTGCAAATGTATATTTCTCTTTATTTCAGAATGGGAGGCATTCCAGCTGTGAACGGGAGAGGGGAGCGTCTGCTGTTGTACATTGGAATTATTGACATCTTGCAATCATACAGGTGATGCACATTTTTTGTTTAAATCTCTATAGCTAATTACGTGTGTTTATTTATATATATATATATATATATATATATAATTAGGCAAATTACGTGTAATACCACTATATATATCTTGATTGACATTCCAATACTATCCATTACTCTTTTATGTGTTTGTATTTAAGGCTTATTAAGAAGCTGGAACACACATGGAAGGCTTTGGTACACGATGGGGTAAGTCCCATGCAATGTTATGTTACACTTGGTTACATTGTGTATGTTAGTAATTGTATTCCTGTGTATCACCCATGTATTCAATGCATAACGATTTACTGCCATGTTTAACACATCTCTGTCAGACATTCATATAAAACATAGTTATCCTGTAAATTTAATTCAGTCTAGAAATCATAGGGATTAGCAATGCTTTCTTTTCCTGTTGTGAAAGCAACTGTGTATTCTTCATTTGTTTTCAAACACAAGTGTTGCTTATTTAGTTCTATAAGATTTTCTATGCATGTGCAAGCTGCCTTGCAGAGGCTAATGATACTGGGGTAGGTGTATAGGATCAGTTGGGATCTCTGTGACAGTATGTAGGGCTATAAGAAATTGATCACTTATACACTATATGACCAGATGTATGTGGACACTCTCTTAATTATTTGCGTTTAGGTGTTATAACCACGCCGATTGCTAGCATATGTATTAAATTAACCACACAGGCATGTCTCCTCCAAGCATGTGCAGTAGAATGGTGAAGGGCTTGGTGGCTTTTAACATGGCACTGCCATAGGCTACCACCTTTGTCATATAGTATCTATGGTTGATTATTCTTTCATTGAAAAACATTGTATATTGACACTGCCTATTTTGTTTCAGGACACTGTGTCTGTGCATAGACCGAGTTTTTATGCAGAACGATTCTTCAAATTCATGACTAACACAGTGTTTCGCAAGACAACCTGTGAGTATATGTGTTTGCCTATAAAATAAAAAATGGATATAGCTGTATTAGTCAATCATAATTTGAGTCATAACTTTGAGTTTAGTAGAGATGAAGACTTATGACCACAGCCTTCCAAAATACTATAGGGAAACATGTTTTTTTTAGTATTTATATGACTATGACTATGACTGTAATCATACTTTGCCGTGTATATTTCATGTAATGCGTTTGCTAGCAAATATGATATTTAACTTCAAGGTTGCCCTAAAAACAAGCAGGTTAGTTACTGTAGATGGCTGTAGAACAGGGCAAACAAGTGCTGCATCTCATTCCGATATTGGTGATGGCAAGATTAGCTTGAACTTGAGTAGGATAAGATGAAAAAATGGTCTGTTGTATATCCAGGTCAGTGTTGAACGGATGCCAGTTTATGAATGATCCTTCACACTTTGTTACTGTAGTTTAGGAAGCATTAATCCGTACACAGAAAAAAACGTTATTTTCCATCTGCCAAATAAAGGCCATTGCTTACATCCAAAATACCTCTGCTTCTTTAAACGGTGATCACCAACAGATCACGATACAGAAGAGTAGAATACAGGGCACTTCAGGGGGCCAGATGCATGAACCCCGGTCATGTGATCGTTGGGATTTTTTGGTCCCATCTCAGTGTTAGTTTAGTGTGGGGAATTTGCAGGTTTAGTGTTAACAAGAGAAAAAATGTGATTGCAAAAGAGATTACATTTCCATTCAAACTATATATTTTCACTCAACCTAGAGAAGTTTAAAACTTTGCTGGTGAAACTACTTGTTTTAAAATATTCTGCCCTTGTATTTCTAGTAAAACTAAATTATATATAATATAAATAGCCTTCAAAGAAAATGCTCGTCATGGTAAAAAAAAAAAAAAAGATAAATACGAGTAGTTTGTGTGGGTTATGTCAGGATTCTCGAGTGCAGATTGTCCTCTGTCATGAAGTGGTTGGACTATTGTGTTAGAGCATATCTGGAAAGGTCCCTTTTTGTATTTTTCCTGTATCTTCTGGACCTCAGTATGTTAAAGGCTAGCCTACTCTGGGCAGTCATCAGAATACATTGTAAGCCCAATTGTGACAACTAGAAGGTAACCATTCTTTAAAAATGTTTACATTGTGGATGAAAGCTCAAACCCATTTGGGATTTAACATTTATGTTAAAGGATAATATTGAAACCCATGATGGTAAGCTTTTCCACGAGGAAGAGCTCATTCTCAGTCGTAAAGATATTCTCAGATTTTACTTTTGATGTAGCCATTCTTCACTGTAATGTGTTTCAATAAAATAAACAGATAAAAAAAGCTGTTCTACATTTAATATCACAGACCCCAAGTTACTTTTGCCGCTCCTTCTGAGCGCACCGTGCATTCCGCTTCCTGCAGGCTTAAGTGGTTTGTCAGTGTTGTCAGATGCTGTCCCTCTCTTCTTTGTTATTTTGATGCATCAAGTGACCTCATTTATGATTAATGTACAACCCTGTTGGGGGAAAAAGTGACTTGTTTGTAAAAGCCACCTGTTGGCTATGCTTGGTCCAAGAATTTATATTATGTGGCGGTTTAGATGGTGATTAAAGGCTATGTAGAATATTTTTTTTTTCTTTTTTAAACAAATCTCTCCTCTTATCCCTCAGCTCTGAAGTCTTCGCCTTCTAAAAAGGGTAGGAGTACCCTTCTGGCCCCTCGCCCTACTGGACCTTCAGCTGCCTTCTCAGCTGGACAGTTACCTATGGAACAGGAGGACGTGAAATATGACTTGCGGGGAGCCCGTAGCTATCCAACTCTGGAGGATGACAGTAAGTTTTAGACTAGGAGGAAACATGCAAACACTCAAAGGAATTAGGTTTGTTCATCACCCTGCCCTTCAGATGCAATACATTTCCTACAGCAGAGGGAAACTATAAGGATGATTTCCTCCTGTATGGATTAATAAATTGGTCGTAGTGAGTGGTTACGTTATGCTGAGTTTTGGTTTTTGTTGGCTATGTAACCCAGTGACAATATAGGGCAGTGCCTGCAGTTATGAGGTCCTTACTTTTATTTTAAAACGTTTTACACGTTTAAGAATTGATCACATAAACTCTTCTGGCACACCCTATTGGAATTATGGTTATAAACATTTGCCGTGGTATAATAAAGGTATGGAAGATAAAGAGATAATGTATCCATTTCTTTTCATACATAGACAGACCTGATCTTCTCCCCTGTACACCTCCTTCATTTGAAGAGGCCACAACAGCCTCCATTGCAACCACCCTTTCCTCAACTTCCCTGTCTATTCCAGAGCGATCTCCCTCTGAGACCTCAGAGCAACCACGGTACCGGTGAGTACATTTTAGCACATCATGCGATGGACAAATGCTACGCTAATAATTGGGACAGGCGTTTATGCCTTTTCTAAGTGTGCAGGAAAATCATTGGGTTCTAGAAGCCTTTTTACCATGACAAAAAAATGTATTTTATTTGTTACATTAGAGGAGAAGCAAATTCAAATTGAATAATAAATAAAAAGGTACAGATTTAGGAGAAAAACGGTGTGTGTAAATAAGTATTGTGATTTGGTGAACGGTACGTGACCTGGATTCTTTTCCTTTGCCACAGGCGACGTACTCAGTCATCTGGCTTTGATGTTCGGTAGGTGGTTGTCGCCTTGATTAATTAGTGTAATCAAATTAAGGTGTACTGTTTTGTTTGGGAACTTATTTTTATGCAAATAATCTTCATCTGCGGTTCTGTTGTTCATACTTAGATCTCATGAAGATCCCAGAGTAGAAGATGAGCCTCAGCAAATCACGGTTGAGGTGGAAACTAGAGTGGAGAGTGTGGCTATAGTGAAGGAAACTGAGGGCCAGGGGTGAGTAAAGTTCATTGTCAACCATTATTATTATTTTATTTGCGTACCTAGAAACTTTAGGGAGTTTATTTATTATTATTTATGTAACAATTTGACTTTTTTCCCCCCTTACAGTGAGGCATCCGGCTTCACTGGCGAAACTGGTCCTGGGGAAGAGACTGCAAGCCAGAGGTCAGAGGAAGAAGAGGAGGTGCCAGTGACCGATATTTATTTTGTAAGTCATTCATACCACTTGTTTTTCTATAGGAGCTGCTAGTTCTGGGACCTTTTAAAAAGTGTTTTCAGTGGATAATCTGTTATGCTGTAGGCAGTGAAATATATATAATATATTATAGGGTCACCTTATATTCAGGGCAAATTCTCAAAATTGTCTAGGCATTGAATGAATGCAACATTTAAACTAAAACATCTGTGCTTCTGGAACTTACTGAGGTCGGTAGAAAAAGGAACACATTAAATAGGAACGTTTTTGTAGATAATGACCGCATCTAGAAATTTGTAGATGGGTCTAAACTCAATGCAGTATTAAAAGGTAAAACGTATATACTCGGCACATGCGCAGGGGAGTCTAAATACACTTTAAAACGGTTTAATTCATCCAGATGAAGTTGAGTTTCGGCAATACAGAATAGTGCAGTTCTACAGTATATCGATGATTGCAAGCACAGACCTGAATAACTGACAAAAAAGGAGAGAATCATAGCAAAACATTAAATACATTTCCTAATCACATTTCCTAAGCTTTTTAAATTGCACAGCTTGCTTCAATGTATCCATGTTAAGGACAAGATAGTTTTGCTGATAGATTAATGGAATTTTGTTATTGTATATAAAATATAAATATAATACGTAAAACAGAGCTTTGCACTTTTTAAAATTGTGCAGTGAGATTATTTTTTTTTTATATCATTTTTTATAATATATAAATATCAGTACCCACATATGTAAACGGTTGTAGTAGTTAAGTATATATGTTTTGGTTGTCTGTCTTGCTTGAAATTCAGCTTGTATCAAGAGGACCTGGACACGTTTTTGACGTTTAGCATAACTGAACCTTATTATTACTTTGATATCTGCCCTGAGGTTTGCTTTGCTCTGATTTGGATTTAGTGACTAAGTTGAAAATAATTGTCTTTTATTTCTATAGCACCAACAATTCATGCAGCGCTTAATACAATACATATATTCAAGGGGTATGACAAGCCTAGAGTTGACAGACTAAGACAACCCGATACATTAAGTGGAGAGAGAGCTCTGCTCGCAAGCTTACAATCCTTCGGGAATGGGGTAACAAACATAAGGAACAGAGAAAGGGTGAGAGGTAGTTACGGGGGTTGTAACAGTGGCAGGGAAGTTCTAGCAACCAAGATGGTATGCTTCTTGAGTGTTGGGAAGGAGGCTGAAAGCTGAAGGTTCGGTGGAAGTAGGTTCCAGAGGTATGGGGCAGCTCGAGTGAAGTCTTATAGATGAGAAGAGGGTGAGGAAAGAAGCCTTAGCCCATGGGAAGAATGTAATGGTGGAGTAGGGGAGTAATATATATATATTATAAAATATAATTTTTAAGGTAATAGGGAGCCAGTGGAGTGCAAGGAAAATAAGCCTAGCATTTAGGACAGACTGCAGAGGAGAGAGTTGAGACGGTGGAATGCCAACCAGAAGAGTGTTGCAGTAGTCAATATGTGTTGTGTTGTGAGGTGATAAAAAGGTTATATGGACTGATTTGATTGTTTAATGAAGCATACACATTTTAGCATCTCACAAAACACTCTACTTTAACAAATAAGACTTGCCTATGCATAGCATGCCCTGGGAGCTGAATTGCTCACTACTTTGTTATAATGTTTGGTTTCCTGCAATAGTATAGAAAGTAGATGGGTAATATAATATGCCCTGTTCTCTGCGTTAGCTAATTAATACACCATCAGTACTATTTGAGATCAGAATTAAAGACAAAGTTTGGTTAATAGCGGAATGCTACAGTGGTTTCATGTATATGCTAACTTTACAGTAGGTAGCAACTGGCTTGTTGGTTGTTTTTTTATTTTAAATATCACATAAAGATGGCTTATTGTTTGTTTAATTAAACCTTACAAAAACAAAAAAATCTGCTATGCCTCATAAGCACGTGTTGCTTATCTAGATGCCTATGACTACTTGAAGAACTAAATTTTAAGTGCAGAGACTGAAGGTACAAGCATGCCGTGGATGTGCAGTATGCCATTAGCACCTTTTATTAATAGTTTTATATTTTGGATGTGTTTTGTCTTTCTTACTACAATGTGACCTGCAGTTCTAAGAGTATAATACTTACCAAAATTAATGCGTTGGTGATTAAAGGGGCATTAAACGATATAAAGTATCATACTTTTCTATTTTAACTCATTTGGGTTGAAAGTAAAAGTTGTTTTTTTTTTTTTTTTTTTTTTTTTTTTTTTTTTTTTTTATACATGCAAAAATATATACGTTATCTTTTAATGTCCTTTTCACTTTGATTTGATTTTTATTGGACTCCTTCTAACTCTTTAATGCTTTAACTGTTTCACTGGCAGCTTCTATCTAAATATCATGATCTTGCACCTCCTGCGGTTGTAGCTTTCTTTTTAGTATACTGTACTGGGAATAATAATTGGTACTCTAGGCTAATAAAGGCCTTTGTAACCTACTTGGCACAGGAGGTTATACATTTATCCAAGTCAGCCACACACCCTTCTCTGCATGGGTAGGCCTCTTCCTCCCTATGTTGCATTTTATATACGGACCATTTCTGTTATACCCTATTCCTTCTGGAAGGTAATATCCAGCTTCTTCTTCTCTTCCCCAGCTATCTAGCAAATCTTTACTGGTTTACTACTTTCTCTCTGCTTGTGACCATCTCATTTCATTCTCTCGCATCTCTCATCCTTCATATTTCTCTACCTCCCTTTGTCATCTCTTTATTGTGCATCTTCATGTCATCGTGGGGACAGTTCACGGATGGGAGATACTGGGTGTACTCCCCACGCCTCCACCGGATGCACTCAAACTCCTCATCAGCTGACTCTGTGAGTGAGTACCTCTAAGTGCGTTAACGCTGCTTGCTTCAAAGGCACCTTCAACGCATTATTAAACAGTGTTAGAATGATACAAATAGAGATGAAACTAATGATGAAGCCGATGACTTGTTTAGTTTTAAGTAACCCCCGGTAGTTATTTGTGAAATTGGGAGATGGATGTAAGGCCGCTAAGTTGTTATATTCTCCTTCTGTTTTTCACTTTCTCTTGCATCTTTCCTGCTCACTGTGCTTCTTCTGCTCCTGCCTGCTTTCTTCTCCCCGTCTTTGGTTCAGCCACCTGATGACCGGAGCTGGGTTTACTCCCCGCTCCACTATAACGCCCAGATGCACTCGGATGAGGAAAATGACACAGTAAGTTCCAAAAGGAATTTAAAACGTGTGATCTTGCACATCTATTACTAAAAAAAATAAAAAAAATTTAAAAAAGGGTCAATCTGTACACTAACACATTTTGAAAAGTGTTCTATTAGGGTACAAGTTCTTTTAATTTATGTGATGGGAAAAGGGATAGAATACAAATATCCTTTAAATTTGAGTCGTTTGGGAAAAACATCTTGAGGCGGAGGATGTGCTTGATCTAATATATCAAGCAAACAATTAGAAACATAGAAACATAGAAAGTGACGGCAGATAAGAGCCAGAAGGCCCATCCAGTCTGCCCAACCTCTGAGTACTCTCCTTTAGTACTTGCCCTTATCCTATATCTAGCTTGGCATTATGCCTATCCCATGCTTGCTTAAATGATTATATTTATTATAACAATTATATATATATATATATATATATATATATATATATATATATATATTTACTACAAAAGTCTATACATTTCTAAATTTTCACAAAACCTTAAAATACCCAAAAATCAGTCAGAGTCAGAGAGGAGAGAGAATTAATCTGCTCAAATGTCAACCGAAAGCCTATCCCAGGGCAAGAGATTAGCACCAGCGGCCTGTTATTTATGTGAAACCTGATTATAAAAGGCTTGGGTTGGGGATCTTTACATGTTATGCCATGCTCAACGTCCACCCACCAATGTGGTCGGCCAGCTGGGGAGCATGATGATGATGATGATGATGATGATGATGATAATGCAAGAAGTTTGGTAAACGTAAGCCACCTTCCTTCTGTGGCATGTACATCACTGCTCTGGAAGCCAATATATTTGAACATATATAACGGGATGTGGAGACTACTGTAGATGTTCAAAGATCTGAACAAAGTATTTGCCACTAACCTTTTCAGCATCTACAGAGAAAACGCTAGAAGGGTGGGGCTAGTGGGGGCTACTTGTGGTGGTTATTACTAGTTATTGATTTATAAAATGCAGTCATATTCCGCTGGACTGTACAATGGGTCATCAAATCTATACAGCACCTGCGTGGATGAGAGGTGTTAAGGTTGGATTACATTCGTAAGGTAGCTGCTTTGGGAAATCAGATCAAACTTTAGTAGTTGTTCTGTAACTCCTGGCCTCCAGGTGAGATCTATGCTCCTGGAAGAGAATAGTATGAGTCCTTAGCATGTCATCGGGCAGGTTGCCACGCTTCATCACAGATGTAATCCGTTTAAGAAGGAAGGGAGAGAGAAGTCTTATAGCAGAGACCTGGTAATCCACTGGGTCCGGGTGTTTTTCTTTTGGTTTATTTTCTTTAATAATAGCTTGGATCTCCTTTATCAGGAAGGGTCAGGAACTCAAGGCACCTAAAATAAATAAATATTAAAAACCCATCCTCCTGTAGGAAAGTATTATCCTCTCAGAACTTTTTTTCTTCCTCTGGCTTTAAACCTTTTACCCTCGCTTTGCATTAACATTTACCTTCTATGGGGCTTGTTCCCCATTTTGAGCCTCTCTCAGCTCCTTGTACTTGCCCTCTCCCTCCTTGCATTGCCTCTATGTCTCTACCATATACCCGTATTTTGAGTTTCTGTAGACACCGAGCTCTTTAATTCCTCGTCCCTTGTTATGTTTTCAGGACATAGAGATTGTTTGACATCATATTAGATTTTAAGAGTTAGACATGTTATAAATTGTACATAGTGCAACTGGAAAAACAATCAAAATGTACTTACCCACCCATCCTTAGGACTTCCATCTATTTTTAACATTTAAAGGACAATTACAAGATGTGTATCCCTTTTTGCAAGCTGTAATTTTTCGGTATACTGGGACTTAATCGTGCTTGCAGGTTCCAATACTTTCCCACCAAAGTGTGCTTATGAAAAGCAGACAAGCCCTGCTTATTTACTAGGGCCATTCTGCCACTTTTCATGCATCCATTACTTCACCAACCTCTTCTATTTAGCATTAAGAAATTTGATTTCTGTTGTGTGTCGTGGCTGCTGATTGACCCATCAGAAGTCATTTGGAATTAGCCAGTAAGGCCGGTAAAGAGGAAGGCTAAGAACGAATTGGGTGAAGCAGTGCTTTTGTGGGTCTCTATCACTTTCCTCTTTCTCCAGGCAAGTGATCTAGTCTAATTGTAGAAAAAAAACCAATTGAAGTTTAATTGTTGTATGAAGCAATTAATCTAATATGGCTATGATCTGTTTGTTAGATTGCATGCATTCAGTAATCAATAAAAGACGGCCAAGATTAAAAATCTGAGACTTACAGATAGCATTCAGTGTGTTGCTTATATAGCAAGACAGCATGACAAATTCCCAGCCCAGGTTGTGAAGATAACAATGTGCGTTCGGGCCATCCCAGTGCGGATTATGGTCTGTGTGGGCCCTTGCTTTTGTTCTGTTGCAGGCAAGCCTCGTTTATCTCTGGTGGCATTGACCCCAAGTGGCGCTTTTGCGCTATCCTATTGTTCCCTATGGATATAATTGTACATAAGTGTCCACGTGTGCTTTCTAACCAACATGTATCTTTGTCTTTCAGTAATTGCTGTGCAAAAGAACCAAGGAAGTGTCCTCGCCTCACTGCCTACAGCTCCTAAACGGCTAGTCTCGAGAAACGTGGGAATTGCCTGTGGCTTTGAAAGATGTATTCAACAGGCAGAATTTGCAGCATAGCGATTCTGTATCCTCTGCTGTATGATATATGTAATCCTATAATTAACTTCTTGTACTTTAACGTACACTCATCACTAGGGGGGCTGTGTGTGTGTTAACAGCTTAGGAAAAGGATTCAATCTCGACTACCAGAGGGATTTGTACGGTGTCTAAATTATTTGAAGGGTTCTCTGGAAGTTAAATCGCACACGTCAACCTCTGCACAATTTCTCTTTTTAGTAGTGGTCCAGTGGCTTTATGTTCGTGGGTGTTTTTTTTTTTATTATTTTTTAATTTATTATTTGAAGTATAGATATATATATAAATTTATATGGAGGAGGTTGAATAATATACAGCAGATTACACCACCATAGCCCCGTGTAACATACATCTATCAGAATAGTTTCATGATATGGGCTAGTGTATTTATGGGCTAGTGTATTACCCCCGTCACTATAGTAGCCCGCTAGATGGTTGTCTAATCTTGGCTCATTTCACTTTACAGTTCCTTACAATTCCAGCTGCCCGTTTCTAATGCATGTCTTTTTAATTATACATTTGTGTTTTGGAGCTTCAGCATTTGTTTAGATGCTTATTTCCCTGTATAACTTATCTTATTACAAATTACTGTTTACATTTTAGGAGTGGGGACATTGTCTGTCTGAAATTGTCATGGCCTATCATCTGTTTTTATGTATATAGTTGTATTATTTTGTGATGCCTCGCTGCTAAATGCAAGTGATGTATTCTATTCAAGTCCAAATACTGACTCCACAGCATAAAGTAGCATACATTTAAAGAAAATGAATAGTTAACAGTATTTTCCCTTTCTGATTGCGCTCAAAATATTTTGTTTTCTTATTTAATTTGCTGAATGCACACCCATTCTTTTCTTTTCATGCCTTTTTAAGAATAAGGCACTTATGTTATGTTTTAGCACTGGTAAAGGGGTGTGCTAATACATAATTACAAACACTGTATCTACATTTGCACTTGCAAGGCAATAAAGGCACTATATATATATGGTTGACCTCAGAACATCCTTATTATATCCCATATAATGATTTCGTGTCGGTTAACAAATTCTGATAGTGACAGTGATTTTATGTTTTTGTTTCTTTTTAGATATTATTTTTTTAATTCTGTAACCGTGTCATTCCCATATGGATCTTTAAAGTAGCAGCGCTGAATCTTGCCGAAGTAAACAATGGTTATTTTTGTAAGAAAGGGTTAAGCAGGTTTTTGGTTCTGATGCATTAAAGTTTTATACAGTCGCATATTTGTCATGCTTATTTCTGTGTTGTGTTGCACATTGTGTGTGTTTTTTGGTTTTTTTGTGTGTGTGCTTGTTTAACTGATGCTCAAAAGGTTATATATTTAAATAGTTTTGATCTGTGTGAACTAATATCAAAGGCTATGAAATATTTCAAACGCAGTCATACATTTTTAAAGACTTTTTGAAATAGAAATATTTTGGAACTTGCGCAATGTGCTCTTGTGTTTTTAGTTTGTGTGGTGAACATGAAACATCCTTTTTAGATATGTAGATGTCGTTCTCAAATAAATAAGGCAGGACATAATGTGCTTGGGAGTAACTGGCTTTGCCAGTATGGCTCCTAAATCTTTTAGTTGTATATTCATGTAAATATATGGTTTATTTCCCATTTTCATTGTGACTGTGTCCTTTTTTCTGATTGCTGCTATTATATAGTGAATTTATCAGAAATGTACTGTATTAAAGTATATATTAAAGTTCACTGTTCCCTTTTGGTTTGTAGTGGATCTGCATGCGGTGGCATACATTGCATACATTAACTACATAACATACAGCTAAAGAATAATAGATACAAGTGATATATTGTGACACTTCATAGCATGTCAAGATACTTATGCGCTGTGCTTATCATAACTGCAGCAACAACGCTAACTTTTTATAACTTTAATAACTCCTGAAATTGTAGGAATCGCTTCTTTATAGCTTTGTCTAGATTCTACTTGGCTTTCAATCATATGTAGCATATTGCAACAATGGGCAGGCTTCTCTATCCAAATTTAACAGTGAACAGTACAAAAAATGTGTGTGTGTGTGTGTGTGTGTGTGTGTATGTATATATATGCCCTGACATCTTATTGCCCTAGCCCTACATAATAAATAAAAAAAAAAAACCTTCCCAGTAGTATTACAATTAGTACATTATAGGATAATATGTAAGAAATGGATGTGGCCCTTTTAGACCATAAAACATATGTTCTGTAATCAGGGGATGTTGCCCAACATAAATTGGGTTATTTTTTTTTGGAATTGGCACCTACTGTGTAGAAGAAATCCTAAGCAAAATTAGAATATTTTTTTTGTTTATTTCTATAATTTCAAAAGAAACCCCCCTGTGTCCTGAAAATGTTTAATTTGTGTGGGGGATATCCAAACACAGAAGGGAGGGAATTTTAGGGCACTAAATTGGTTTACATGCATTCTTTTTTTTTAGTAGGGCTAAAACTTCCAACTCTTGCTATAGTGTTTTCATCTCATACCTCCCTATTCTGTCACAGAAATAGCCTTGTTATGACTACAATGTACAAGAACTGCATACGCTGCTCCCAGAAACCAGGGACCCGTGTATTTTGTGTGATCGAGTGCATGTGTCCACACGCAACATCAGGGGTAGAACTAGAAACCACTGGGCCCTAGGGCACCCCAACAACATGTGCCATGTCTGCCCCCTAAACAGCCTGCCTGTGCCATGTCTGCCCCCTAAACAGCCTGCCTGTGCCATGTCTGCCCCCTAAACAGCCTGCCTGTGCCATGTCTGCCCTCTAAACAGCCTGTCTGTGCCATGTCTGCCCCTGAACAGCCTGCCTGTGCCATGTCTGCCCCCTAAACAGCCTGTCTGTGCCACTTCTACCAGAAACACATGGGTATCCAACCTTGGCATCAACACCCACAAAACAGGCCTTCTGTATTAAATGCAACAATAGTATTCAGGAATGTTGTATGTTAATTGCTTCTTTTAATTCCTGTTCTGTGGATGACTTGGTGACCTAGAATGGTTTCTTTGAAATCTTCAAGTGCTGTTCTTTCAAGCACTAGACTTGTACATTCCTTTTTCAAACAAATTTAACAAAACTTGCCTGTTTCGAGCATTCGTACGAATCAACCATAACGAGGGCGATCTCCGAGGAAACTGATGGAAATGAACTGCAAAGGTGCCGAAGATTCGTAATTATTGGCAAATTTGTTGCCGCGTGTAACAATTACAAGCCGTATTGGCCTTTAATGCTCCTAGCAAAACCTGTAATTTGTGGACAAGTTAATTTTTAATTATTTTTCTAGCATATCTATTATTTTTCATTGCTAAATGAATACTGGTGACAAAACCAGGTATTATAATATATTTCAGGGCCAGGGAAAAAAATTGGTCCATGTTTTTGGTTTAACCGGGAAAGTTTCTTGGCTTGAAACCACTTTGTGCACCCATAAATTGGG
Organism: Spea bombifrons; assembly: GCF_027358695.1. Lineage (NCBI taxonomy): Eukaryota > Metazoa > Chordata > Amphibia > Anura > Pelobatidae > Spea > Spea bombifrons. The sequence continues at coordinate 60,435,581 of NC_071087.1, forward strand.
GGACATGTTGTGCCCATGTGTTTATGTAACGTAACACATGTGTTATTTTGTTATTCAGGCTACCGGTTGAGAAATACACAATCATGCTGTAAGAAAAAAAGAAAAACAACGCTAAAAGATATATATTTCAAAGTTTATTCTGACATTTTACCATTGGATTTATCACTTGTACCTTTTTATAATAAAAAAAAACCAAAAACATAAATGACGGTTTTGTGTTTACTGAAATATACTTAAAGCTACGTATATTCAAAAGAATTTATATCTGAACAACCCTATGCATCTTGGTAGTTTTAGGAGATAAAATAGTACGAGAATATGGGCGTAAGGCTTCATATGTTTGTTTGCAAAATTTGTCTCAAGTCAACTACCAATGAAAAATTGAACTTCTGATGGGAAAAAAAAACTAAATCGTGTTCTGTGGACAAACTGAAAGCTTTCACTGGCGTCTGGCATTCAAAGGGTTAAAAAGAAAACCACATTTGCGTTGGTACCCTAAATGAAAAGGAGGGCAATTAGGGTTGAACAAGGACATCGCAGAAAGTGTAGAAAATGCTGTAGTCCTGGTTGTGAGGGGGTTTAATATGCAGAATCTCTCAACTGGATTTGCGTAAACCTAGAGTGAATGACGCCTATTTTGCCCCAAGCAATATGGCTGCTGAACACCGACGGAAAGTCATTTAGTTGACCTTATCGATGCCTGTTTGTTTTGTTGTAATTAAAAATATCTCTTATGACGATACATATACCTCCAAGAACACATAAAACAGAACTGAATCATTTTTTTTTCTATTTGAATCTTTTTTTATTATTATATTTTAGCAGCTCTTCGAGATCTCGCCCGGCATGTTGTAAGCAGCTTTTCAATCAAGACCCAGTTTAGGCCCAAGCCATGTCGCCGGGCTCCAGGTCTCCGCCGAGAAAGGAAAAGAGAAGTAAGAAGAAGAAAAGGGAGAAGGAAAATAATGGAAAAGGTCGGAGCCCCGAGCTATCCAGCAACTCTGACAGCGAGCGAAGGAAGTCGCGAGATGGAAGGTGGAGGCAGCGCCACAGGAGCAGGTCCACCTCAGAGAGTCCGGAACGCACCAGCCACCGGAGGGGCTCCAGCGATGAAGGGCGCGCAAAGAGGAGACACCGGTCCGGGTCCAGGAGCGACGCGAGTCGCATGAAAAGGGACCACCGGCCCAGGAGCAGGTCCATCTCAGAGAGCCCGGAACGCACCAGCCACCGGAGGGGCTCCAGCGATGAAGGGCGCGCAAAGAGGAGACACCGGTCCGGGTCCAGGAGCGACGCGAGTCGCATGAAAAGGGACCACCGGCCCAGGAGCAGGTCCATCTCAGAGAGCCCGGAACGCACCAGCCACCGGAGGGGCTCGAGCGATGAAGGACGCGCAAAGAGGAGACACCGGTCCGGGTCCAGGAGCGACGCGAGTCGCACGAAAAGGGACCACCGGCCCAGGCTCCGGTCCAGGAGCAGGTCCACCTCAGAGAGCCCGGAACGCACCAAGCACCGGAGGGGCTCGAGCGATGAAGGACGCGCAAAGGGGAGACACCGGTCCGGGTCCAGGAACGACGCGAGTCGGATGAAAAGGGAGCACCGGCCCAGGCCCCGATCCAGGTCCCAGTCCAGGTCCAGCAGTGACCGTAGTTCAGAGAGGATGAGGTCGCGGGCACGGTCTAGCAGTCAGGATAGTTCGGTACACGGGCGAAGAAGAGGAAGCCGCGGGAGATCTAGGTAACCAGACACTTGGAGTGTGTTTCTAAGGGCTTAGTCTTCCGAGGCTGCCGCATCGCCATGGCCCCAAATCTAGGTTTAAAATGAGTCAATCACAGTTAACCTTATTGTACGGAATAATGGAATAATAAGTCGAAGATAATACCTTCTTATTAGGCTTATATATTAAAAGATATGCTTTGGGGACTTCAGAAGTCCATTTTTTTTATATTGGGCTGAATACAAATTACTTTAAAACTAAACTTTTCTTAAAAAAAAAAAAAATAGTGAAAGCGGCTTCGGGAAACTAAAAGACTTTGGCTTTGGATGATGTTAAAGTTCGTTATTTATATTTTTAAATATTCGTGTTCAGTAATATTGCTGCTGTGAAACCGGTAAACTGGTGAAACCGTCTCAATATCACTGAGCTATGGTGATTCTTCATACAGGAGAGCCTTGGTGACTTTTCTTTGTCCCCACTTTTTGTGCCAATTTACTTTGTTTTTCTTGAAATAAAACGCAATCGATGCTAAAGATTTCTCGGTACTCGTTGCCAATTTGCAATTAAAACTATTAATAAGAAGCTTACTTCAGTAACCATATGTTGCTGTCTGTTAGTAAATACAATAATCTTGACAACATCTACTATGTGAAATACTTGGCAGCAGTCAGCTCCAGTGCTGACTTGACAGGCGTTTCGGGGGTCTAGTGACACCCCCTGTGCGGAGAAACTGCTCCATCTCATTCATTTTAATCAGTGGGATAAAACTTCACACCATGCAGGTTGTGTTACTGCAGCTTCTCCTGAAGGTATGTCATTTATTGCTGTACTTGCTGCCTTAGAGATCTAGGGGATCTAATGAGACCTCTGCGCACATGTGCAGAACGCGCTCCTGTCGATTACAGGAGTAGCATTTTCTTGCCAGTGATTGGATGCTTTAAGCAGCCAATACTAAAGCGAACAGCAGGCCACATAGGGAGCAATGTACCGCTGTTCTGGAGCGTACTATAAGGATCACATGACTTACATTTTTTTTCATTACTGGTATCATTAAAAGTATTTCTCTTTGAAAATTAGAGTGTGGTGTTTAGTGATATAGTTTAGAGTTAACAAAAATTTGGGTTTGTTATGTTCCAGCAAACATCCTTTATCCGCAGACCTGGAGGCTGCCGTTGTAGATATTTTTGATATTCTATTCTGGTTGTTGTCCTAATGAATGAGGTTCTTAAACGTTTCCATGTAACTTGTTAAATAAAACAACTTTTACATGAATGTTTGCTTTGGGGAAATAGTGTCTTTAAAATGGCTCAGGTGCTAATGTTCCCAAGACAAAGCCTGACGCATCAGTGCATGGAAGAGGTGTCTCAAGAACCTCTACATCTTCTGTTATTAGGTCCTTATACATGTCTGCAAGGACTTGCGTCTCTGAAGTTAGGCCAGCATAGCTTGTGCATGACTTGGTGTGGCCAACCAGTGTTCGCTAGGCTTAGGCCACAATCCAGGCTGCTTCATATTTTGTTTTTGCTGGCCTTGGTGTGTTGGGAAAGTTAAGGTTTGCACGGTTTATACTAGTATCTTGAGAAATTTTGGAATCCTACAGACAAAAACGCCTTAAACCTATGGGATTAAAGATCTAGCTTGACATCTTTTTTTTCCTACTTTCTTTTCTTAATATATCAATAACAGATTTCAGATGCCCCATGCACATGTCCTATAAGTTTTATACTGAAGATGTCCACTATAGTAATTTGTTTGGTGTATGTTCCCGCTTCATTCAATTTACTTACTTTCAACTTTTTCGTTTTAGGTCTGATTCTGCTAAAAGAAAGCATAGGAAGCATAGGGCCAGGAGCACAGACAAAGAACCAAAAAGGCACAAGAATCGCTCTTCATCAGAGTCCGATAATGAAGGCAGTAAAAAGAGACACAAAAAATCCCGCAAGAGTCGGTCCGGGACGAGGTGTTCTGTGTCTTCTGTCTCCTCTCTATCACCAGCAAGGTCTCAGAGCCCAGTTGGGCAGAGTGAACGGGGACTGACCCTCCAGGAACGTTTGCAGCTAAAAGAGGAGAAGAAGAAGAAAGAGGAAATGATGAAGGCCATGGAGACACCAGAGGAAAAACGGGCCAGACGTTTGGCAAAAAAGGAGGCAAAAGAGAGGAAGAAAAGAGAGAAGATGGGGTGGGGTGAAGAGTATATGGGATACACGAATACAGACAACCCATTTGGTGATAATAACCTTCTGGGCACCTTTATCTGGAACAAGGTTAGATGTTAAATATTTCACAGAAAAATTCTAAATTCATCTTTAGTTATTGACTGCACTAAAAGGCACTTGTGACTTAAACCACCAGTAAACCTTAAAACCGCTATTTTTATTTTGAAAAGACCAGATATTTTTTTCACTTTCCAAAATTTTGAGAGAGCTGCTTGATATGCCTGCATGTAAACCAGTGGTGTGGTCTCTGACAGCTACTAACTTGTGAAATTCCTGTACGTCTTAATCAATAATAAAACCTTAATATACATGCATCGTTGACAGGAACATGTATGCATGAAGAACTGGTGAAGTAGGAAGAAAATGACTTGAACATTACTAGAAATGTACATCTGCTATAACACCAAGCTGTAATTTTTTTTAAGGGTTTGGCAATTCTTTATCAGTGAAAATGTTGGTAAGTCCTTTTCTTCACTGTTCTGTGATGCACTCATAAAATGTAACTTTTTCAAACTTCATTTTGTAGGCACTGGAGAAGAAAGGAATTGGCCACCTTGCAGAAAAAGATTTGAAAGAGCGGAACAAGTCAATTCAAGAAGACAATCGCTTGGAACTGCAGAAGGTAAGAGGATATATTGTAGGGCTGCAACAACTAATCGATAAAAAGTCATCAGCGTTTTTTCCATTATCGATTAGTTGAATTGGTTTGCTCGAATATAAGATGAGGTTTTCTTTCAGAGCAGACCTCAAATAGAGGTCTGACTATAAGACCAAGATCTAGATCTCCTGCAGCGCTGCAGGGGACCTGGATCCTCCTCTGTGCCTGCGAAATGCATGCAGACAACCTCCTCTGCCACCTGTGGCACTTCTGCTGGGCCTTCTATGACGGTGCTAATTAAGTGACAAATACTTTTGCTAAAGTACTTCTCTAATATTTTTATTAAATTCAAATTTTGTTCTCATCTCTAGGTCAAACAACTTCGTCTGGAGCGCGAGCGAGAGAAGGCAATGAGAGAGCAGGAACTGGAGATGTTGCAGCGTGAAAAGGAGGCAGAACACTTTAAGACATGGGAAGAACAGGAAGACAATTTCCATCTACAACAAGCCAAGCTTCGGTGTGTGCATGGGATGATGCGTATCTGTATGAAGTCTTTGAGTTGCTCATCTGTGACATTTAAAATAAATTCTATATTTACAGCCATAGTATAATTTATAATGTTTATCTGGCCTGCAACCACTGTTGATATTTTTTTTGTAGATTTGAACAAACTCTTCCAACTGTTGCAGACCTTGCTGACCTTATTTTCTAAAAGTACATTTTTCTTTTTTTTCCGAGAAGGTCAAATACAGAAAACAATCTCAGTAATAGGTGGTGAAACTTATCTATATTTATTTATTTAAAGGTCCACAATCCGTATCCGGGATGCTCGTGCTAAGCCCATTGATCTTTTGGGAAAATATATCAGTGCCGAGGATGATGATCTAGCTGTAGAAATGCACGAGCCTTATACATTTCTGACTGGGCTCACATTGTCTGACTTAGAAGACTTGCTGGAAGATATTCAGGTACGTCATACTGTAGCACTGCAGACCCCTGTACCACGTGGCTATAATTCCAAGGAAAATAAAGTCGCTTCAGTAATTCTTTAGATTTAATTTATTTGTTTTCAGATCTATATGGAATTGGAGCAAGGGAAGAATGTGGATTTTTGGAGAGATATGACAATCATAACTGAAGATGAAATCTCCAAATTGCGCAAGCTGGAAACTTCTGGCAAGGGGCCAGGTTAGATATACTATTGTCCTGTTGTGTTGGGGTGTTTTTTTGTTATGAAGTTGTAAATTATTATGATACGTAAGTATCTTATGTGTTTGATATAATAGATTTATTTTCAGAAGAGGCTGAGCAGACAAGTAGCTTAATAGCCATTGCAGGAGTTGCTTTTCAACTGGACACTGGGCTCCGTTGAAACTGAAATGGGCTGGTAGTAGTGCCCTGTCAGTGCACTCTGGTGTTTTTTGGTGGACATTATATAGGAAGAGAGTGTGGGTAACTTGTAAACTTGTAGCAAAAGGTGTGTAAAATAAAATACCAGTTTCTTATTGTTTGTAATAAGCCCTTAAGTAGGTTATATCAGCAAATGGAACTGATTATCATTTTAAGTCCTTTTAGTTTCAATATATTGTACACTAGGAAAAAGTCTGGTCACGTTTATATCTAAAAGTATATAAACAATTTAGATCTATTTTTATCTCTTACCGACTTGTTTCATACTGGTTTCAATACAAAAAGTACAATTACCTAATAAATTACACTTTGCTTGCAACATTTACCCTCACAGGTGAAAGGCGAGAAGGGGTTAACGCATCAGTAACGGCTGATGTGCAGTCAGTGTTCAAAGGGAAGACCTACAATCAACTGCAAATCATTTCTCACGGAATTGAGAATAAGATTAGAGCAGGAGGACCAAACTTGGATATTGGGTATTGGGAGAGTCTCTTGCAGCAGCTTCGGGCATACATGGCCAGAGCCAGGTACAAGCAAACATGAATTTCAAGAAACTGGTCTACTTGTTTATGTATGAAACTCACGCATGTGTTATCTGCTTATTAAATGATTATGTATGCCATTTTAAAGTAGGGCAGTGATTCAGTTAAGGGGTTCATTGTTTTTTGTATTTTAGACTTAGAGAGCGGCATCAGGATGTCTTGCGGCAAAAACTGTTCAAATTGAAGCAGGAGCAAGGTGTGGAAAGTGAGCCTCTCTTCCCCATCGTAAAGCAGGAATCAGAGTCCCCCAGTAACAGGTACTGACTTCTATATAACCTAATAAGTATGGCTAAAGCTGTATCATCATACTACTATATTACTGAACAGAATATTTAATGACTTTTTTTTTAACCTAAACTGCATATGCTACATTCATGTTTTATCACTATCATGATAGTACCAAAATCTACTCGGGAGAAGATGCAAGTAAAATCCACACTTTTATTGAATAAAGATAGCAGATATCATAGTCCCACTTTGTACTCCTCACCTGGTTGCCGCCACACACACTTGACACCATGTGAACCAAATATGTTTATCTTGGTCTCATTGGACCACAGGACATGGTTCCAGTAATCCATGTCCTTAGTCTGCTTGTCTTCAGCAAACTGTTTGCGGGCTTTCTTGTGCATCATCTTTAGAAGAGGCTTCCTTTTGGGACGACCAATTTGATGCAGTGTGCGGCGTATGGTCTGAGCACTGACAGGCTAACCCCCCCACCCCTTCAACCTCTGCAGCAATGCTGGCAGCACTCATACATCTATTTCCCAAAGACAACCTCTGGATATGATGCTGAGCACGTGCACTCAACTTCTTTGGTCGACCATGGCGAGGCCTGTTCTGAGTAGAACCTGTCCTGTGAAACCGCTGTATTCTCCTCAGAGAGTTCTTTGCCATGAGGTGCCATGTTGAACTTCCAGTGACCAGTATGAGAGCGATAACACCAAATTTAACACACCTGCTCCTCATTCACACATGAGACCTTGTAACACTAACGAGTCACATGACACCGGGGAGGGAAAATGGCTAAGTGGGCCCAATTTGGACATTTCCACTTAGGGGTGGACTCACTTTTGTTGCCAAGTTTTAGACATTAATGGCTGTGTGTTGTTTTTTTGAGGGGACAGCTAATTTACACTGTTATACAGGCTGTACACTCACTACATTACATTGTAGCAGAGTACAACTCTGCTTTGAACTGCCCTGACAACTGTTTGGTGAGTAAATCTCTCTGTTTGAAGATGGCCAGAAAACCGGGGGTTTTTTTTCCCGATGCTGCTGTATAAGGACATTTTTCCACCTTGGTCAACTCGGCTTGCTCCTTTTGAAAATAGGATGTGCTGGAGACAGCGTGCTTGTTCAACTTTTTTACTCAGCTGATTAACTGTCTAGAGTTCCAATTTTGTAGAAAGGAAACATGGAAAACTGCAGCCAAGTCCGATTTTTAATAGTTGCCTATTTAATAGCAAGAAAACTCTTGAGATTTCTCTGTTTCCTGAGAAAACCAATCTGTTTATTCACATCAAAAAGGCTACATAAGTCTGTCACAGAGGGTGAAATTATAGAGGAATCCTGATTTTTATTTTCTGTTGAAGAAGTGGATAAGCTTCATCGGTAATCATGCCTGTTTGGGACTTTTTTTTTGTGAGTTAGCACATCCACAATTGATATTACCTGCTTAGTGAATGAGGTACACAGTACCTGCAACCCGCCTGTCTCTTAGCCCATGTGGGTCACAGTGCGCAGCTTATCACAGGGTTGATGCAATGTACAGGTTATGACATCCTTTTACCAAGCTTGACCTTAACCTTTGGTATTTATGTAGCTTACCTTGTCTTAAATTATATTTATATAATGTGTTTGTGTATATTCTGCCTCAGCACTCACGAGGCGAATAGTGTTCTTGAACACACATTTTATGCATCTTACCCGGTGGTTGTGATTTGTTTTTCAGTGTAGATTGGATCTGAACATTTGGTGTTACACCTCTGGCTTATGTTCAGGAGCACTGAACATAAGCACCTTTTGCTATTAAGCTGCTGCTGGCAGTCTTTTGTTAAAAATCTGTCATGTTGTTATCCTAGACGATCCCAGGAGGAGTCTACGACAGATCAGCCTGGCCCATCCTCTGTCACCACACCACCAGAGGAATCTGGTGACGCGCCACCAGAAGAAGCCAAAGGTGAAGGTGGGGAGTCTGTGCTAATGGAAGAAGATCTCATCCAACAAAGCCTCAATGATTATGATGCAGGCAAATACAGTCCTAAGCTGCTTACCAACCAGGAGTTGCCCTTTGATGCGCATGTAGTGGATTTTGAAGAAGACCAACAGAGGCTTGTGTTATGCAGGCAGCAGTTACAGGTCACAGGTACGGAAAGAAAAACAATAAAAAGGGGAGAAAAAAAATACACACGTGGGAATTATATACACAAACGAATAGAGTTAGGGTATGTACTAATAGTATGAAAATCTACACACTTTTATTGATATATAAAGATATCATATCATATATCAGATATCATAGTCCCACTTATATGCCACCTTTTTGCATTAAGACACATGCAAACTAACTGTGTGTGTGTGTATATAATATGTATGTATGTATGCACGCACGCTTAAGCTGCTGGACTAAGACTTTCTATACACACACTAATTTGTTATGACACATCACACAGAGTATGCAACATGTTATTCTCACACGATATTAACATATTTTGCCTTTCATCTCCAGGTGATGCCAGTGAGAGCCCGGAAGACATCTTTATCAGAAAAGCAAAGGAAGGCATGGAGGGGGATGAAGCTCAGTTTAGCGTGGAGATCCCTGTTACTAGCAAAGCATATCTGTGGGCAGACAAATACAGGCCTCGGAAACCTCGCTTCTTTAACAGAGTTCACACAGGTTTTGAGTGGAACAAATACAACCAAACCCACTATGACTTTGACAACCCTCCACCAAAGATTGTGCAGGGTTATAAATTCAACATTTTCTATCCAGATTTAATTGACAAACGATCGACTCCAGAGTATTTCTTGGAGGCCTGTCATGATAACAGGGACTTTGCCATTCTGCGCTTCCATGCGGGGCCTCCATATGAAGATATTGCTTTCAAGATTGTCAATCGTGAGTGGGAGTATTCTCACAGACATGGCTTCCGCTGCCAGTTCTCCAATGGTATATTCCAACTGTGGTTCCACTTCAAACGATATCGCTACAGAAGATGAACCACCTTGGAGGGAGATCAGACTTTTTTTTTATTTAATAATTTTTTAATACTAATTAACAGGAAAGTGGAGATTCGAGGAAGATAGCTTTGTCTTCAAAACTGTATTGTTTAATTCTAGGTGAGGTTTCCAAAGACATGCTCTGCAAGTATCTTTTGTACAAATAAAGATTTGAAATATTTTGAAAAGGGTTATCAGAAATGCTTACTTTCCCACTTTTGAAGCTCACACAAAATATCTTACGGTGAGGGAAAGAAGGGTTTTGAAAAGCCCCTCCACTTAAAGTTAAAAATAAAGAAGCATTGACAGACACTAACTTACAAGCCAAAAGAGTTTTTCATACAGAAATCCTTTAGTGCATGGAATTCTGGGTAGGTATATGCAAATCAGTTTGCCTCTAAATCCATGTTATACATGGCTTTGTTTAAAAGCTGTCTAGTGCAGCAGATCTGAGTTGTAAGGAATCCATTTATGAACTGGATTTCACGGTGTCCTTGCACATCTGTACAAGTACTCTCACGACTTAACAATCCACATAGTAGACAGTCATGTCAACTACATGTCTCACGGGACAACCGATGGCTTCTTCCTGGTTAAATGTTGTCTTTGGTCAACAGGAAAAGATATTATATAATGTTATATATACATAATATTTTATGTTATATATACAAAACTGCGTGTGCCTGCGTATATATATATATATATATATATATAATGTATGTGTGTGTGTAATATATATATATATATATAGATATATATATATCTATACATACATACATAAAATATCTCACAAAAGTGAGTACACCTCACATTTGTAAATATTTCAATTTATCTTTTCATGTGAGAACACTGAAGAAATGACACTCTGCTACAATGTAAAGTAGTGATGTACAGCCTGTATAACAGTGTAAATTGCCTTCCCCTCAAAATAACTCCACGCACAGCCAATAATGTCTAAACCTTGGCAACAAAAGTGAGTACACCCCTACATGGAAATGTCCAATTTGGGCCCAAAGTGTCCAATATTTTGTGTGGCCACCATTATTTTCCAGCACTGCCTTAATCCTCTGTGGCATGGAGTTCACCAGAGCTTCACAGGTTGCCACTGTAGTCCTCTTCCACTCCTCCATGACAACATCACAGAGCTGGTGGATGTTAGAGGCCTTGAGCTCCCCCACCTCCCGTTTGAGAATGCCCCACAGATGCTCAATAGGGTTTAAGTCTGGAGACATGCTTGACCAGTACATCACCTTTACCCTCAGCTTCTTTAGCAAGGCAGTGGTCATCGTGGAGGAGGTGTGGTTGGGGTCGTTATATTGGAATAGTGCCCTGCGGCCCAGTCTCCGAAGGGAGGGGAACATGCTCTGCTTCAGCATGTCACAGTACATGTTGGTATTCATGGTTCCCTCAATGAACGGTAGCTGCCTAGTGCTGGCAGCACTCATGCAGGCCCAGACCATGACACTCCCACCACCATGCTTGACTGGAGGCAAGACACACTTGTCTTTGTACTCCTCACCTGGTTGCCGCCACACACACTTGACACCATCTGAACCAAATATGTTTATCTTGGTCTCATTGGACCTTAGTCTGCTTGTCTTCAGCAAACTGTTTGCAGGCTTTCTTGTGCATTATCTTTAGAAGAGGCTTCCTTTTGGGACGACAGCCATGCAGACCAGTTTGATGCAGTGTGCGGCGTATGGTCTGAGCACTGATAGGCTGACCCCCCACCCCTTCAACCTCTGCAGCAATGCTGGCAGCACTCATACGTCTATTTCCCAAAGACAACATCTGGATATGATGCTGAGCACGTGCACTCAACTTCTTTGGTCGACCATGGCGAGGCCTGTTCTGAGTGGAACCTGTCCTGTGAAACCGCTGTATTGTCCTCAGAGAGTTCTTTGCCATGTTGAACTTCCAGTGACCAGTATGAGAGTGATAACACCAAATTTAACACACCTGCTCCCCATTCACACATGAGACCTTGTAACACTAACGAGTCACATGACACCGGGGAGGGAAAATGGCTAATTGGGCCCAATTTGGACATTTCCACTTAGGGGTGGACTCACTTTTGTTGCCAAGTTTTAGACATTAATGGCTGTGTGTTGTTTTTTTGAGGGGACAGCTAATTTATACTGTTATACGGGCTGTACACTCACTACTTTACATTGTAGCAGAGTACAACTCTGCTTTGAACTGCCCTGACAACTGTTTGGTGAGTTCAAACTCTGTTTGAAGATGGCCAGAAAACTGGGTTCTTTTTTTCCGATGCTGCTGTATAAGGACATTTTTCCACCTTGGTCAACTCGGCTTGCTCCTTTTGAAAATAGGATGTGCTGGAGACAGCGTGCTTGTTCAACTTTTTTACTCAGCTGATTAGCTGTCTAGAGTTCCAATTTTGTAGAAAGGAAACATGGAAAGCTGCAGCCAAGTCTGATTTTTAATAGTTGCCTATTTAATAGCAAGAAAACTCTTGAGATTTCTCTGTTTCCTGAGAAAACCAATCTGTTTATTCACATCAAAAAAGGCTACATAAGTCTGTCACAGAGGGTGAAATTATAGAGGAATCCTGATTTTTATTTTCTGTTGAAGAAGGGGATAAGCTTCATCGGTAATCTTGCCTGTTTTGGACTTGACATAAAGTAATGCAATTATTAGATTTGAGAGAGCTATGGAGTGTTTCCATTAGCAATAGCACTATTTGTATTCTATTGGATCATAGCGGGGGTGGGGGCTGTTAATAAGGTTTCATTTATCATAATCATTTGGTTCTTTTGATTTATTTCCAATCCCTGCTGATGTCTTCTGGTTGCATTTATTGGATATATATCTCTATGTTGCCACAGACCATCAGACATTTCTCATAACTGAAGTTCTCATAAAGCAATGTGTCCCCCAGCCTAGTTTTCCTAAAGTTTCACCACAATATTATAGAAATTTAAAAAAGGTTCCCCCAGAGTAAGAACAGTCACAAAGAAGCAGCAGCAGCAGTAGTAGTAGGGCGCTGGGCTTGGGCAGGCATGCACTGGAAGATGACCAGGTGGTGCGACAGGGGAGGCTGCAGTGGGAAAGCGAAAGCCTCTAGCAGCTTTAAAAAATATTTAGAGCAGATAAATTACTTTAACAGTAGGTAATAAACAGTGCAAATAAACTTGTAGCTCTCCTAAAAATATTTAGAGCTAAAAATGTAAGAGGGAGGCTGAGGGAGGGGAATGTGTGTGCATGTATGTTCATTTGTGTAAGTGCATGGTGTTGGAGGGGCTGTGTGTGTATGTATGTGTACGTGCATATATTTGTAAGTATGGTGTAAGAGTGACTGTTAGTGGGTATGTGTATATGTATGTATGTATGTACAGTATATGTTAGCATAGAGCTGCCTCTGACCATCATCATCATACCCCCAACATTCTAATTCATTCTGATACCCAAACATCATATTTCTTCCCAACATCATTTTCATCCCCTACCATTCTCATCCCATAATGCACCACAATCTTCATGTTCCCTAACATAACTTTTCATCATCTCTATACCCATCCGTTATTTCCCCATCATCTTAATACCCTTCCCTTAGCATGCCCCCTAAATATTCATACAATATTCAACAAAGCTTTTCATTAATGAATACAATTTACTACAGGGGCGTAACTAGAAACCACAAGGCCCCAATATGAAAGTTGCCCCCTAACTTCACAATCAACACAGCACAACCTTTCACCTCAAACAGTTGTGAGTGCCACTTTTGTCCCCAAACAGCTTGCCTGTGCCCCCAAACACCTAGTTAGTCCCATATTTTCAACCAAACAGCCTGCATCGTAGCACCTAAACATGCCATCTTTGCCCAAAACAGCTTATCAGGACACTGGTGTGAAACTTTGAAAATTGTCCCACAACTTCACAAGCAACATGTCCCTCAGTGACACCATTGTCCTCAAACAGTTGTGAGTGCCACATTCTCCCTTAAAGCTTGTTTGTGTCACATTTGCCCCCAAAGCAGCTTGTTTCTGCCATCTTTGCACCCAAAGCAGGTGGTCTATACCATCTTCACCCCCAAACAGCTTATCCATGCCAGCTTTACCCCAAACAGTTTGCCTATTCCATCTTTGTTCTCAAAGAACTTGCTTGTGCCATATTTGTCCCAAAAAGCTTGGATGTGTCATCTTTGCACCCAAACAGATTGTCTGTGCCCCAAACATCTTGTTAGTGCCATCTTTGCAACTAAACAGCCTGCCTATTCCATCGTAACCCACAAAACATGTCTGTGCCATTTTTGCCCCAAATAGCTTATCATTGCCCTTAATTAGCCTGTCTGTGCCATCTTTGCCCTTAATCAGCTTGTTAGTGCCCCCCAAAAGTTTGTCTGTGCCATATTTGACCCCAAACATATTGTCAGTGCCATTATTGCCATCTTTGCTAAACAGTTTGTCAGTCCCCTTAAACAGACTGCCTGTGCAATCTTTGTCGTACCCCCCCAAACACTTACATATCCATGTTCACACATGAAGCTGCTCACTTTTATCTGTATTTTATACATAATTAGATGGCCAGCCTCAAGACTAGCCCCAGGGCATAAGACATGGCATCACAAATAAAATCATTAATGACATGGTGATGACATCAAAAACTACATAAGCAAGATCAATATTATGCCTATGTTAGTAGGGTAACCCCTGTGACCACTAGTTCCTGGCTCCTCATACTGATTCAAAATTGTTCCAGTCCGGTCCAGGTCGGAAGCTCCCTTTCTAAACTATATTGGGGAACATATTGGGCCACATTACATGTGCAAGCAGCAGGGCAGAAAGCTTCAGGAGAAGTGAGAGCTAAGTGGGTGTGGGAGGGAGGGAAGAAGTATGTTTGTATGTGTGCATGAATGTGCATGTATAAGTGTATGTGAGCATGAATGTCTATGTATAAGTTTATGTGCTCATCAATGTCTTCGTATAAGTGTATTTAAGGATGAATGTGTATGTTAACATGAATCTGTAGGTAAAAGCGTTTGTATGTACACACATGAATGTATAAGTGGTTGGGTGTTATTATATATGTGTAAGTGTTTGTGTGTGAGAATGAATGTGTAAGTGGTGTGAGATGGCGTGTGTGTTAACATGCGTGTGTAAGTGTTTGTGATAGCAAATGGATTTTTTGTGTTTGCATATGAGCATGAATGTGTATATATAAGTGGTCTGAGAGGGAATGTGTGTTAGAATGAGTGTGTATATGGGTGTTAGTGAGTATGAGTAAGTGTATATTTGTTAACTTGTTTAAATTTGTGTAAGTGTGTTTACGTATGTGTGCCAAAAGAACAGGGAGTGCTTGGTTAGGATTGCACTGATAATCTGCTTGGGGCAAATGTGGCACTTACAAGCTGTTTGGGGGCACAGATGGCACTGTGGAATATGTTGTGGTTTCTAGTTACATCTCTGACTATATGAATCAACAACTAGGAAAGAATGATTAAAGAACTGATTAAAGCTGTAATACAGCAATTAAAAATATATTTGGAAAAACCCCAAAACCTAGAATACAGTTTATGTGTGACACTTGATTAGTGTCAATCTACTCTAGTAAATATGTGATATGTTGTTAAACTGAATTGTAATGTACAAAAGCACAGGTTTATTTTTGTAAGAATGTTTAGTAATTTTTGTAGTAGTTCTATATAAATCACACCTAAACTAATTTTAATGCAGAAAGAAAGCTACTAACCCAAACATTTTAAAGGTCACCAGTTCAGCCATGAACATCTCTATCCATCTCGATGTACTGATACCAGATGAATTGGCTTTTTAACACCTTAAGGACCAGGCTGTTTTTTTTATTTTTTGTACCCTTTGTGACCAAGGATGTTTTAACACTTTTGCGGTGCTCGTGTTTGCCTGTAATTTTCTCCTCTTCCATTTAGTGTATCCACACAAGTTATATACTGTTTTTTACAGGACAAGAAGGGCTTTCTTCAGATATTAATTATTAATAATAATTAAACATCACCCCAACCTCTCTTGAGTACAGAGATACCCCCATGCATGGGTTTGTGTGGTTGTTTGCGGGCTAAAAGGCCACATTTGGGAAGTAAGCTTTTTTTCTCCATTTTGGTCAGTCTGTGTCGTTTAAGCTCGATTAATGACATGACGTGCCATGCCCGTCATTGGTCATTAACTGGCCGTTTTTGCGTGACATGCCTGGGATGTGATTGGTCGTTAAGGGGTTAAACTTTGTCTGTCCTGAGAACTATGTGTACTTGTCTAATATATTCATTCTGCAACTTGGCATGTCCTTCTCTGTTTAGTTTTCAGACTCAGTCTGTTCTTGTACACATTTGTTTGACATCAAACTTGGTAGCGAGGTTGGAATGAAGTCGTAGTTTAGTCTTCTAGGTCTCAATTATGTGCTATTTTCTGCACGTGGTCAGCTGCTTTAGGTCTGTAACCTCATAAAATGCCATCTTTTTATTACTATTCTAATAAAAAAGTGATTGCATTCTGTTGTTTCTATGGAACATCTCTCGATTGTGTGGTTGGTTAATACCAGGGATAACATATTGTTGCTATGTGCAGTAAAATTATTTACAAAAGAACAGAACTAGCGGCTCTCAGCTAAGTGCTATAAAGCCTATATAATTGTGTTATGACTTGCTTGCTTTGAAAAGCTCTGATGGATAGAGGGCTGGGCACAGGCTGTCGCCACAAGCCTTCTCTTACAGAGAGCAATTGATAACAAACATTACCAGAAATATTTTATTTCTAGACTTCATGTACCTTCTTCGGGCTTGTTTGCCAAACACCAGCCACTAAACTATTCAATAAACATTGTCTCCTCTGCATGAGCCAAAGCTGAAACCATTTTCAAATCTCAAGCACATTTTTGCAAGATGAGTTTTAACAGTGAGCCATGAGCCAGACACCATTTCACTTTAGGAACTGTGTTTAGACTGCCAAAATACATTGTTACAGTAAAGTGCAGATTCGCATAATTACAACAATACAACGCTCCAGCATTGAGTTAATGCTTGACCTTATTATTAGGGTCATACTAACAATTGGTGGGTCAATGGATCACTAATTAGGTGAGTCTCGTCTAAAATATTACCAAATATTGAAAAACTAAAACAAGACTTTAAGACTGCCACTTTAATTTGTTAATAAGTCACATTCTTATTCTTGTGTTGGACCACCTGTCACTCCTTGCCGTAAAGCAAATAGTGACCAGCCTTCCATTTTACCTGCTACATAGCCAGATCATTGTGGAGGAAGAAGCCTAGGGGAGGGCAGCTTCCAAGATGATGCCCTAACTGTGTCTGTAGGCCTTTGTTAAACCTATGTTGCTCAGGCTTGAATTATTTATACTTTAGGACTTAAAAGGCAATGAAGAAACATCACTAACTCAGATTTGTATATTCAGTATCTACTCTTTTGGCCATTTTACTTATCATTTGCCAAAAAATAACTTGCCTGTGTTTTAGGGCATAAGGAGCTAGTGTAAACAACTGCTGTCCCACGGAGACAAGTCTTCTTATTTCCCCAGGGCCAGGCTGCTTCAGGGACAGAGGTGGCACAGGCATGTTGCTACAAGGGCAGAGGTGGCACAGGCAGACTGTTTCAGCGGCAGAGGAGGCACAGGCTGGCTGCTTCAGGGGCAGAGGTTGCACAGGCACACTGTTTCAGGGACAGCGGTGGCAGGTAGGCTGCTAAATAGGCAGCAGTGGCACAGGCAGGCTGTTTTTGGGGCAGAGTCCTACCATGTCAATTTCTGGCTTAGTGTATAATAATAGGGGTTATACTGTACTACCATCAATGTCTGGGTCATTGTATAGTAGTGGGAATTACGCTGTACCATATCTGTTCAGTAAATTTAAATGTATTTAAACTTATTTAATTTATTTTTGAGTTAATAATTGATTTTTCCAGATTTCTATTTTTTTTCCAGTTGACATACAGAAAAAACTTTGTGAAATAAATATTCTGCCAATCATTTTTTTGTTTGTGTGAGGGTACCACATACAGGATCCACCCCGGGTGCCAAATACTCTAGGTATGCCCCTGCTATTGCCACATTTAATAAATGCAATGAAATACTTGAATTGCTTTGGTAACAGTACGATATTTAACCCCTTAAGGACAAGGCATTTAGTGTGAAAAGAATATAAAAAGGTGGGGTTTTTTAACACATTCTTTTAGTTTCAACTGTTACAAATTGTACATAGCTAGTGCAAATTTAAAAACTCAAAATATATTCATATACCCCTCAAATGCCTAAGATTTTCATTTATTTTGACAGTCATGGGAAAAATACACATTTTTTTGTAATATTTTATTTGATCTCTACCTTCAATAGTGCTCGCTATTAGTTTTTTGAACAAAACTTTTAAAATATTTTTTTGTGTTTTTTTATTTTTTTTTAGTTTTGAAGTTGCTTCTTTCCATGGGCCAAAGGTGAGAACTTTGGCCCATGCATTACACTTGCATTACAATGAGCTAGCAGATTGCTTAGTGATTTTACAGTAGGGGAGATTACATATTAAGACTGACAATATACAATTTGAAAATAAGATTAGAAAACATTAAGGCATACTTTCTACTGAAGGAGAAGTGGGCCCTGCTCTAAGCAGACGAGGGACTGCTTAGATGAAGATGATTTTCTTATAGCTAGGGCGCTGTTGAAAAGTCAGTGGAGACGTTCGGTGGAGACCTTTTCAGACTGAAATGGATACTCAACCTGAGCAATGTATTTTGACTTTTCAGTTTTCAACTAGAAAAATAAAACACACAAAGGAATGGTGAATACATAGAGAGAACATGTGTAGTATATTAAAGCATTTCAGCCAAATCTTCAGGACATATTGTTTTGATTTTGTATATAAACTGTTTGTCGTTTGTATAGTTCTAAGTTGTAAAGCCACACTCATGCATATCTAAATCCAAACATAGAGCATGCAAACAGCAACCTTTTTACTAAACATGGAAAAGATAAATTGCTGATATCTTCCCTCTCTATCCCTTTTGATTTCTTCATTTTGGATGTTATATATCTTGCAACAGATTTTTTTGATTTAATGCATTTGTCATTCAAGTTGGTCTGATTAGCTTTTAGCTGCTTCTTAATACACAGGTGTGTGTGCACTGGTAATATGTTTGATGAAGCAGATATATGCACTGCAACTGGCTTACATCTCTCTGCACTCCTTTGGAATGCTGTCTTTGGCCAATTGGTTTCCTTGAAACTCTTTGAGAGTTTTTTACCAGGGGGTGTGATCTAAAATGTGGCCACGAGCACGGTTGTAGCTGGAGCTAGAAAGTTTTGTTTATAAGAGAGAAAATAGAAGAAAACATAGAAAAAGTTAAAGGAGTGCACATAAAAAGATGAAAGGAGGGAAGAGAGAAAGAGAAGAAAGAAGGAGAAAGAAGACAAGAGACAAGAAAACTAGACAATTGAGAGAAATGGGGTATAGAGGAAGGAAAGAAAATAGAGAAATAATAATAATTCCTAGTCCCTTGTGTGTTGTTGGTTTGTTGCGCCCAATTTGCTTCCTCTAGTTTTGACTCTGGCTTTGGAGTTTGGTTTAAATTACATTTTTACCTAATTTCAGATCCAGGCCATGTGTTTTTCGTACCTGTCTTGCCATTTGGTACTGTGCTCTGGCTGCCATTTCCGTGTATGAACTTGGCTGGTTTTGAAACTCCAACTTCTCTTCTGTCCGATACCTTGGTACCACAGTCCTTTTACCAGGCCTAGTTCACAGACTCCAGTACTGTAGCTTGCAGTGCCACACACTGTAGTACTGTAGCCTGCAGAGCATCAAACCTCTACCCTAACAGTTGACTATGCTTCACATGTCTATGGTACACAAGCCTAGCCACAGTCTGCAGTCCAGAGACCTGCTTCACCACTGACTCTTGCACAGAGGGCAGATCTGCCACAAACTCTAGTTTACAGTCTCCTAGACACCTGCCTCTATGTAGGAACTTGTTCCAAGTCTTTCCTGCAGATGGTGCCAAAGAGGAGAAATAAGGCAGCAGCAGATAACTGCCTTCAGTCTGAGACTCAAGAGTCCCATTACCTTACACAGATTCATGAGAAAACTATCACCCCGGCACAGAGACTCCAGCCTAACTCCTTACGTATGGCAACTCCTTTGGAATGATATTTCTTGGTTGAACCTACCTAGAGGCTACTGTAAAATTTCATCTGATCTTACCTGACCATTCACCCAATTTAATGAAATCAATCTGGAATATATACACATTTTAATCTAAATTTTGGAGGAATTTCAGAGGAAATTGCATTTGCACTTACATTCTCCTCCCTACTTAGATTACTGAAAGAAGATGTAGGAAAGAAAATGCAACTACATTAACTAATTCTAGCAATAAGAATTCCATTAGCAGGTGATGGGGGGAGGGTGTAAATGGGTATATACCCCAAGGGTTATTTACTTGGCGCTCACCCACCCCACATTGAACTTGCAACAGGGATTATATTTCAAAGGGCAAGAGGTCAAAATCTAAAACTACATTGTCAGAGGTTTAGCTGTATCGTAAGGAAATTCTTAGTGAGAATGTGGGATAAGTTGAACAACCTCTCTGCAGAAGTCATAGAGGCTAATACAGTGAAGGTAATTAAACATGCATGGGACTGTATAAGATTTTATAACAGAATTAATAGGCGCACTAGCAGAATAGTTCTTATGTGTTGTTAAATGCTATGTTTCCACTTCTGTACCCTGGTATATGATTACCCAGTATATCAGGTCCCAGCCTAGCTTTGCCATACAATTGTTCAATGAATGCTCTTACCCTTTTGGTTAGGTTATAATGTTGTATTCTTCCTCATTTCCAAGTTCCAGTGTTCACAAAGTATCAAGGACCTCATTCTCTGGGGAAAAGGGGATTAAAGAGAAGTTATTATACAGGAAGGGCCCCCTCTCTGGATTCATAAATACACGTACATACACACACTTACTTTGTATACACATATATACATATATGTATATATATATATATATATATATATATATATATATACACACACCATTTGAAAGGGGCGCCAGTGAGCGTCTTTTAAACGCTGCCTTTTTTTTTATGCGGAGGAGAGAGAGGGGCACCTAGCAACCGCTCTACCGCCGTACCGGTGCCGGCATTTCATGCTGAGCGCCGAAATATGACGCAGAACAGACCTAAAGGTGAGTAGGGGCAGGAAGAGGGGTTAGAAAGTGATAAGGGAGGGAGAGGGGGTAGAAAGTGATAAGGGAGGAAGAAGTAAAGAGTGTGAATTGATGTGTGGATGCATTGAGTGAATGAGGGAGAGCATGAGTTAATATGTGGATGAATTGTCTGAAAGAGAGAGAGCATGAGTTAATTTGTGGATGTATTGTCTGAATGAGGGAGAGCATGAGCTGTCTGAATGAGGGAGAGCATGAGTTAATGTGTGGATGAGTTGTCTGAATGAGGGAGAGCATGAGTTAATGTGTGGATGAATTGTCTGAATGAGGGAGAGCATGAGTTGTCTGAATGAGGGAGAGCATGAATTAATATGTGGATGAATTGTCTGAATGAGAGAGAGCATGACTTAATATGTGGATGAATTGTCTGAATGAGGGAGAGCATGAGTTAATATGTGGATGAATTGTCTGAATGAGGGAGAGCATGAGTTAATATGTGGATGAATTGTCTGAATGAAAGTGTGAATTAGTGAGTGACTGTAAAAGTGTTTGTGTGTATCATAGATGTATAATTGTGGAAGGGCAAAGATGGCACTAGCAGGATGTTTAAGTCTTGGGGACCAAGATGGCACAGGCAGGGTGTTTATGGAACAAATATGGCACAGGCCGGACTGTTTGGGGACAAAGATGGCTAATCTTATGTGTGTAATCTGGGTGCTGGTCAGGTTCTATGTGGGCAATGTGGATGCCAGGGCTGGCTTTGGGGTGTGCAACCTGTGATCTATGCCTGTAATTTAGGGGGTTTTAAATATACCTTTAATGCCGTGTTTTTATGTGAATTCCAATTGATCTTTACCTGCAAAGCTGGTTTTTTGTGTTATTCTGTAGATCCATATCTGCTATGCCATGTTTCCATACATTATTATGTCATATTCAGTTGATTAATACCTGCAATGCTGTTTCCATGTATTTATTTGATCTATACCTGCAACGCTACGTTTCATATATTATTATTGTATACCTGCAAATACAGGATTTGTATGTCTGATTCTGTTTAGTTATACAGATATATACCTTCAGTGCTGAGATCACTATGTACCCCCTTCCCCACTTCTCAATATGTACCCCCTCTCACTATCTATCCCCTCTCCCCCTTTCTCACTATCTAACCCCCCTCTGCCCCTTCTCACTGCACCCCTCTCCCTCACCCTACTTACCTTGTTGCTGGAGCAAGCAGCAACTGCGACCGGGCCCGCGGCAGGGCCGGATTGACTTAGGGGCTGATGGAGCTGCAGCTCCAGGCCCCTACCTTAAAATAGGCCCAGTCAGGAACGGACTGACAGACTGACAACTGCGACCGGGTCCACCACTCTAAGGGGCCGGGAAGCCCCCACCAGGGCCGGCCTTAGGGGTCTGTGGCCGCACAGGGCTTAAATTAAAACATCGGGGATTTTTTAAACTTTATTTAACCCCCCCGATGTTTTAATTTAAACCCTGTGCAGCCGCACACCCGTAAGGCCGGCCCTGGTGGGGGATTCCTGGACCCTTAGAGTGGCGGACCCGGTCGCAGTTGCGGCGGTCGTAGAGGCCGTATAGGCCCAGTCAGTCCGTTCCTGACTGGGCCTATTTTAAGGTAGGGGCCTGGAGCTGCAGCTCCATCAGATGGCCAGTCCGGGCCTGTATACATATACACATCTAAATATTTCTATACACAGTGCTGCTGGTCTTGCTTGCAGACAATGGTTTATGACATTGTTTCAATGTTGATTGTGTGTCTTATATCACTAGAGCAGACCAGTGGCACAAAGTAGGAAGCCAGCATTTTGGAACATGTTGCTTTTTGGTGTACCAAATCACAGCACTCAAAACATTGAAGGAAGAAGAAAACCAGGATATACATATTCTTGCCAAATAAAACACTTGGTTCAATACATTAGCTACATCCTTGAGTATAAAAGTTCATCCTCCTTTGGACTAACAAGTTTTAGATTAATGAATCTCCTCTTTGTTTATTTTTCCACCCACCAAATTTGTGGCCAGCATCCAACTGCATAACTGAGAATTTGTGATGACAAACATCAGGAAGTACGTATGGGCACTCCAAGTTCTCAGGCTACTCATTCAGTACAGCTGAGACATAGCAACCTTTCCTTTTAAGTCATGATTAGAGCATGGGATCATAAAAAACAAAACTCCAACAACTAACCTATAACATAAGCATTAAATGTAAACGGTCATTGGATAGCTGCATATCAAGATGTAGCTGTGCTTTCACCACTGAATTGTGGTAGTCATTGTTTTATAAACTGGGAAAACATAGCTCATGTGAATGCTATTGTAATTGGTGAACATTGAATGCCAAAAAGGCAAATTTTGCCTGTGGCACAATTTTGAAAGTTTTGCTATAGTCATATAGTTTTGGCGGTACATACATGTAAATCACAGACAAAGCACATGTAGGTTAAAGTACACAACATATAGAGCACACACCCTGTCTGCAGGGCTACAACCACTACCATCACCCCACCCCACAAACTCATTGGCTGTATTATATATATATCTATATCTATATATATATATACATACACTGTATATACACAGATCACCCATAAATTATGACCACTGACAGATGACGTAAATGACACTCCTAATTCTGTTATCATAGGGCACCTGTTAGTGGGTGGGATATATTAGACACCAAGTGAACACCGGGTGTGTATGCGTCGCTTATCTGAAGAACACATTGCACCAGGATGAACTATAGGAAGAAGGCGAGCCAGTTGAGGTAGTATGATGCTTTAGGCAATGTTCTGCTGGGTCCTGCCATTCATGTAGATGTTACTTTGACACGTACTACCTACCTAAGCATTGTTCCAGACCATGTGCACCCTTTCATGAGAAAGGGCGCTCCCTGATGGCATTGGCCTCTCTCAGCAGGATAACAAAATCACCAGATCTCAATCCAATCAAGAATCTGTGGGATGTGCTGGACAAACAAGTCTGAGCCATGGAGACTCCACCTTGCAACTTACAAGACATAAAGGATCTGGTGCTAACCTTCAGAGGTCTAGTGGAGTCCATGCCTTGATGGGTCAGCCCTGTTTTGGCAGCAAAAGGAGGAGCTACACAATATTAGGCAGGTGGCCACATTATTGATTAAAAAAAGAACGCCCCAATGCCAACACAAAAAACACATGAAACACTTCAAAAGGATCAAAACAAAATTTCCCTCAATACCCCAAACAACCTACGAAGGAGCACAAGCGACAACAGATGCCTAGCATCAGGAACCCTACGCCCCTTCTTAGTCCCCCGCAAAGCTTGGCGAAACACAAAATGTTTCGTCAACTCAGCCCATACCTGTAAAGAAAAGCCAAAGCTGCCATACTCCTATGCACCTTAGAGGGGGAAGCCCCAGCTAAAGCCAAACCCATCAAATACCAGTGCAAAACATCCAGGCACACACCACAATTTCCACACAACTCACCAACCAGTCCTACTTCAGCCAAGCCTTGCCATACGCCACCCACGCCAGAGGTGGCTTCACTCATCCCACAAGCAAGTGGTCCCAAGCCGCCACATCACCTCCGGGCAAGGGAAGCCCACTGCATCCACCCTGGAGCCTCCCACCGAAAGCATACATATCAAAACAAACCACCGGAAAAAAATAAATCACTGGAACCAACGAAACAGACAACACGTTAAACGAATGAACAACAGCCAAATTATCAGAGAAAAACACCACTCTGTGATTACGCATCTGCCAGCCCCACAAGGTTAGGGCTGCCACCAAAGGACTTTGACACCCTGATTCGATGATGAGAGGCCCAAAACCTCCGAGGTGGCCCTAGACAGAGAGCGAGAGAACACAAGAATTACCCTACACGTGATATTTAGGCATCCCAGCAATGACTACAGTACACCTTTGTGGCAGCCCCTCCCTTACACCTGCCTTCAGTTTAGACAACTTATCAGCAGGAAGACGACATACCCCAAGGACAGAATCAATCTCCAACCCTAAGAAGCTCAAACAGGTAATAGGGCCTTCAGTCTTATCTGGAGCAAACAGAATACCAAAAGAAGCCACCACCATCTGCAATGTGTGCAACAGGTGCAAACACCCATCCATTACCTTGGGCCCCACACACAAAAAATCTTCCAAGTGACGGCCCACCTCTTCCCGCACCACCCACTCCAGAAATTAAATACACCTCTCGAAGTCAGCTCCAGGACTAAAACATTGCGGCAGACGGATCCTCCTTCCAGGCCGTCGAACTGGCTCCAGCATGGGCCCCAGCTGCTCCCGCACCCATGAGGCCCCGCTCCAAAGCTGCCTTCCTCACACCGACCAGCTGCTGCTCCACATCAGGGTCCACTCAGCGACAAGCCCAGGAAAACAATACCTTAAATAACCTACCCCCAACTCCTACCCCTAAATTTCTGCCAAAAGCCTACCCCTCCTCTACACAACAGTCAAGGCCCACTATAGCCCATTCTGCCCCTTCCCATGGGCTTCATGTCCGTGTCTATGCAGTTTACCTACTGTTGATGGACCTTCCCCTCTGGTGGTGCGTGCTGCTGCGATATGGTGTTATATCATGGCGCTCTACAACATTGGGTGTGAAGTCAGTGAAAGACTACTCTTGGAGACATCTGTGCTATGGGCCCCAATGATAAGCCTGGGCACAGGAAATTTTCATCTTTTTCCATGGATTTAAAATAAGCACACAGTAATAGCGTACTTAAGATACAAAACATAAGGAATTATTCTAAGTGAGTACTTACAACTTGGTCTCTTTGAACACCGGAACACAACACTTCAACCGTCAGGCAGGACTAGCGGCGCATACAGCAGGAATCATAGCTCTTTGGGAACCTCAGCGGCACTCTAGTATACAGAAGCATAGCAATACAGTGCTTTACCACCCTGACAAGGGCTGCACTGAGGCTTACCCCAATAACAACATGAGACTCGTATTGAGGTAAAACAGGAACTAACTTTATTGAGGAAACAATCACCACCAGCGTCCAAGAGCCTTTCAATAGGCTGGGGGTGAGCTACGACCATCATGCATCACACCATATACAAAATACAACCCAGGAGCATATGCAAATTATGCAACCAACACCAGTTTAGACAGTCCTGCCATTAGAACCAATAATATTGGTCAGACAGCTCTAGCTCTCTCGCTGTTGCCACCATAATCAAGTAAAGGGTGACTTACACATAAATCCAAGCAAGGGAACCAGATATTGAACTGCAATTAGTGTCCACTGTCGCGTGCTGGAAGCATATAATGCAATTCAGGGTCCACCGTCTATAATGGGAAATACAGCCTCCAGGTGCCCTCCATGTCCCAAGTCACGGAGGCTTCCATGACACTCTTCATGTTTCATTGACCTTTGATGGGCTTTGGCCAGGTTTTTAGATAACATTTATAGGAATATCTGCCCTGAGAAAGAGTTCAATTTCTGGTATACATGTCAGATGCCTTGAATGTAGGCATTTGCATTATGTAAGCTTTCAAATAATTTTCTAGCCACAGATCTGAAATATTGTTTTCCAGTAAAAAACCTAGGTTAATTGTATTTAGGATAATTTAGTTATTTACATATTAATACAATTATACATTTGTTTATTGTAAAAGTCCTAAATAGGATAGATAACTTTAGTGAAAATACCATCTTGAGAGCGTATCAACAAACGCATTGCCACACACGTCTCTGGGAGGAGAGCAATGATAAATCCTGATAAAATAGTTAAGAACAGAGACATCACACTCACAACAAAGGTCTGCATAGTTAAAACAATGGTATTCCCTGTAGTAACGTATGGCTGCGAGAGCTTGGACCATAAGTAAGGTTGAACAAAGGAAGATTCATGCTTTTGAACTACAGTGTTGGAGGAAAATTCTGAGAGTGCCTTGGACTGCAAGAATATCAAACCAGTCCATGATCAGGAAATAAAGCCAGACTGCTAACTTGAGGGAATGATATAAAAGACATAACTGAAGTACATTGGCCACATAATGAGATAACAGGATACCCTGTAGAAGATGCTGATGCTATGGAAAATGGAAGGAAAGATGGATAGATGATATTCGGGAGGTGACTGACTCGACCTTGAGAGAGATGGGGATGGCGACGGCTGACAGGAAGCTCTGGCCTGGGCTTGTCCATGAAATCACAAAGAGTCGGAAGCGACTGAACAAATAAAGAAAAGCAGTGTTCTTCATATGGAAAGAGTGCATGCTGTGATTACAACATATGCTTGCTAAATGTGCATTAGACCTTTATTTTCAACCAAAGTCTAGATTTTAGAAATTTTGTTTATAGAATAAAATTTTATTTTTTCCTAACCATTCATACCATTTTATAACTGACAGAATAAGGGGTAAGTTCAGATGAAGGAAACATTTAAATCTCATTCCTAGAATTAGTGGCAGTGTGTTACGCTTGTTTTTGAATTCCTGGAATGTATAATAAGATTAATTTGAAAAGAACTTGTTTAAAGTGGATAGTCTTGTGTTTGGATGACAAGTGCCCAACTTAGATATGTTAGCCAAACATCTTATAGAAAGGGTCAAACACTTGCACATTAACAGGGAAAATGCTTGTGGTATTATGTGTGCAGCATATAATGGGGAACCTCAATGTCCAGTAGCGGCCTAAAAGGGGGGCGGGGAGCGGTCTGACCCGGGTGACACTTATCAGAGGAGGCTGCCTAACACGGGCCTGCAGTTTACCACCGTGGCAGCCGCACACTGTGCGAGAAAGCTCTTTTGACACATGATAGGACCCGTAGGAGATTCGTGCACACTGTAGCCAGAATGTGTTTCCGGGGGGGGGGTAGGGTTCGGTGATGGGAGTAACGCTCTGGTTCTCGAATTCATATCATCAGCTTTAACATTCTTCGAGCCAGGACGATCAAAGCCCAATGAGCTTGACGAGAATGAAGTCATTTTTCCCTTTTCCAGTAAATGCCTCCATTCCTCCAAATCCATCTTGATGGCTAATAGTTTACGTTTCTCAATGTCGTAGTTCCTTTTAGCGGCAGAGAAACGCTTGGAAAAAAAGAACAGGGGTGTATATGATTTGATACCTGGTCTCGTTGTGATAAAATTGCCTCTGCCCCCAATTCGGAGGCATCTACTTTCAGAATGAATGGACGAGTGGGATGTGGTCTGCGGAGAACGGGAGCAGGCAAAAAGGCTTGTTTGAGCTTGTCAAAAGCCAAGATGGCCTCTGTCGTCCAGCGAGAGGGGTCAGCCCTTTTTTAGTGAGAGCCATGATGGTAACAATCTGGGAAACGTTTCTGATAAAGTGACAATAAAAATTGGTGAAGCCAATTGGCGACATCCTTATCTACTTAGGTGAGTAGATAAGGATGCCATCTAAATAAATCACTACATGTGATAGCAGCATATCCCGGAATATGTCATTGATGAAATTTAAAAAACAGCTGGAGCATTACATAATCCAAATGGCATCACTAGATATTTGTAATGTCAGAAAAGAGATCTTCCTTGCTGCTGGAAGCTTAATTGCTCAAGGGATTAACCCTTCATATTCCCCCAAGCACTAGCCGAGACTTAGTGTAGGGGTAAAACAGAACTCTTTTTATTGAGGACAGCTCAGATATATATATACAGCAAACGTGCTGGTGATCCCGAGAGAGCATGGGGTGATCCCGAAAGAGTACCATTGGAGAGCTCAGGGTGCGAAGATGTTATGATCCAAAAAGCAATGGGATCCAACGTCATGGCCCTGAGTGACAGCAAAAACATCCCCAGGAGTAGTCTATGCGGTAGCCGGGCCAGAGTTCCATAGCCACGGCTGGGAAACCCAGGTCCTAGAGATTGGTAATAAAACCAGGGTTCCCGAACGAGATCCCTCTCTGTAACCACCACAGAGTGTTGCCCACCAAAAGCTTAAAAACAGCACCAACAGTGTCCCCTTCCCAACTCAAACATACCCCCATGAGTCCTCAGCCTTAAAGGGTTAACGTGACAGTCCATATCTGGTGTTAAAGGCCGTGTTCCATTCATCATTCTCTCGAATTCTAATCAAGTTGTACGCTCCGCAGAGATCCAGTTTGGTGAAGAAATTAGCGCCTTGATGTTGGTCATAGATGTCCATGATTAAAGGTCAGATGAAACCTTTGCTTAAATTATCTGTTATGTACTCGGACAGAGCCTGATTCTCCGGTTCAGAAACAGGGTAATTATGACCCCTCGAGGGCGGGGCTGAGTGCCCGGCTGTAAATGAATGGTCGTGTATACGATGGGGAGGCAGAGTCTCTGGCTTCTGTTTAGAGAACACATCCCAATAGTCCCAGTAGTGATCGCGGACAATGGTAAAGGGGTCCTTGGAGATGGTTTCTAGGACAGCGTGGATTCTCGTAGGTCATGTGCAGCAAGTAGTGTGACGCAGTGATTTGTCCCTCCTGCCAATTGATTGCGGGGTTATGGTCACGCAGCCAAGGTAAACCAAGAATAACCCGAATGTGTGGGCTAATCAAAACATTGAAGCTGAGAATTTCATGATGTAGCAGGCTGACAGACAGACCCGAGAAGCAAAGTTTTGAAAACAATGACACCCTGTCCGAGGGGCATAGCATCCAAGACAGTAATGGAACTGCAAGGAGTTTTACGAAAGCTTGTGTGGTCACTTGGTGACAGTCCACCGCATCATGATGGGTACCATGAAACGTTTGTATATGGTGGTTGGGGCTAGTGATTGTGGTAGAGAATAGGAATGAATTATGATGTGGGTGGGTGTGATGATGGCCAGGGGCAGCTCTACACTTACATATACATACATAAATACCAACACATCCACTCCTAACACCTTTCATATACATACATACACAGCCACTTGAGTACCATACACATACACATACATACAGTACATATACACTCTCCTTTCATCCATGCAGTTAACACATTTCCCCCTTCCTCAGACTCTCTCTTAATGTAATTTTTTTTTATATAGCTACGAGTTTTCTTGCACTGTTTGTTATCTACTGAGAAATGTATTTCTGGGTTTTAAAGTAGAACTTTGTTTTCAGTAATGTATTTAAATAAAGTTGAGTTTTTCACATTATTCAGACTATACCGGTGCTCTCCCTGTTGGTGCCAACCTATTACATGATGTTGTGGGCCACTGTGATATTAGGAACTATGTATTTTTATGTGTATCTTATTCATGACTAATGAGTTCTTCAAATGTATTTTAAAAATACATGAATTGTCCCTATTCTGATAAAATAAAATATTGGTGCTAGGACCCCACATATACGTCATGTGCACAATGGCACCATCAAATATGGGGCTGGTATTCAATTATTTCTTGGGCTTGTTTTTATTCCCAGTCCAGCCTTGCTATAACCCCTTGGGTGTCAAACACAATACATGATTGTACTTTAATCCCCAGTAAAAGCAATCACAGAAAAAAAAAATGAAACTATACATGCAAGACTTTTATTAAAGCATCATGTTCACATAGATGTGGAAGCTCTGATCAAGGTTGGTAGACCTGCTGCTATCTTTCTTTAAAGTAAAATAAAAAAGCAACTTAAAGTACCTATGAGTTACTATCACTGCTTGTTAGTTTCCAAATGATGTCATACTTATTTGCACTTGTACCATTATGTCACATGATGTGATGCACACCTTTGCCTTAAATAGCTTCACTTAAATGTGAATCTTTTTGAAGTTGTATATGATGATTTCTGATTATTGTTCGTATTTAGTAATACTGGTATTATGTATTTACTACCGAATGTGCAGAGGCAGCCAAGTCAGCAGGTGGCAGCATTTTAAAAAACATGTCTTTGGGATTTATTCACTAAAGGAGAATTGACAGAGTTTACACGAGAACTCAAGTCCTCCCTGTCACTATTCATTATGTAGGCCCACCATTGTCAATTTTCCCCAATAAAATGGCTAAGATAACCCTGCATAATGTATACATATGTGTATAGATGTAAGTAAGGAGACTTTGAAGAAATCTCCCTGGAATTTGACTTCAAGTTCATAATGTATAGTGAAGTGAAGGGCCTAAAACACAACTCTCCTTTAGTGAATAGACCATACTGTCACATTATATCTATCTTGTATTGGTGATCTTTCTTGTTTTGACCCAACAGATAAAACGTAAAAATATGCAAACATTGGGCCCTTACAATTCTGTAGAATTGTGAAGCAATTGTTATTGTAATACATTGAAAGAGTTTTACATTTGTGTTTTTGTGATAATATTCTCCATAGGGTGTCAAAGCTAAAATTCAGCTTCGTGAAACTACATAGTCCATAACTGCCACCAATGCATGTAATTGAGTAGTGGTAAATATGAAAACCCAAGACACTCCATTATTTACAATAGAATCGTCAGTTAAGCAAGAACATGGAATTCTCTAGCTGTCTGGGAAACTATTCTGCATAATTTAAATGTTTTCTGTGCTCCACTCATTGAGTGTGTCCAACTGAAGCCACGTAAGGGCAAAATAAATCCAGGGTTTTAGGATATGACAGATTAAAAACTAAACTGTTTTATGTTTCCTAATCAACGTTTTGTCATAGCATTATCTTAGAAGACTCTTAACTAAGCCATCCATCTGCAATGAACAAACATTATAATATGATCAATTATGGATGATCAAAATTTGAAATGAGTTGCACAGACCAAGAAATATATGGTGTCCAGTGATGCTTATTGCCTTGGTTGTCATTGGGTTTAGAAACGGCTAAAGAGCTTGTAAGCTCACAAGAGCATGGTCACCTTCTTCAGTACCAGTCTGTTTCAGCATCTGCTAAGAAGTCTTTGTAAATTGTCAACTATTTTCACTGTCCCCTATTGTAGCAGTGCTACAGAATCTGCTAGGCGATATACATATATGTAACGTAATACAAAAACATCTGTGTGATCTGCAAGAAATGCCTGCTCAAAAAGTCTACCTGTTCACTCTCTGTATTGTATTATTATTATTATTATTATTATTATTATTATTATTAAGCTTTATCTTGGGCATAGCTCCTAGCATAACTCTGTCTCCTTCCATTATTTAAAAGCCATCAATGTAACCCTTAGAAACACCCAACACCTTTAGGAAAAAAGACCTTTGAGGAAACATCAGTTATTGAAGTGGTTTTATTTATACCTTCTTGTACTGTTTAATAAACAGAAATTAACCTTTACCATTTTATTGTAATTATGCTAAAAGTAGCCCTTTAATTCACTGCATCTTATTACAGAAATTTAAAACCAAATTCTCACCTAGGTGGATAATTTATATAAATTGTAATTAGACAATTATGCAAAAAAAAAAATATTACAGGCCAAAAACAAACAAGGTATCCAATAAATCATAAAGAAATAAAATAATAATAAATTCGCATTCATGCACATAAACTGTTTTGCATTCTGGACAGAATTGCAGAATTTCGGTATGAATGAATGCAGTATCTAAGGGACTGATAGTTTTCTGAAAGCTACATGCCATTACCCAGCAGTCAGCCCACTGGAACACAAAAGGAGTCACTGGCAACTTTCATCTGGCTGTTATGCAATAATAAGGGAAGACATCTCGCTGCTCCTTCCCTTGCACACACATCCTGACTGTGTGAGCACATTACCAAGTCAGCCAGCTGCTTCACATAAGAGAACAGTCTCTCCCTGCCTTCTCTCTGCCTTCCTCCTGCTCAACAAGACCACTACACACCCAAGTATGTATCCATCCAGTTTCTTTTCTAATTCAATTCTTAGCTGTTTCTTTATTTTATGGGATTTTGGGGCAATCATACTAATCAAGGCATCAGGATGACATTGTTTTTTTTTTTTTTTCATTCTTGCTACTAGAAGGCAAATACAATTAGTAATTATTAATTGCAGTTTTAGTTATGGGTTTGTCTCCAGCACCCACTTACTTTATAATGAGGTTAGCCTCACATTAAGCATAATAGCCTTTGCTGAAATGTTTGATGGGGTCTGGGGTCATTATACTAACCATAACTCTAAAGACATCAGGATTATATTCTTGATAATTGTGCTACTAGAAGACAAATGGTCATTCTTAATTGCAGGTTTAATTATGGTTTTGTCTCTACCACTTCACATTAGAGTTAAGGGAACAGTTACTAACATGTTCTTTTTACAGGGAAAATGAGTAGCCTTAAGAAATACTAGTATATATATATATAATTGCTGACTAGAGATTATGTTCTGTGCCTGTTTAGCAGTAGTTGCCCTACCATATACATGTGTTTTGTAACTTTAGCTGGAATAGTTTCAAGTTGCCAACGCAAGGTTTTTATATATATTTAGTTTTATGAAAGCCTTGCTTGTGTGGTTTCAGAGTCAGGTTTCCGTATCTTCTCCTTCCAAAACACATCTGCATCTGGCAGCTCTCTAGAGACAATTGTGAATTTATTTGAGAGGAGATATTAAGGGGAGATATACTAATTTCATAATAGTATGAAAGACATTCGCCAAACTTTTTAGCTTTCTTTCGATTTTCTGTGCGCTTGTAATATCCATGTAGGTTTTCAATTAGTTTCAATCAAAAACAAGCAAAATGGGGATACAATTTGGGAGATTCATCTATTTTTTACAGTTTTATGCATTGCCACCGCCGATCACCCAGGTTTACTCCCAAACTGATATCTGTCTGTTTGACAAAAAATAACTCCAAAATCGCTCATAGTCTGCCCATTCTTCTGCCTATAATGTTGACGGAGGGTAAAAATATGAATTATTGTATTAAAACTCTGAAACCAGCGTTTATCCACATTTGACATAGGATAACAATATATTTGGGAGGGGGTAGGAAATACTCTTAGCTCAGAACTATACAACCTAAAAGTGAATCAATATTCTAATATTGATTAACCTTACCATAGTCTTAAGTGAGTAACATTAAAAGACATCAGGATGGGGTTTTTTTTTTGCCTTTTTTTGAAAATTACTTGAGCTTGTGCACAAATAAGTGTATGTTACACAAAAAGTAGAAACATATGTTCAAATTTTGATTTTGATGTACATAATCACATAATGATTTTCAGAGATTATATAGCTTCCATACAGTGGGTCAATATCATTCAAAAACTATTGAGATTTCCACTTTCAGAATGTAGGGGGTAATTAAAATGATATATATATATATATATATATATATATATAAATATATATATATACTTAAATACATATGTAAAACATTTCAAAATTAACGCAATTTGTTATTTTAAGCAACCTCAGTGAAATATATAGCAAAGCCCATCTGCTCTAGAGATGCTATGTTAACTAAATGCATACTTTTCCATTTTAAGTAAAGGCAGTGAAATAGGATATGATTGAACAGATGTCATTTTTTGGGGGTTAACTAAGAAGATGACCATGTTGTTGATAATGAGCTGAATTTACATTATGAGTCAGGCGTTTAGGGGTCAAGTGACATCTTCCAGTAATAATTTATCTGTTAGATGCGTTGCTCCTTCCACTTTGCGTAAGCACCAACAGCAGCAGCGGCGTAGCTGTGCCACGGATTCCCCTACATGCGCTAGTAGCTCTATCACCCATTGGATTGGATTGATAGCCCATTCCTTGGGTGACAAATGAGCACTCGGTGGTGTCTGGTGACTGAAAGTTTGTAACATCATTTATGTAATATACAACATCTTACTACAATATAATGACAATGCCTGGTCTATTAATGGATTGTGATAGAGGTCAGCGACAGTTGCTTCGTTGTGGTTTCGATATGAATTTGGCTGCTAGATTTTTTTTTCCCCCAATTCATTTCACATTTACAGCCACACGAAAATTCTAGCTTTGTCTTCCGCCTGACAATCTGTTGTAGAAGATGACTTTAACCCCTTAATGACAAAGCCCGTACATGTACGGGCTCAAAATGTATTGTTTTCAATGGGTTTCGGGACCGCCCATTGTCCTTAAGGGGTTAATATTTCCGATTTGCCATTGGTTAGCAGCCCTTTTCATAATTTAAGTGAACGTTACTATATTTACCGGGAAAGTGCTTGCATGCCAAATAGGTGATTGAAACGTATTTTTCCTATCCTATCATGCTCTTGAGTAAATATACAGCATACTGTCACCTAAGTCTACTTGAAATTCAAAATTTGCTGTGAACTTTATTTTTATTCTTTTTTTATTATTATTTATGAATGTTATAAAAATATAAAGAGCCTTGTATGACCCAAATTAGATTACACTAAGCTTTTTCAAGGGATGACCATGTTTAATGTGATTATTTTAAGGAATACATACGATCTTTCTTTAGGTTTAAGAGGTAGTTCAAGGGACACATGAGAGGACAAATAATTAACAGGGACACCTCCAGAAGACACGAACATTTAGTCGCCCTGCAACTACACTGCTATATGATCCGCTTTCTAAGTGCTTATTTACTAACCTCCATTTCAATATATAGTTTTTTTCTTATACCAGCCTTAGAGGATGCTAGGTCACTTTGTTCTTTCCCAGGCCTGTCCATGTTCTAGGCTTTTTAAACATTACATTCTTTACATTCTCAGTCCCTTAGAAATAGAAAAATAAATCTTGTGGTCCTTCAGATCTATTTTTTTCTGTCTGTCTACCATAATAAAGTGTAGCAAAACAAATGGCTATTTTACGCTTAACCCTTTTAGCACCTGTAACATAATTAAAATATTCCACAAGGATTATGTTCTATGTACTGTTTTTTGGACTGTTATTATTATAGATTCTCCAGATCACTCTATCCACCTATTGTGATCTAGGCTATTTGCCCCTAAAAAAAGACCACAGAAATATAAATATAGTATATATATATATATATATATATATATATATATATATATATATATAGTAGAGGTTGTAGTCATATTAGTCCAGTGGTGTCAATATCAAATAACAGATGTTATAAGTATCTTGTGATATTACCTTTTTTATTGGACTAACAGAATTTTTGTCATTCCAAAATTCTGTTAGTCCAATAAAAAAGGTAATATCAGAAGATACTTATAACATCTATTATTTGATATATATATATATATATATATATATACAGCTTCCAGTTGACCAGGAAGACCAGGCAATATATAAGGTATATTGCCGCAGATAGCTGCCTCAAGGACACCCCATTATCCAATTCAAATTTGAATTTTAGCCTTGTGACTTCTGTAAATGCCACCCCACACCTCAATTTAACCTTTTCAGCTCCCATTGTTGCCCCACACATGATGGCAGTGCTGATTTTCTGCTGCCTTTTCATACAATATATTACTAAAATAGCACTGTAATAGCATTATAAAGTATGCATATTTTATGATGTACATAATAAATGTATCACATATCAAAATGCCATTCAAAATTGTTTTAGTATCTCAAGCATTAACATTACTTATAGTTTTTTTTGTTTGGTTATTGAATTAAAATAAATAGCCTGCCGAAATAGTCAGATGCTCAATGTACTTTTATATGATTACTTGGGATGGGAAAGCACCGTCAAGTGGAAACAGTTGTTTGAAGATCAAAAGGCAGCACGTATTGCAAGAACGTATCAAAATTTCCAAAAAAGGTTAAACAAAATTGTTCTAGGAGGTTAAAGAAGAGTCAGCTGACAAGCATCAGAAATTTCTGTTAAGCATCACCAAGATTTTTTTTGGGAGGCCTGTCATGTTTTTATGCTTGTTGAATACAAAAATGGGCAACAGTCCCTAAAATGAATGAGTATTCGGTGAAAAGGTAGTTTATAAGGCTTATCAAATCAGTATGAACATGACACAAACATCAGCAACTACAAAAATTATCTTAGCTAGCAACAGGAAAAATATAACCCACCGTCCCCCTCAAAAACAAACTAAATAGGCCACATCAGTCTTAACTATGATATAGGAAATCCTGTTTCAGTGATATGACTCCATCAGAAAAGTCTACTGATGACATTTAACATATATTTAAATTTTTTTCTTGTGTTTTTTTAAACAATCCGTCTGTTGGCACATTTCATGCAAGATTTTATGCTAAACTTTTTTGTGGCTTTATTCTTATTCTTTTCTTGTTTAGTTTTTTTTCTAGACAATTTAAATACAAATCTGGTTTTCATTAATTATGAAACAGCATCTAAGTAGTAACCTGACATTGAGAAGCCAGGTTTGTAAAAAAAAAAAAAAAATCTGAAACATCCATAGCACCCCCCAGCATTGCTCTTTGCCATTTGGTAGTGTCTATATGTTATCTGTTCAGACCACTGTGCACAGGTGTGAAATGTGGCCCAATTAATTTTAATGGAAGTACTTTCCTGCCACCAATTGGCTGCTTGAAGCAGTTACAGAAGAGGAGGGTAGATGCAGCTGCAGAGATGCAGCTTCTATCTAAGGGAAGTGCCAGGGCTGCTCCTAGACCAAGTCGCACCCCAAGCAGTCCAATACTATATACTGTCACCTCCACATACACACTCAATCCAACACCGTACACTGACACACTATACTCTCCACACACACTGTACACTAACACATACACTTGAACAGTATACACAGAGACCACACAGTCTACCACTCTACACTGACACATTGTTAATGTTGTAAATGACTATTGTAGCTGGAACCGGCCGTTTTTTATGGAATATATTTACCATAACTTGCGTTCCAATGGCACATTGTGTTAGCTATCCACGTTTAAGTTTAAAAGGCTAAATACTTTTTATAAAACTCTTTTGCAATTATGTTAGCACAGCTCGGTATTTCCTTGTTGTTCCTGGAAAGCAGCTAAGTCACCCCAAACTTTTAAACAATAATGTATATATACATGCACACATAACCACCTCCAGTGCCCTTCCTCAGAGCAGCTCTTATGACGAGCCACATAACTTTGCATTACATGATCCTGGCAGGCCTTGAAATTATGATCCCACAAAAAATGAATGGGATCTCTCTGTTATCTCATGAATTATAGTGCATATGATGGTTGTAGTGTCCCTGTAAGGGTTGTTGGTTAGTGTGTCTAGAAAGAAGAACAGGGGCTTACAGGAATTTGATAAATTTACAAAAAGACGATGATGCCTTGTTGATACACACGACAAAACACACAAAGTGCTAATTGAAACCAAAGTACTATTGACATTTTAGGTAGATAGGAGCTAGCAGAGTTGTTGCAGGGTGGTTGTGATAGTATTTTAGGGAATGGCAGTGTAGCGGTTGTGGGGACAGGGGAGGGCTGGCAGCCTAAGGCCTGGGGGGCAAGTCACGTGAAGTGGCTCCGCCCCCTCGCACTCACCTTTCACCCCTCACCTTTCAGACTGCTGGAAAACTTACCTAAACAGCCGCTGGGTGCTGATGCCACCGGCCGGAGCTACTTTAATCTAGAGCTGAAACAACGAATCGATAAAATCGATAATAATCGATAACGGAAATCATCGATAACGATTTCCGTTATCGATTAATCGAGTGATCAATTCGTTGTTGGAGCACTCGGCTCCTTTTACTTACCTCCGCGAGCGTTCCCCGCTTCTGCTACACGCTCTGCAGTCTCCGCCTTCTTTTAGCTACGTGACGGATGTGACGCGTTCCGGAGGTAAGTATTCTTCATGTCTATGTGCACGGATCGCACAGAGCCACTCGCACAGAGCGAATCGCTCTGTGCGAATGGAGCCACTCGCACAGAGCGGTTCGCTCTGTGCGAGTGGCTCCACTCGCACAGAGCGGTTCGCTCTGTGCGAGTGGCTCCATTCGCACAGAGCGGTTCGCT
This sequence comes from Spea bombifrons, assembly GCF_027358695.1. Lineage (NCBI taxonomy): Eukaryota > Metazoa > Chordata > Amphibia > Anura > Pelobatidae > Spea > Spea bombifrons. Next base: position 60,474,186 of record NC_071087.1, read on the forward strand.
CTGTGCGAGTGGCTCCATTCGCACAGAGCGGTTCGCTCTGTGCGAGTGGCTCCATTCGCACAGAGCGGTTCGCTCTGTGCGAGTGGCTCCATTCGCACAGAGCGGTTCGCTCTGTGCGAGTGGCTCCATTCGCACAGAGCGGTTCGCTCTGTGCGAGTGGCTCCATTCGCACAGAGCGGTTCGTGAGTGTGGGTGCAGGGCAGAGTGGGGGTGGGGGTGCAGGGCAGAGTGGGGGTGGGGGTGCAGGGCAGAGTGGGGGTGGGGGGTGCAGGGCAGGAGACTGGGTGCAGGGCAGAGTGGGGGTGGGGATGCAGGGTGTGAGTGTGGGTGCAGAGCAGAGTGGGAGACTGGGTGCAGGGCAGAGTGGGGGTGGGGATGCAGGGCAGGGTGTGAGTGTGGGTGCAGGGCAGAGTGGGTGCAGGGCAGAGTGTGAGTGTGGGGGCAGGGCAGAATGTGGGGGCAGGGCTGGGTGCAGGGCAGAGTTAGAGACTGGGTGCAGGGGCACAGTGCAAAGTGCTGGGTGCAAAGTGCCAGTGCTGGGTGCAAAGTGCCAGGGCTGGGTGCAAAGTGCTGGGTGCAAAGTGCCAGGGCTGGGTGCAAAGTGCAAAGTGCTGGTGCAAAGTGCTGAATGCTGGGTGCAAAGTGCTGGATGCAAAGTGCCAGGGCTGGGGCAAAGTGCTGGGTGCAAAGTGCTGGGTGCAAAGTGCCAGGGCTGGGTGCAAAGTGCTGGGTGCAAAGTGCTGGGTGCAAAGTGCAAAGTGCTGGGGCAAAGTTTCTTGAACAGTAATAGTCCACCTCTTTTCAGAATGTTTGGGGTTATTTTGTTTCATAAATATTGTGTTTGGGTTCTTGTACTTTGAAAATATTGTTTTTTATTACATCATAACAAAATAAGAATGTTAATGTAAATTTTAAGTTGTTTTTTAACATCCAGTTCATTAAATTCTTTTAAATAAACGAAAAATTTGCATATTGTTTTTTTTTATCCGATTAATCGATTAATCGAAAAAATAATCGGCCAACTAATCGATTATTAAAATAATCGTTAGTTGCAGCCCTACTTTAATCCTTTTTTTTATTTATTTAATATGCCGGATCGGCTTGCCATATTAAAAATAAATAAATAAAGTGTTAAAGTAGCGCCGGCCGGCAGCATCAGTACCCAGCGGCCATTTAGATTCGATTTCCAACAATCTGATGGCCGCATACTGATGGGAGCAGCGTGAGGGGTGAAAGGTGAGTGCGAGGGTGCGGAGCTTTCACCCCTCACGCTGCTCCCATCACTTGGCGGCCATCGCATACGGCCGCTGGGTGCTGATGCCGCCGGCCGGCGCTGCTTTTATACTATTTTTTTTTTTCATTTAATAGCAGATCCGTCTTGCCATATTACATTTTAAAAAAAAGTATTAAAGTAGCGCCGGCCGACGGCATCAGCACCCAGCGGCCGTTTAGATTAGATTTCGGGCGGCCTGGGGGGCAATTGCCCCCCTGCCCCCCGGACCAGCCCAGCCCGCCCCTGTGTGGGGATATCGGAAACAATTATGAGTAGGCAACTTAGCTGTCTCATTATCAATTAGTAAGCCTTACAGATCGTCGGCACAATTATTTTGTGCTTTGATTTAGGAAGTCCATGTGATGAGTCCTCTGGTTAATCAATTTGTTTTTTTATTTTGAAATCTTTCACATATTTTATGCTAATATAATTCAGGGGTTAACTTTTAACTCCTATGATAGGGTAGGCTTTCTCTCTGATTGATGGGTTCGGATGTGTTTTGCGCAATTTCTACCAGGATGTTACAAAGATAGACATAGAAACACTTTTTGCCGGCAAAGCTCGCACCCTCTGTTCACTTTTGATTACACGGCCGTGCTTTGAGGTTCTAAATAAAGGTTATCTGTGTTGAGTTAAAACAGCTTTTCCTTCTACAAGGGATCTGATATTTCTTTTATACTTAATGCATACGAAAACAGAGTGCACTTAAAATAGAGGCTACCTCCTTTTGTCGGAAATATATAAACACAGACACTATTATGTGAGACATCTGCCTTATTGTGAGTTATTGCACTACTTTAGTGCTCATTGGAATGAATGCCTTAGGCGCATGGATCAGGGAAACATTTCCATGGATTTGTTTAGACTCTAAATTGCTACAAATTCACTATTATGTCTAAGCAAAAACAAGATTTGTTGATACTTAATGGAAAGTAAATAATCATATCTATTGACATATTAGAAGGTTTCTACCATGTTCTTCTCTCTCCACGTGTGTACACATTAAGGTTTATCTTCATTTACTTTTACTTCTCTTTAAATTTAAATGTTTTTCTTAATATAGCCCTCTAGATTGTAAACTTGCGATCAGGGACTTTTTTTTTGTTTTCACTTAATGTAACAGTCTGACAATTCCAGTTTTGTCATATCCTTTGAATGCATGCATTGTAAGAGCGCTTTGAACTTTGTTGGCGCTATATAAATAAATAATAATAGCATTTGAAATGAAATTTCACTAATGAAGAATAAAATACCATCGGTATAACTTAAAGGGGAATTCACACCAATGTATTTTATTACTAGCATTGCATTCAATTTTTTTTTTTTTTTTTTTTAAAAAAAACATTGTTACATTTGTTTAAATGTTTTACATAATATAATTTTTCACAAAGCTACACATTAGTCATTTGTATATTGTAGCTCTGCTATATTAGCACAATCTACTAGACAAATTGACTCCTTATGATGCTTGTGGCAAACAATACAATAGCTTTTTGTTAATTGCCAAGCTGACCATTCCCACTAACGAAGGTGTATGAATGAATGGACTTAATTAGCTTTCCCATAAGGACTCATCTCAGTGTAATATTTGAACAAGGACTGTAACCCTAAATATAAGGACTGCCTGCAATGGCATCATTCAGCCCTGTAATGATGGAAAAAAGTAGAATGAAACCAGGCTTCAATTCTTAACTACATTACTGTATACACCCTGTTATATATGTTCCAAAATATTTATTGGACCTTTCCTTTTAAGTTGTACCACCCGTACAACTGTATTTCAAGCCTACACATTGCTCACTGTTTACCTGTAGCATGCAGAGTAGAGTGGCCCCCTGCCGCGTAGTGCCCCGGCCCCCCGTGACTAACACACTTACACATGTGCACTCACACATACACACTCTAACAGACACATACGTAAACATACACACTAAAACATCTTCATTTTATCACACCACCACACCTTGCTCATTCACACCTCCACAGTCCTACATTACCCAGATACTTTGGCTATTTGTCTATTACCACATAATGCCTCTTTACATGATGTGCAGGGTCGCTGCCTCCACAAGTGGCTCCATCCAACTCAAATCAAAAAGAATTTTGGACTGGTCTGTGCTAGATCCGCCCTATTTTCTTACCCTGGCATAACAACGCTGGTTCTAAGTCTCAAAAAAGCCCAGTCCCCTATACCCCCTATGGCCACAATCTTTGGCGGTTAAGCAGGGACCAGGAAACCCTGTGTTACTACTAGCGCAAATCTATTTTCTTGTGCTCAACAAGTTTTCCTGTGAATGCCAGGGAAAACAGACTTACGGTATCTGCGTCCATAGCTTCCAGTGCTTTGGCACTGGTAGACCCTACAAGATCTAGGAGAAGACATGGTCAGCATGGTGGGAAACCCACTCTCCTACTGGTAAACACGGTAGTGCATTGTCAAACATGGTCGCCTGTCTAAACTCTTTTAGGGCAAACTCTGGACTGATCATAAATATCTCTTTAGCTGTTAATATTAATACCATTACCAATGTAGAAGGGGATCTGATACTGGCCAAACAACACATGTTGCAGTTTAGTATGCTAAATAAAAAATAGCTCAATTTATGAATTTTTTTTCAATCAATGAAATTGTTTAAATATGTTGAGATTCATACTTAGGAACTATTTCACCATAGGAAAGATTGAATATGCTTTCAGCTCTTTGTACTTTTCTTCCAAACAGACCTGATTACAGGAACATATGTCTGTCAGCTTGTGCTAAAATAAGATTCCAGCTATATTTCGGTATTTCATCCTGATTTGTTTTCTATATTGTTGTTTATCCTGACACATTCCTATTAAGATGCAATGAAAGCCAGAAAAAATAAACACTGCTTTAAGAAAGTTAATAATAAATCCACTGTTTACCTTACACTGTGTGCATTGGATTACTTAAATCTAGAACATATGAACATAAAGCGATGTATCCTTCCATACTTTGTTCCGTGTTTGTTCCTGTTCGATATTTATGATTCCTAAAATATGTTGGAGACGTTTGCTTATATGATGTTGGGAAATATAATATGTCTGCTTATTCTTTGTGGAAAAGTTAGTGAAGTAAGCACAAATGGATTGCATTTGCTACATCCTATGATTTCATCACTTCTCAGGCACACTGATTCTTTTAAGTCCTTGGACATGATTCAGAACATCAATTAACCAAAAAAGTCATCAAAAATAACTAAATACACCGTTGCTCAATTTGCTTTTAAATGGATAGTTTAATGCCCCCATGGAGATATTCCAAAGAATAGCGCATATTAAAGTACTTTCTGAGTACTTTAATATGCATTATTGAAAAAAGTAAAAAAAAAAAATAATAATAATGACAGTAATGTACTTGTAGAAGCTGCAGTTCCACATCTACTGGAGAATGCCTCTGAGGTGCAATGATGCGAATCAACCAATCAGTGGCGGGAAAAAAACTACCATTAAAATCTGCAGAATCAACCATGTATTTGAAAGGGGGGCACCAAGAAAATATAAAGGGACCTCTCAGCTATCATATGCATTAAAGGTCAGGCTCGATTCTACCTCCGCTCACTGTTTTCCCAACTCAAGTTTATATGTTAATCATTGTTAAAGGGAAACTCCCGCCATCATACGCGTGTTAATGTATATGCGTTATTGGTTTCCCCCCTTGGAAATCCATGAAGGTATTCTGTAGTATCCCACCACCATGCATTAGACCCTGTGTGCTGATCAGAATGCTAGAGGATTTGCTGGCTGCTATTAATTTAACCCTATTCAGTCCTACAGATCATAAATAGGGCTGGAGGCGTTTATGCTAGTTTTCTAGTCCTCTATTATTAATAAAGGGTAAAGGGGCTCTATGACAAAGGAGTGAATTGTAAGTATGTAATGGTAGAGAAAAGCAGAAAGGTTCTCAGGCTATGTTGTACAAGTTATGTCTGGCCTTCAGAATTATTCTACATAATTGTGCCAGTATAAACAGCTTTCTCTGATGCCGGCTTTCCCCCTGGGCTTTGCCATTTCTAAAAATACTTAACATTTTATTAAGTATGATTATTATTTAACAAACAGAACAATAGACTATGTCATTTATTTAGACAAATGCTTACAACAGACTTGTCCCTACTTGCTTGTTAAGCTACCATTTTCACAGAAACATAGAATAAAAGTTCTCCCAACAAGGAATTCCAGCCCCCCCCCCATTAGTAAAAGAAGTAAATAAATAATTCCTTTAACATACATGGAAATAGCACATTGCTGGGAAAAATGCCATTCTAGTTTGGTAGTTGCCATGTTGTGCATTACTAATATCTATATGTGATGATGTATATAAATGACATCATGTATTGTTCTGTGTAGAATGACCAATGCAACAAAGATTTTGGGAAAAAAATAACAGACGGTTGCTCACTTCCTCCATTAGGAAGTTGTGGAATTCTGGGAATTCTTTATGGCATTCAAGGAATAGTTTTGTCCTACATACCATCCTTAAGTGATATATGTTTTATACTGATTTTGCTATATTTCCAAATTTTTGAACATGAGTTTGTTCACATTTGTTTTCAGTAAATGGATGCTGAATGTCTATTTTGCTCAAAGCAAATATTTGAAATGACCAGATAGTTGCAAAATCATTGAATTCCCGTTGGTTTTTGGCATACGATGGTGGAATGTTTGGTTTGAAAAAGATTGCATTCTCTGTACTGGTTTTAAACAAGACTTATTTTTAATAGAGTATTGTTTGAAACAGATGTGACAAAATTTATGCAGAAATGCCTGTTCAGGAAACTTTGATCAGAATTAGTATTAATACTTCAAATATTGTTATCTTTCTAGTATCTAATTGAACATTTTGGATGCAATAAAAGCAGGTGACATGTATTTTGTGTAAAATACACGCATATATATATATATATATATATATATATATATATATAAATATATATATATATATATATAAATATACACACACACACACATATATACTACTGTTTAAAAGTTTGTAGTCAGCTGTTTTCGTGGAAAACAAGGACATTTCTAGCTGTGTTAACATAATTGCAAAGGTGTTTCCTAATAATCAATTGATCTTTTAAACTTAAACTTGGATTAGCTAACACAACACGACATTGGAACACAGGGGTGATGCTTGCTGAAAAACGGGCCTCTGTACGCCTGTGAAGATATTCCATTAAAAAAATCAGCCGTTTCCATGTACAATAGTCATTTAGAACATTAACAATGTTTACACTGTATCTCTGAACCCTTTGATGTCAGTTTAATGGACATTTGTAAGTGACCCCAAACTTTTGAATGATATATTATATTATATGTGCCCTAAATAGGCGTAATGTTGATCCAACACCAAAAATGAAAAAAAGCAAATTCTGGCATTTAAAGGGTTGATATACTTATTGCTAACTTTAAGGAACTATTTTACTTAGCTGATTGTAAACCGGATGCAGTTAAAGGAAAACAGCACTTATTTGAATAAGAAGAAAGGAAATGGATACAACAACGTGATGATATGCTTTCGTTAATAAGCTTTTAGGGCATCTAATTGTTGTGAAATACATAGCTGTACTGTCTGATGATTTACATACAATTAAACAATAACAACAAGATTAACTAAGGAAGTCAAGGTAATGTTCCCTTTCAGACAGCCTTCTAATGAGGACCTAATCATGTTTGTTTTCTGTTAAAAAGCTTCCTTACTTTTAAATTTAATCTGATCTCATTTTTATTCATGTCTGTACTTCTGTCAGTCAGTGCTTGTGCTAATGGATGGAATTTTAACCCCTTAAGGACAATGGGCGGGTCCCTAAACCCATTGAAAACAATGCATTTTGAGCCCGTACATTAAGGCTTTGTCATTAAGGGGTTAAAAAATTGATACGGGTTAAGTGTGAAAAAAATGCTCTAATTGGTCTAATCAACATTGCAACTAAATGAACTTTGCTTACTTATTGTACTTTATTGTTCATCTTGTGTCCATTTACTTTTAAATAACCCCCAATGTTGTTGTTCAAAAGTATCATTTTTCAATACTGGCTGAGTTACAGCATTAGGAACAAAATGTTTTAGTTTTTACAAGATCTGTGTTTAAATCAAATCTGGTAGTTTCTAGTTGGGTCCCGGGGAGTTTATGCAAGAAGATGTATAAGTGGAAGCTCTTTTTGTTTTACTTGACGGTCCACATATACCCAGCAGTTACTGAAACAAGTACTTTAGACAGGATGACCATGACAGGATCCTTTCTGTGTTCCTGGTATGAGTTATCAAATGCTTTCCATTTGATGTGCAGTGCACATTGAGTGTGTTATTCTAAACCACAATTTACTAGTTTTTAGGCAGCTAGACAAATGGATAATTTTGAACTTCATATAGAAAATATTAGTGACAGCAAGAAACGGTATACAATTTTAAAATGTAACCTTTATTAATTGAATTGGTAAAATTATACACATAAACTACTTAAGGTGGGGAAAAAAGAAATACTGTTATTGCTATTGATGCAAGAAATCATTCATTCATTCTTTTTTTTTTTTTTTTTTTTTTTATTATGAAAATACAAGAATATACAAACATTTAGACAAACAAATAAAAAGGATTGCATATTTGCAGGTTAATCTAGTTTAAAACAGATTCATCTGTCTGTACTTACAAATATATTTAGAAAAATCTCTAAGCAAGATATACAACCATTTAGACTAAACATATAAGGGGATTGCGTACAGAGATAAATATAATAAAAATGCATTTAAATTTGTCTTATTTAAGGCTGACGCCGTCCGCCTATAAAATAGGAAAAAAAAAAAAAAAAATCTCTGGGCTATCCACTTATAACATACAAAAAACAAACAAACATGGCGTGGTAAGGAACGGGGTAAACTTTATGTATTTACAATAGGAAAACTTAATAAAGTTGTTGTATGCACTTATAGGGATGATACTAATTCATCAAATATTTTGAACCAAGAGTCCCAACAATTATAAGATTTCCATGAGTTTAGGAAGGGCCAGCTAATTGCTCTTTCCATTTTTATCTGGAAAAATAACTGGTTGATGAAGTGATTCCAGATAGGAGAATTAGGTACTTTCCAATTTCTGGCTATTGTGATTTTCATTGCTACTAGGCAATGCGTAAGTAATAATTTATCTTTCTTTTGTAAAGGCGGCCATTTTAGATGTAATAGGGCTACCTCTGGTATTCTTTTGATCTTTATTTTAAGTAAAGTGTCTAGTAGGTCATACATCCTGTTCCAGATAGGTCTAATTTGTCCACATTCCCACCAAATATGTAGGTATGTTCCATCGTCATTATTGCATCTCCAACAGGTAGAGGAACTGTTGGGATACATACATTTTAGCTTAGACGGAACAAGGTACCATCTATTGGTCACTTTATATTGGGTCTCCAAAAGAGTTATGGAGTGTATAGACTTCGTTGTATTTAATTGAGCTTGGAACCAGTCTGTAATATAAATTTTACAATGCAGATCTTTTTCCCAAGTTTTTATATAGGGAGATGTCTGAACCTCTTCCCATTCACGCACCAATTTCATAATCTTAGAGGTCACTCGAGGGACTTTCTCAGTGCTAAATATTTCACCAAGGAGGTCAATCTGAGAGGTGGAATGCATAAAAAACTGTCTGAGGGCACTTTTTATTCTTAAATATTTAAAAATTTCTATTGATGATAATTGGAATTCTATCTGTAAGTCTGGGAAAGTTCTTAATTTGCCACCAAAGAATAAGTTATTAACTCGTAATAAGCCTTTATGTTTCCAAGATGTTAAGTTGAGTTCTTCTATATTGGCCGCCAGAATTTCGATTTGATGAAAGTTAAGAATCTTCTTGTCTATTTTCCAATGTCGTTTTTGGTTTTCCCATAAAGGGATGAGATGTTCAAGAATTATGCTACCTTTAATATTTTCTTTTATATGCTTTAAGCCATGGATATTCCAAATAAGGCTATCTAACTCTAGGTTACCACTTAATTCTTTCTCTATTTCCACCCATCCCTCATTTTTGTCTATCGCTAATTGCATCCTATATATATGTAATATCCTCGTGGTTATATAAAGGTTTTTTATGTATTCATTCATTCTAAAAGCAGTTCTCGCTATTAACCTGGGTGAGGACTGTCCCTTTACATAGCCCCAATTGTTAGAAATGCCGGCTTACTACACTAATAATTTGTCAGCCTGCTTGTCAATAGACCCGATGCAAAACCGATGTTTTCCCTAGGTCAAAGAGGAAATTCCACAGACCAGTGAAACAGAACCGCCAAACAAGAGACGGAGGGAAAAAAAATCACACTAAACAGAGAAACTTATGTACCAAGTAAAGAGAGAATGAACAGAAAGGATTATACAGTAAAATGATGACGCTTTCATAAATGTAGATTGATGAGACTTCAAGAAGGTGACAACCTGTATGGGTAAAAAAATGGCCAACTTGATACAAGAAAGCCAAAGGAAACATGCTGTGCCAGATCACCCCAGGAAAGAATTAAACTGTGAAACTCGAATTAATTGGGTTTTTTATCTGTCCACATTAAATGCCAGTTGCCACAGCTCTGACCATTTCTCCAGTTTACCTCAATCATTACCTCAAGGAACAGCAACCCTATTGCAAATCTTTGTGTCATCAGCAAAAAGACTGTCAGGGGCTGGGTCCATACAGACGGCTGTAAAGACCCAGAGCGCCCAATGATGTAATTCATAACATAACAAATGGGCGGGCACACCTTATAAAGGAAACAGACGATGAAGCTAAGATCAGGAGGGAAACAAAGTATCAGAAGTAAACAGCAGAGCACAGGAAAATCCAGGAATGGATTACCGCAAAGGGGGGACTGTAGTGAGACAGGGGAAACTAGGGATAAGCAGCTCCGCAGCCTGAACAGGGCCTGACATACCTTACAATCAAGACATTCTGCAATATCACTAATGAAAATATTAAAAATAATGGGAACAGATCCCTGAGGTACCCCACTGCTCCTAATATACTACATTCATTACAACCTTCTGTTGTCTGCCACTCAGCCACTGCCTAACCCATTCAACAATATTTGGATGTAAACTGAGAGATTGCCGTTTATTGATAAGTCTTCTTTGTGGGACAGTGTCAAAAACCTTACTGAAATCCAGATACGCAATGTCCACCGCACCACCTTGATCAATTATTTAGTCACTAAGATTAGTTTGGCATGATCTTCCTGAAGTAAACCTATGTTGTTTTTGATCTTGAAACCCACGTGACGTTAGATGTTCAACAATCCTATCGTTTAACATAGTTTCCATTAATTTCCCCACTACAGATGTAAGACTTACTGGCCTGTAGTTTGCTGACTCCTCCCTACTGCTGTTCTTGTGAATGGGAAAACATTCGCTAATTTCCAGTCTTCTGGGACTACTCCCATTACCAATGATTGGTTAAATAAATCGGTTATCAGTTTTGTTAGTACACAACCAAGCTCTTTTATTAACTTTGGGTGTATCCCATCAGGCCCCATCAACTTATTAGTCTTATGTTAGACAGCTGAAGTAGAACCTCTTCTTCAATAAACTTATATGTATCAAATGACTCAGGCTTTTTCCTACTTGAGGTTCCGTTCCTTAATTTTCATCTGTAAAAACTGAGCAGAAATATTCGGTGAGACAGTCAGCTAGATCTTTGTCACTTTGGGTTTGTTTTGTATTTACTAAATGCTAACTTCTTTTTTTTTTTTACTACTCTGGCCACTTCTGTGGAGTATCACAGTGGTTTCCTTCATGTTTTGCACTTACTGAACAGCCTAATAAAATTTTTGTTACCTTCAATAATAACAAACTTTTAAATAAGCCCATTTCTCCTGGACTCCATTTAAATGGTCCGAGTCTGATAGTAACTCCTTTACACATTTTCTCATTTTAGAAGAGTCAGCTTTTCTAAAATCTAAAACTTTTGTAGTGTGACTCAGTTACTGTTCACATATTAAACCACACAGAGTGATGATCACTAGATCCCAAACTTTCACCTACAGAAATATCTGTTAACAACTCTCCATTTGTGAACACTAAATCCAATATGGCCTCCTTACAGGGAGTAGGAAGTTTAGAATATCTGCACTCCGGGCACAATCAGCTATTTTGTTTTTCCAGTTTACATCAAGAAGATTAAAGTCGTCCATGATTATAACTCCCCCCCCTTCACTGTCATTTTAGTAGATTCTCTAGCTCTTCTTATTGTACAGGGGGGTCTATAAATTACACCTACACAAGTTACTGTACATTTACCAAATCTTACTGTAATCCAAACTGACTTGATGTTCTTCTCACCAACTTGTGTTAGGTTAGATTTTATGTTATCTTTCACATAGGGCAGGGGTATACAAGTTTTTTCTGCAGTGGGCCTCTTCATCAGAATTGTATACGTGCGCGGGCCGTACTCATTTTTCACTGTGAGAAAATATGGCCTTTAATAAGATATGCAGATTAAAATAAAGCAAATGACACAAAACATTTACTTTTCCTCTCACTGATTTCTGGGCCTAGAAAGTTTTGTGACCTTTAAAAATAATTTAAAAAAACCCCACACGTTTAATAAAAGTAAGTAACACACCACAATTGGACAAAAAAATTCAACAATATGACTTGGCATTATAGGAGTGTGATTGCTAACAGCAATCACACTCCTATCATACCCAGGCAACGAGTAAATGCTGGAACCTAGGCATGATGGGACTCTGATTGCTGTTAGCAATCACACTCCTATCATGCCAAGTCAACCAGTACATGGTGGCTGTCAGTGATGTGCAGACCCCATACTGCTGGCAGCATCAATACACAAGGAGGGCAGCTAGCCAGGTTTCAGCATGTACTGGCTGACTTGGCATGACACATATTGGGTGTTTGTGTTTGGGTATGTTTGTGTGTCACTGTGTGTGCCTCTGAATATGCTAGTGTGTACCTGGGTACGTTTGTGTAGTTGTCTCTTTCAATATGTACTTGGTATGTTAGTATATGAGTTTGTTAGTGGGGGGGGCTGTGTGTTAGTGTCTGAGCCTGAGTGCCCAGTTGTGTTAGTGTGTGGTTATGTGCCCGGATGTCTTGTCAGTGTCTAGGTGGGTATGTTCGTGTGTGTGACTGTGTGTGTGCTCATGTTTGCATGTGTCTGGCTGTATGTGTTATTGTTGAGTGCCTGGTTGTGTGGGTGTGTTAGTGTCTCTGGATGAGCTTGTTCGTTTGAGTGTCTATGTGCATATTAGTGTGAGTGTCTAGGTGTGTATGTTAGTGTGAGTGTCCAGCTGTGTCCGCTTGTGCTTGTATATGTTAGTGTGTATGGGGGTATGTATTTTAGTGTGTGTGTCTGTGCATGTGTGTATGTGGGCATGTTAGTGTGTGTGTTTGTGTACGTGTGTGTTAATGTGTCTGTACATGGTGTCAAAGAAGGACAAGAGCACCCTTGATGAAGACCCAGAAGGGTTGAATATATTGCCTGTATTTAATTTAATGGATTTAATGGTCTTAGAGGACGTAGAAGGTTTTTTATACATTTAAAAAATCCTAAACAGCAACATGCTTACTTATCTCTACAGCATGTCCATTAATATCTTGTTTTGGCCCTTTAAAAGAGGATAAAGTGATTATATTATAAACACTTGGTTAATTAATACATTTTCAAGCAATAGAAACAATTGTTTTAATTGAAACACACCATGAAACACGTATGTGCCTATTCCTGTAAACTATGTATACTTATAATTATGCATCTATATTAATATTTCATACTGTGGAAGTATTTACTCACATGTATTTGCATTGGCTCCTTTCCTTCTACTTTAGTAATTAGTATAGGTCTCTTTTATGACTATTTAATGTTTGCATTTCAATGTTATATCTTCTTACATGCTGCAATGTACTGTGCAATATGTAAGCGAGTATAATGATGTGTCTGTAGATTTGCAGATTTTATTTTAGGTGGGGATGCAGGGATGGCAAAGAGCTGGCAACATTTAGCCCTTGGGCATGTCCAGCTAAGTGACATCTGAAGCATATGAAATTTTTTTTTGCCAGATATTACATGTGAAGCGTCACTGTGGGATCAAGATTATGACCAAAGTGCTTTTCTTAAGTGTTAGACTGGTAAAGAACATAATTTGGAGCTTTAGCATCACGTATGCCCTAGTGTCTTGAATGTTTTCAAATGTTTACATTATATCAATTAATATGCTTATTACATTTATTTGTTTTTGCCCACAGTTTTGCAGGATGATTGAAGTCCATGAAAGATTGAGATGATGTACAACTCAAGTCTATGAATTCTCCCAGGATCCCCAAAGCACTGATGGATCTGCCAAATGACCCATTAAGGGTTGCTAACATGTGCAGTATACATGGAATAGACGTTTTTTGCCCAACGCTTGACACTAATGCATCTGATGGAACCTGCTTCAGATATATAAATATGACCACTGCCATGGATATGAAAAAGCCAATTACTTCTTCATGGTTTTCCACTATTTTCAGCTTGATTGGCCTGGCTTCTAATCTATTTGCCTTCTGTGTATTGGTCAGTGCGTCCAGGAAGACTTGCAGTCGCTCACGTTCCTCTTTCCTTATTTTCCTTTGTGGTTTAGTGGTTACCGACTTCATGGGACTTTTGGTCACTGGGATTATTGTGGTGTCATATCATATAACGCAATTTGACTGGCAAGTGTTTGACAAGAATTGCCATCTGTGCAATTTTTTAGGACTATCTATGGTCTTTTATGGGCAGTGCCCACTTCTTCTTGGTGCTGCCATGGCAGCTGAACGTTTCTTTGGCATAAACAAACCATTTTCCCGTTCGGCTAATGTGTCCAAAAAGAGAGCCTGGGGAATCGTGGTCATGGTATGGTGCTTTGCTTTCTTCTTAGGACTATTGCCCATAATGGGCTTTGGAAATTATACCCTACAGTATCCACGATCCTGGTGTTTCCTCACATTATTACAAGATTCAAACAACAAGGCATTTGGATTGATTTTTTCCCTGACTGGCATTCTATCCGTCTGTCTCTCCTTTATTCTTAACACCATCAGTGTGGTGACCCTCTGCAAAGTCTATCATGACCGTGAGTCTGTCCAGCGACGGAGAGACAGTGAGGTTGAAATGATGGTCCAGCTAGTCGGGATCATGGTGATTGCCAGTGTCTGTTGGCTTCCATTACTGGTAAGCTAAAAAAAATATTTGATTAACTATTTTCATAGGATTTCAATATTTTTGAGCATGAACAATGTTATATGTGATATGATACACGCATACAAACACATATGTTAGACTTGGGCTGTCGATTCCCAGGCCTCAAGGATTTAGGTAAATTTTTGCTTTGAGCACAAATGTTTTAATCTGTTCAAACCATTTGGATTGAGCTACCAGTGCTCAGGCAGAGATATTCATAAAATGCCCTGGTTTTGGTCCTCAGGGCCTGGAGTTCAACACTTTGATAAATAAGTTAATAAGTGGAACCAGAAAAGAACCTAGAAGGACTCCACTTACAACATCCATGCAGCTTTAGTATTTGCAACACTCGCAGCACGGCACCTTTACAGTGATTTTTGGGGGGCTGCTACACTAGGCATGCCCCACGCTTAACGGGTAGAACAATGGTCAGATTTCAGTCACATTTAATGAATTCTGTGACAGAGCAAGGTGCCAAAAGCTTTGTATCAATACTATTACTAGGAAATATCACAATATATATAGATGAAAGTCAAAGCGCTTCCAACATCTGGTTCACATTGACCCAGGCGTAGTTCACTCAGCATCACTGTTCTACTCGCCCATCACACATGAATATCTCGTAACTTTAGTACTTTCATATTCATTGAAACATGTAACAAAACCAGATTCCATCTTCAGGAAACTATGCAAAACAAAATGTGTTTCTCTTTAAACGTTAGCCAGAAAATAAATCTGTGTTTGCATTCTGTCAAAGGAATGTTCTTTAGATATATCTGCCTAATAGTAAGAGATTAATCCCATAATCTCAGTTTTGATTAAATTTTAAGAAATCCGCCGTGTTTAAAAACAAAATTTGGGGGATTTTTGCTATTTGAGTGTCTGGTTTAGAAAAAAAAAAATCACAATTAATTTCATGTTTAAAAGAACAGTCATCGACATATGTTTTTTATTTAAACGTTATAGGCAATTGACATCATAGCACTACTTCTGCATAGGTTTGCTATGCAGAAGTAGCGCTTTAAACACAATCTCCTATGTTTCCGTGTCAATATTAATATGCAGCCTCCTAATTTACTAAACTGGCAATATACTATTATGAGAATGCCTTTGCTAAGTATGCAAGTCGCACGTTTTATGGAATCAATTACTGTGTAAGTGATTGATAGGGATAATTAAATTTAGTTTTACTGATCCCAAATGAAGCAAGCAATAAACACACAACATGAAGCGCAGGCAGTTTTTGTTTCTTGTACACAACATGAAGCGTTGATAAAGTTACGTTGGGATTTGTTATTTCAACTGAAGCATTGATTATGGTTCAATAACTTTATTTTAACAATATGATCTATAAGGTCTAGTTTATGATCCATTTCCAGCTTTATAATTAGTAACATGATTTTCTACTGTCTGGAACTTTAGGCATATGTAATAGCTAAAAACAGAAGAATTTGAGTAAATTAGGTTCACTGTTGTTCCAGTGAACCTAATTGACAAAAAATGACAAAAGAATCATGATTTTTAATTACCCATAAATTACTGGTAAGCTAAAAAATAAAACAATTATTTGATTAACTATTTTCATAGGATTTCAATATTTTTGAGCATGAACAATGTTATATGTGATATGATACACGCATATAAAAAAGCATATGTTAGCGCCTTTTTTTGTAAAATAGTATTTCCATATGTCGATTTCTCCTATGTCTTTTATTGCCCACTAAGCTCAAAGCATAACCACCATGTTTTCTTAATTAAAGTATGCTCCATTAATCATTCCTGAACTCTACTGAATCCTTTTGTGTATGTAATGTTTTTACATGTTTCTATCCCCCCTTTCCCATACATACTATGCATTTAAGTTTTTAATTGTGAATTTTGTTAGAAACAAAAATAGCCATTTCTCTTTGAATTAGTTCATCATAGATTGAGACTTTTGTCAAAGGTGGTATCTTATTGCATCATCATAGAAAACTTTCCTGAGGTAAAGCAGTCCCTAACCCCAAAACTACAAACGTGCTCTTTTTGAAAAATAAAAAAGCACTAGATATTATTATTTTTTATTGTTTTATATAGTGCCATCATATTCCACACTGCTGTACAATGGCTGCACAGGACATAATAAGTACCGTATTATGTAACAATTTGACTGACATAAACAAGAGCTCAAATAAGTTATGGGTTGTTTTGATAAATGAATTTTGAGGAAAAATGTGAAGATGGTATTTCCCCTTTAAGAAATGCAGAGTGGATTACAAGTGATTGAGAGACATCTTAAAACTGATGAACACATCTGAGAAAGAAAACTATTACCGTGCATGTTCTGGAGTTTGTCAGATGGCTACATAGCTAGAAAAGTGGTGAAGTTGGAAGAAAAACAGACATGCTTCTAGTCGAACATTTTCAAGATTTTCCCTTTATTTTCATTTTCAAGATTTTCCCTTTATACTATTCTAGTATACTTTATACTATTCTGTTGATCGTAGACAAACCCCTTTATTGAACTATTTAGAAATTTTTCAAATTAATCATTGGATCAATCATTATACATTTTTAAAAAAAACTGTGTGCATTCATCGTATCTATATTTAGGACGGATCTCTCAAAAAACTTTACTATGAATTATTTTCAAAAACCTTAGAGAGAAGCTGCAGCTGCTCCTCCAAGGAGGAGCCAATCACATGTCACTACACTTTAGAACTGCCACCCTCCTGGACCTACAGCCCTAGGCCTAATTGTACTAGGGCAAAATATCTGGATGCAAAAGCAGGACAGATCCTCCTAAAAAAAGGCTTTTTACCGGATGTAAAGACCTTAATCAGTCTGTGGTCTCATCTTATTTTTAGTAATGCCTCTAGCTACTCTAGCTATACCAGCCTGCATTGTCTGTTTTTCTTTAAGTCTTCAAAGATAATTACTCCAAAGTCGCTCTTTTCTGTTTTTTTGCTGATAAGGCAATGCCACAAAGATATATTCCGCCTTGGGATGTTTACATCCCAAGTACATTATTTTACATGTATCAACGTTACACTTATGTTATACTTGTAAACAGAAATCTCCAGTTCATTTAAGGGTTATCAATGCCACCTGCAAAGTTAAATTGCTTAGTGCATATATATAATATTTAATTTGAGTGCATGAGGTAGCACAAGGATGCTGGGAACAAAATTTGTTGTCTGGTGCCCACATTCACTCTCACTCACACTCTCATTCACTCTGTCTCTTACACTCTCTAAATTACTTCACCTTCAATCTTCTCTCTTTGTCCGCATCTCCGCAGATATAACCTGGCATGAACTTCCGACAAAATGGAAGTTGGCGCCAGGTTATGTTGGTTCCTCCAATTGGTTGAGAGGGCGTCACTGAAAGCGCTGCCGTTTTGCCTTAAAGTGAACTTCCAACAAAATCTCAGGGCTCTCTGTGACGTCTTTGCGATAGGAGGATCGGGCAATGACACGTCACTGGAAGGGCTGCCATTTTGGTGTAAGTTCGCTCCATGTTATGTCTGCGAAGAGGGGAGATAAAAGATAAAAGAGAGAAGATGAAAAACAATAAGATGTGGAAATGGAAGCAGAAGTGGTCAGCAGCGAAGGTAGTGAAACATTTAAAGGGCGTGAGAGCATGGGAGAGTGTGAGTTAAAGGGCCCGCAAAATTTCAGTTTATATTTTTGTGAAACAATATATTTTTGTGGATACATTTTAAATGGTCTTGTTTTTTTTAAGTGCATGATTTTATAGGATTGACATTTGCATTTGCACAAATTATTGTATGTAAATTAACCCCCAAATAACCTTCAATTTTCTTTTTCTTTCAATATCAGTCAACATTATGGAACATAAAGAAATGTATTTGAAGAAATAATATAATAATTCTATTAGAAGAAAAAGCACTAATGCTAAAAGGGAGAAACTAATCACATAAGCCTTTCGAGAGAATTTGTTATACAGTGTAATGCATTTTACTTAGTTCCTTGCCAACACTGTATAACCCCTGTCTTTGGTAGTAATTAATTACATATACAAAAATGATAGTTAATATAACAGTTAGATCTCTGTTTATGCTTGAAATGTTATTACAAACTAGTATGTATCATTTGAGGCTGTAGAAGTTTATTTTAGTCAATTTTAAGTACTTGTGTCTAAGTTTTTTTTTTTTTGGAAAAGTTTGGTTCTTCCCTTGTGGTTTTGGGACTCAGTAGTGTTATTTTGATAGTAATAAAGATGATCTCATTGTTACACCTTTCTTGTTTGTTTAGATCTTCATAACACAGACTGTTCTGCAGCAGCCCAACGTGGGACTGGCTAACGGAGAAATTCCTAGAGAAACAGAGAAGTTTCTTCTCATCTATCTCCGCGTGGCTACCTGGAATCAGATTCTGGATCCCTGGGTCTACATTCTCTTTAGAAGAGCAGTATTAAAAAGAGTTTATCCTAGCTTGAAATCTCGGCCATCAATCGTGTCCTTGTATCCAACTCTTACCGCTTCCTTACGTCGCAAATACACTCAAGAATCTGTGATTCATTAAACAGACTGCTGCGGCTTCTTTGTGGGGAGAAAACAATAACCTCTAAGTTAGTTACATACATGCATGTGCAATGTGTTCTGGTTCTTGCAAATATTTATAAAGTAATATGCTACTTATATGAAGGAGTTCCAGTTTGCCGCAAAATGCCCAGCAGCTTCTTGCAGGAGCCCTGCCGCATGTCTACATAGTAGCTCAGGCAAAAAGGACCTTGTCTGCCTTATATGTGAGTCACATGAAATAGGTCATGTTATCCTGTGATTAACACTCTCTGAATTCCGTAAAATAAAGAAGGTATTTACAGTTTGAGGAACAATTATGTGAACCCTTTCAAAGTACATGAATTTCTACATATATTAGTCATTTAATTTGATCCAGTCTTCAACTAAGTTACAAAAACAAGCAAACATAGCCTGGCTCCGCTAATAACACACACTTATTTTATTGAACACATCATATAAACATTCACAGTGCAGGGTGGAAAAAGTATGTGGACCCTTGGATTTAATAACTGGTCAACCCTCCTTTGGCAGCAATAACCTTACCTAAAAGTTTCCTGCAGTTAGGAGGAATAATTGATCATTCCTCTTTACAAAACTGTTTCATGTTAACAATAGTCTTGGGTGTGAATCGTTTTCTTGAGGTCATGACAAAGCATCTTAATTGGGATGAAGTTAGGACTCTGACTGGACCACATTTGTTAAAACCATTCTGTTGATTTATGTTGTTGCTTGGGGTTGTTGTCTTGTTGCATCAGCCAACTTCTGTTGAGCTTCAGCTGGCGGACAGATGACATAGTAACATAGTAACATAGTTTGTAAGGTTGAAAAAAGACCTAAGTCCATCAAGTTCAACCCTTCTACCTAACCTTCCTATTCTTGATCCAAAAGAAGGGGAAAAAAACGCCTAATTAAGCTAATTCGAATTCTGCCATCAGGCGGAAAAAATTCCTTCTTGACTCCAAGAGGCAATCGGACTTCTCTAAAATGTCTTGATAAACTTGGGAATTCATTTTTCTATCAATTATAACAAGCTTTCCAGGCCATGAGACAGCAAAGCAGCCCCAAACCATGATGTCCTTCCACCATACTTTACAGTTGTGTTTACTTTTTAATGGTGCTGTGTCTTTTTTTTTTCTCCACACATATTCTTGTGTGTTCCTTTCAAAGTCAATTGTGTCTTCATCTGTCCATAGGCCTAGGGCAGCAAGATTAGGGGGAGACACTACCTCCCCTGCTACAAAATATTGAACAGTCAAGTCTCCCGGTGCCCCACTGCAGAATGGAATGGTTAAGAGATGGGATGCCTAGGGCAGCACCCAAGGTAAATTCACAACTGCCACTAGTACTGAGAAATATCCAGATGCTTTTTTGTGACCCTCAGTTGTGCAGTTTTTTTCAATATTTTTTTCTGAAGGGTAGTGGTTCCTCCCATGAACACTCCTAGGGACAACACTTTCTCCATGTATAAACAATTTGTCTTATTGTGGGCATCTTTTGTAACCCTTTTCAGCTTTCGGCGAGTCCATAATTCTTGAGATCTCTTCTGTTTGAGACATGGTTCACATCAGGCAATCTTCCTGTGAATAAAAAATTCAAACTTTGTGAGTTTTTTTTATAGCTCATGGCATTTCTGACCAACACCTCCAATCTTATCTTTTTAATAACGCTATGTTCTCCTGACTCCAATTTGCTTTTGCAGAAGTCATTGGCCTAGGGGCTCACATACTTTTCCCACAATGCATTGTGAATGTTTGCATGATCTATTTAATAAAGAAGCAGACTTTTTGCTTATTGTTGTGCCTTCTGTAGATTGGTAACAGAGCCTGTAGGATAATGAACATAATATTTTAATGAGGTATGATCTTGTAGTATTCTATTTGACAGATTTAAATACTTTAAATAGTCATTAGATTTTTCTTCATTTTCTCAGGAGAAAAAAAAAAGATATATATAAATAGTGGACTGAACATATGGAACATTTTGTCTCAAAACAGTACGTTTCTCGCATGTCATCACATAAGGGTGTAAGAGCTCCTTTTGTCATAGAACAAATGTAGCAGACATTCTTGGGTCCGTATTTTCTCTTTTGACCACTGTGCTCACTAAAGGGAGTTTTGAAAACTGTAAAATGTCATCATGAGAAGACTGGGACGTAAAAGTTTCTTCATCATCCAAAAGTGCTTGCAACTTAAAGTCTGCTAGAAAAATGCCTGCATTCATTTTTTTTTTCATGACACAAAGGGAGTAACCTGCATCTCTCTTTCGTTCCACAGACAAGCAGACATTGCTAGTCCCAGAATCTGCTATGTAGAATTGTATGAATTTATCCTTGTTAAAAATTATTTAATAAATGAAGGAAACTGGACAAACTTGGTACTGTTTGCATTTAATAAGCATGTAATATGTGTGTACTAATCATGTTTCTCTAATTAGAATTTTTTTTAAAGGGGTAAATACAGTGTTTTTTCTGATTCTAAGAAAATGTTGGGACCCCCACTGCGAGAGGTTCAGGGCACATTAGTCCCCCCCCATCCTCTATAGATTACAGGGGGATCGCAGGGAGGAGAGGGAGAAACAGGGTTAAAATTTCCCATGAAATTTCACGTCATTTCAAAACATTGCTTCCCCTAGAACTAGTACATTTAATTGTTCTTATAGATTAAGACATTAATCTATGAACCTACTATTTATGCATGCAAATAGGAACAGTAATTTTCACCTCCAGTTTTATTTATTTTTTTAACCTCCTGTTTTATTTATTTTTTGTTTAATATTTTGTTGAATGATTGTCAGCCTGAAAAAAAAGGTTGTGGTCCTTTACATTAAATCAAATCACAAAGCAACTTTAACGACTGAAAACACAAGTTATAAAAGGTTTTTGTAAATTAATGATGAACCGCTTCCTGTGAGGCCCCAAACAGAACACAAAATCTAAACAGACTACATCATGCTTAGGAAGTTAATATTCGCATAATTCTTGTAGCACACACAGTTTATATTTTCTGTTGTTCATGAAATTAAAAAATATATATTTATAATGTATGATACTAATACTTTATATATTTTTTTTTTGCAGTGTAACAAATTATCATTTATGTTAATTATTGTATTCATTTTGCTCTGTGGCGTAATTTACATGGTTGCTGACATTTTCACAAATCTGGGTTTATGTTGTACCAGTATAATCGCTGTAACCCTATTTTGTCTTATTTCATTGTGCATTAAGGATAAAGGTCCAATTTGGTACCCTATCTAATTTCTGATGGAGTCCTATTTTTGGCTCTGTATTTAAGTTTGGATAAAATGTGTTTGTCGCTACAACAGAAGAAGCAGTTCCTTTAAATGATAACAGAGAATCTGTGCACTGCATTGCTTCATAAACTAGTCAAAGTAGATGCTACGAAACATTTGGAGAGAAGTGTAAATCATTGTCATGGGAAGCAAGTCTTGGTGCACTTGTTTCTCAATTACTTTTTCACTCAATTACTTACAAGGTATTTGGCGGGAAACTTTGAAGGGACTTGCAGCTTCACTATGCATTATGAAGTGCCAACCACAGTGAGCCTCTATCCAATATAATCAAATCAGTGAAATTTCTTGTAAGTCAACTTATTTGGTTAAAGGCACATGTTAGGCAGAGGCAGGTCAGAACATGTAGGAACAGACTATCATGCTTTAGTGAATAAACACCAAAGATCATTCAGGGCCAACACTGTTAAACTAATGGGTTAAAGATGTTGTTTTTTAATATAATCATAATAGTGATTACAAAAAAAGGAACTGTGTTCAAACAATGTCTGGATCAAATTAAAAGGGAGAAAACTCTATTTTCTTATCATAAGAAACATGACTCAGGAAATGTGTTAATGTCTTGTCTGAATTCTAGTGGTTAGAAAAGAGAAAACCACACTTAACATAAGGACACCACTATGGCCTCTCAGTCTCCAGTTGCCGAAAATGTATAATAAAATAATAAAATGTTAAGAGTTGAAAAACAAATTACGGTATATATATATATATTTTCTTTAGGACAATTAT
This sequence comes from Spea bombifrons, assembly GCF_027358695.1. Taxonomy (NCBI): domain Eukaryota; kingdom Metazoa; phylum Chordata; class Amphibia; order Anura; family Pelobatidae; genus Spea; species Spea bombifrons. The sequence goes on from NC_071087.1 coordinate 60,497,237, forward strand.
GGCTTTCTTTTGAAGTGATAATTAAATATATAAACCATTATATATATATATATACCATTTAACATGAAAAAAATCTAAATATGGGGGAAAGAATTACGCTATGTTTTTTTCTAAATGGATGTGTGAGAAAAAACGTTATTGATTTGTATTCACCCATTGAGTACAGCAATACCTCACATTAATGGGTAAGCCATGTTTCTCACACATTCTGGGGTCAAATGAGCATTTCAGTTTTCAAACTTGGATTTGTGACAGATTACTTTATTGGGTCCATGTTTTTTTTATATATTCCCTAAAAGTGCACCCCTTTTCATAACTGGAGATTAAAGTTTTTACTTCTACCTTTTCACATTTCTTGCAGGTATTACGATGAATATCAGTATTTCCTTTCTCTTGCACACATGGCATGAATTTTGCTGAGGTTCTGGTGTCTATTCTTTCCTGGGTTTGGGGGCATTTCTTTAAATGTCGGTTTTGGTGTCTCTCCAAACCAACAAGCATGCAAATAACTAATCTAACAGTTTAGTAGGAGTTAGCAGATGGTGTAAGGGGTAGTTCCGGGGTCCTGTTAGTGGATAGTGATAGTGTTAGGTACAGTTACTGTATAGTGTTAGGATAAGGATGATGATGCTATTGATCCATGAGACTCAATGAGTGGTCACATACCATTTTATCAGAGTAAAAAAATGTAAAAATTAAATATTTGTATCGCTTTTAGATCATTTGTAAGTGACAAATTTAGGCCACTGACATTGATCAATGAGATATAAAGTGTCATCAATAGGTGATCAAGTATAAATAAAATATGTATTAAAAAATAACATTTTTTTATTATTAATTTGTGTGTGTTTTTTCTTTACAATGGATGTCCCCTCCTCTCCATCTCTAGGGCAGGGGCCTTCTATTGGTCAGGAGCGATCTGATCATTATCAGTCCACTCTTGATTTTTTTTTAAACTGCAGAAGAGTCTTAAATGACAGCAATTAACCTGGAAGTACATTTGACTTCCATGTCAGTGCTGTTATTTTTATTTGTTAACTCCTTTAATGCTGGTGAATTACCTCTGCCAGAGGTCTGCCCATGGGAGAGATCATGCAGGGTTAATTGAAGGGGTTAATGATGCTCTCATGGAGTGATCGGGCAGCATGGGCTGGTCCCCATACTTGTGTGTGCAGGGCCAGCGTTACTGATAGAAAAGGTAGGCGCCAGTCTAGAGCTCAGATCTAGTAGGGGGTATGCGCACCATGTTAGAAGACATTGCAGATAAAAATTGAGTGAGGGCTTAATCTAAAAGATGGAAACTGGGCCGTTGTGCAGATGTATTACTTTGCAGAAAGTGTAAAATACTAACAAGATCAATAATGTGTTAAATGTACATATATATTCTTTTACAGAATAAAAGAGTAATAAAATATGAAGCTTGGTAAGCTGATATGTGATCGTAATGAGCTTGATGAAGAGGGAGGAATGAGATCTGAGTAAACCCCCCGCTGTGTTGTATGGATCTTTGCTATCAGGCCAGCAGGTACGGCTTGGCTCACTTGTGATTTTAGCAGCAGAGCCTGAAGTGTGGCTTGCATGGCCACAGCTGTACTTGAGTTGTGCAATGACCTTTGTGCAGCAAAATAAGCACACTAGATGACTTTAAACTAGTTGATTCATGTAATGTGTCCAAATTAAAAATCAACAATGGTAAGTATTGATTAAATATTAAAAGCAATGGCTATCAACCATGTATTTCTTTTGATTCACTTACACACCACATTTTATCGATTTCTGTATCTTTTTTTCCCAAAATGTAATCAAGTTGATTTTTAGTTCAGACAAATTACACTGACAAATCTTAAAGCCCTTAGTGTGCCCTATTGTCTCAGGGGACTCAGACACTCTCATTTATGTTTGCATCAAAGTATAGGGACATTGAGGAATACACATTGTGTGGTTTATTTATTAAAATAGATACTACTGAGAATTCTGCTCACTAAAGTTGTGTTTTGCCAATAATAATTGAAATAATGTTGACACCATTGGGAGAAAGCATCTTCTGAATATATCGTTTTCTGCATTATGATGTGATATCTCTCTGCCTCATTCCTCTGCATTATAATGTTATATTCCTCTGCGTTATGATTTTGTATCTCTGTGTTATGATGTGCTTTCACTGCATTATAATGTGATATTTCTCAGTTATAATAGGTTGTTTCTCTATGTTCTGATGTGATATTCCTGTGTCATATAATATGATCACATATCTCTCTGCATTATAATGTAATATCTCTGCTTTATAACGTGATATCTCTGCTTTAAAATCTAATTTTCCTCTTCATTATGATGTGATATTCCACTGCGTTATTATGTGATATACTTCTGTATATACATCTGTTGCTACAACAAACATCTGTAGAGATAGAGATGGTGCTAAGGTAACCGTCAGTGGGGTAAAAGTGGGTGGAATAAAGGGGGTAGGATACAAAATTAGGATTTGCCTAAGGTAGTAAAAATCCTTGCACCAGCTCTGCATGTGGGGAACAAAGAAACAAAGTCAGTTTCCTGTCCTTGAAGTTGCCTGTGTGACTGTTGCTTTTCTGCCCGGACCTCTGGACAAATATCAACAGCAGTATCCCCAAGAAAGACACCAATTAACCTCTGAAACGCAGCGCTCAATGAAGGGGTTAACGCTGAACTATCGCAGGGGTAGCAGCGTAGTGTCGGGACTGGTACCCACACTCATATAGGGACCTAAGCTGTCTGTGGCAGCTGGGACACAATTGCTGGTAAAAACGGCAGTTGAGGAGTTCAGCCTGTATGATTGTTCCTGTAGGAGTGATCAAAGGCTTGGGGGCTCTGTCTTGCAGTTGCTGGACTGTCCATTTTTAACTGTGACGTAGCAGGTACGTCACTAGTCCTGTGAGGACACTTTGGCATGACGTAGCTGGTACATCTCTGGTCATAAAGAGGATAATACTGGCCGAAAGGGTTTAGAGAGTTGTTAATGAAACATTCTCATATTGGACAAAAGTAGTACATGAGGTACCTCCCAGTTCTATCCTATGCCCACTTCTATTTGATAAGTTTAATAATGATCTTGCAGGGGCATCAAGAGCCACATCTTTTGGTCTTCAGGTGACACAAAATTATGCAAGGCAATACAGGATTAAGTGAATGTTATTTCCATGCAAGGAAATTTGATGAAATTGAAGGACCGCGCAGCCAAGTGGCATATGCAAAGCTAAGCATTTTGGGGAAAACTACGTGTGAGCATAATACCATAAATGGCGGTATTTTAGTTAAATCATTAAACAAGAAGGGCCTGGGAATAATTTCAGACAGTAAACTTAGCAACAGTGTTCAGTCAGATGCTGCAAGAGCCAGTAAGATACCGTCATGCGTAAAAAGGAATATTGACTCATGGAAAAAAATATATAATCTTGCCTCAGTATCAATATAAAGTCAACAGTAATACCCCACCTTGAATATGCAATGGAATTGACAGTTTTCTTAAAAAGGACATTTAGAACTAGAAAAGTTACATTGGTTTTCGTTAGAAGAGATGTGTCTTGGGACTCTGAAAAGACATCATTAATTCGCACGTGAAGAAAGGATTTTTTGCCTAAAGCAGTGAAAAGGATTCTTTAAAGGAAGAACACTAAACATGGGGAATTCACAGAGGTTTTTTTAAATGGATGTTTTAAATATGAATTGCTAAAACTAGACACGTCTTAGCAAAAAAGATAGCAAAAATACAATGATAAACAAAAACATAATTATTTATAATTATATATTGATCCAGTGAGAAATCAGATTGCTATTTTGGAGTCGAGTACTTTTCCTTCTTTTTAAGGGATACTAACAAATGATTTAAATGTGGATTTTTTGCTTCCTGCATGATATAAGAGTCTCCATTTTCCAACTTAAGTAACCAAAGAAACCGTATACTGATTAAATGAGTATTGCAATATAAAATAATACCATTTATTGGACTAACATTCCATTTTAAGGATGAGCTTTCAAGAGTATCAACCTTACTTTATTAAGTCAAGAGCAATACCTTTTATGTGTATCACTACCCTCGCATATACTGTAATATAATATATATGTGTAATTATATATGCTACACATGCAACTTTTTATTATCTATTTTCCCACTGTGGCTCCTATATTGAGACAAGTTGCAAAAGCAGGCATTCATTTTCTAGATTGTCCTCTATACCAATGTTAAGAACGCAAGTTACATTATTGACAGACGTGTTTTCCTTTCCTACAGAAGGGCATTCAGTGTTAGAATCTAAAAATGCTTTATTCTAGTTATGCAGTTTTACATTCTGATTGGTTTCACACATGGGTTTCCATTACAGCACACATTTGATATATATTTGCATATGAAGAAAACACCTAGCACTTAACACATTAATTGTTGGTAAACACAACTACTATTTTGAAGAATATACACATCTAAACGGCAAAATATAGCATTGGGGTACTTTACTGTCAGCATTAACAGAAGAGAGAACAATTATTTTTAATCATTTAAATGTAAATAAGCAATGCAACAAATTGTCAGAAAAAAAACAAACAGGGTGTTGGGTTGTATAGCTGCAGCCATTAGTAGGAGAAGAATGAGCTGGTCATGCCTCTCTGGTCAGACGTTACCTAGAGTATTGTGGGCAGTTCTGGAGACCCCATCTCCAGAAGGATATTCTGGAGAGAGAGTTTATAGAGGACTACTAAAATGGTGAATTGGTTGCATTGTATGTATACTATATGTATAGCTTGGAGAAGGGAGGGGGTGAAACATTTAAATAATTAAAGGGATTTACCAAAGAAAAGGAGGGATTTTTATTTCAAAGGATGAGAAATGTAAAAGTAAAATGTAATAATCAAAAACTAGAGGGTCAGAGGCTTAGATGTAATGTAAAGAAGTCTTACTTTACTAAGCATGCAGTAGATAAGTGGGACGGCCTCATAGCAGAAGTAGTAAACATTAACAAAGTAAGGGAATTGAAACAAGCATGGGATAGGCACATGGTTATCCTGAATGTAAGAAGAGACCAATGGCTGATTAAGGTTTGAGTCTTTAACGTAGGAAAAAACAGGCAAACTAGCAGGGGGTAATGGGTACTTGATTGAAGCTGTTTCCTAAATAGTGTTGGAAGAGTAACAAGATTCAAATATTTTACACATAGAATAGTTGTACTGAATTCCATTCTTATCTTGTGGTCATGAGAAAATGCCTTATAAAGTACTCTAGCTCCCGTAAAAAGGTCTGTTCATTGATGATATTTGGTGAAAGATGATTTCCTACAATCAGTCCACAGTGTACATTTAGGATTTTGAGCTCATTTTTCTGTTTCATGAATGGCTTCCCAAACCTCCAATACAAACTCAGCTGGGAAGGCAAATTCCCCCAAAACATTGTCCAGCCCTTTGCTAAACTCCTCTGGGTTTTGCGTCTGCTTGGCTGTTTCGACAAGGGTTGAGGCTGCACAAAAACATAAAAAGACTTTTGTTATATTCCAGTTGCTGACTTTACATAAAATAATATAATATAGATACATGGATCTTTCATTTTACTTTCATTTTTCATATATTTACACAGCAATTGCTTATAAAATGCTACAGAAAGCCAGGAACAACACGTGAATGCAAGGAATATGCAATAAAGTATACATACTTTGTCTCATGCTACATACTGTATGTTGTCTAGCATTAAAGGCACATTTACACCTAAATGGTGGATTAGATATTGTGCAAGTCTTATATTCAGGCTAAACAGGCATTGTGTGTGAGAGCAGGCCGGAAGTGTGCCACGTTGCCATGACATCAAGAAAGAAGAGCAGCAAAAAAATCAGCAGGAAATGCGCTTGGTGGGAACAGACATTTTTATCCATAGAGGTGCAATAGAGATTGAATCGGTGAAGGGGAGAAGGCACAAAAAGAATATTGATATGGGATGGGGTTGGGGAACAATTGACAGAAATCTATGGACTCTGTGAAAAAGGCAGATCATTTCTGAGACAGTATGGAAGGGTCACTTGATAGAGGCTTGTGTAAAAACGAAGTTGATACGGAGGAATACCTGACAAGAGGTAAGGAAAATAGAGCACTTGAACTGAAATATGTTATCCCTATGTGTCACATTTAAAACAAAAACAGTACATACATATAATTATTGTAACCATATACATTGTTAACATAGTATTGTTAAAAAAAAGTAAGAAACGCATCAAGTTCAACTATTCCAAAATTCCACTTATCCAGATAAAGGTAAAAAAAGACAATTTTGCCTGGGAGAAGCACTAATAATTATATACCATATTGTGTAAAGAGGAAATATATTAGGGATTTTTATGATGCTGGTTTATATGGTGGTGATTTTTATGGTTGATAGGAACGTTTTTTATTTCACACCAGTTTGAAAATGTTCTCCTTTTAACTTAACTTAGTTAAGCAACCTCCCTTTCTACTGATAGTAAGCACTGAAGATGGAGCGCAGGGGAGGTGCACGGGCTGCATGCAGGGGTTAATTAGTCAGGGTGTGGGGGTTGTACGGGCGGTATAAAAAGCTGGGTTGGCTTAGATGGGGGTTCAGGGGATTATGGGTAGGCTAGGATTTAAAGTATTTAAAGTTGCAGCAGTTAGATTTGGGTCCCTTTTTAGGACTTACCCAGCCAGTGATTTGCCCGTTCGACCCGTGTATTTTGGTAGGGAAGGCTTTGTCACTGCGTTTAGCGGGGGTTCTGAGTAATGCCTGCAGGGTGTTAAGTTGTGTAGTACACCGGTCCTGTTATGGTGGATGACGACGAGGCCTTCGAGCTGGTGTGGTTGTGACTAGGTGGCTGGGAGTTAGTTTGGCATGCCTAGGATTGGCTGGTGGTGTTTCCAGCATTTACTTTGGCCCATGTGGTTTTATGATGTCCTAGTTTAAGGAGGGGGACCCTGGTTGATGTTTTATTACTTTGTGTTTTACGTTTGGTAATAAAAGCGGCGGACATTTCATTCCAACCCGTCATGCGTTGTGTCTTTATTTCAGATGTTTGAATGGGGTGAGGGGGTTCTTCGAAGGGAATAAGCATGCAATTGTCATGTTGTGAAAGTGGGATTCACATTGTCCCTGCTATCAGTGACATCATTTTTTAATAAGGCAGGAAAACAAGGAGTGGTTCATCCTACTGTTTTTATACCAACAGAAAATCTCTCAGAGAAATCTGTGGTTGTTTTTTTTTAAAGAAAAAGCTCACCTATCATGAGGTATCAGTATGCAGTCATTCACTACACAAGTATAACAATAAAACAATATTTCAGCAGATATTTTTTTAAATATCAACTTATGTAAAACATTGCATACTTTTATGGATCCCTGACGATTCTCACTTCTCAGTAGTGTTGTAACATACCCTGTTTTGCTGTGTCACTTAAGATTAAATTTGCGCTTTTACTGGAAAGAAAGCTAATGTGTGTTATTAGTTACAGAAATATAGTAACAGAAACACAGAAACCACTGTCCGTGTTTCCGGTTGATCTTTACACTGTTATTGCACAATCACTGTAACACGTGTTTAATCACCTAGCGGCTGGCCATTTGTGCTGGAATGATGAATGCAATAGGAGACTGCATAAATAAACAGAATTAAGGCACTAATGTTTGAATGACAACCAAATACTTAAGGGCTGATATTTGTTGTATTTTGCATTAAACTACAGTGTGTAATTTAATATAAAGCACAATGTCTTAACCTCAGTGAACATGTTAATGCATGTTTATTTATTTTTGTACTAGTACTACAGTACTAGTGAGGTTTTAGAGCAATGTTGGTAAGCATCAGTAAGAGTGCATGAATGAAGAAACCAGCACACAGTACACTAAATAATGTAGGACTATTTGATTCAGGGATAAGCACACCGGTACAATGACACCGGTGTCCATGGCAAGATTTGTGAAGATCCATAGAACAACATTAAATTGTCAACCACAGACCCCAATAAATGTCCACCGTGAGCAATGTTGGCGCCTACCCCTAATTTGATTCTAAGTCTATTGTTCTACCAACTCTGTTGAATAAAACACATTTTAGAAATGAATGCACCGTTAGAAAGAGGATTCCTAGTAGTATATCAATCATTATTAATCATGCAAAGTTTTCGTCACATTCATACTTTTGCAAGGAAGGAGAGGACATTCACGTGTTAAAAACCTCTCTTACCTGTAACATAATAAACATGTATGCAGTGTTCTTACATGTAAAAACCTTTGGAGGAAATAATGAAATTAAAACTGTAATCTACATCTTTGGTGTACAGATTTTGTACACACAGAACAGCTCCTTTATTTTTCAAGAAGTACCTGCTCTAATAACAATGAAAGGAATAAAATGCGCAAACGTAATTAGATCTTAAACTTATAATGTAAAGTGGCTTAATTGTTGTATAATGTTAGTGTAAAAAAACGTCTTACCTAGTTCCATATCTCTGATCCCCATGTAGCTTTCCAGCAAATCATCTACTTTACGTGATGCTTCTTCTTCAACTTCAGTTGGCTAGAAAACAGAGGTTACAAATTACACGTCCGAGCCATTTCTAAGTTCTATGATACCCTGATGGATTCTAACATAGATAACAGACAGTGGCACTATGCTTGCTATAGAAACCCCTCCAGTCCCTACATAATCCTAGATTTAGTACATTTCCTGGTGCACGCTGTCAGAGACTATCACTGTGTATGGGGTACCACTGACATTAAAATCCACAGTAGCTAGAAGGACAAAAGGTTATTTTCACTCTTTTATGTGATTAAGTGTGCTTTATATTAATAAAGTCAGATTTATTGTCAAATTTGGAAGGGACTTCAGATTGTATTTTACTTAAAAATCCTCTTGTATGGATGCTGGTCAACTAAAATATGTTTCTTTAAAATAAAACCAGAATATTCTGCCACACTTGTAGCACAATGAAGGAAGCATGACATATAGTGAAATATTACACGATGATGTCCATGCTTTAAAGAACATCCAGTTTATATTCTTCTTAATCAATTCAACTAGAAATATCTTTTAAAGACTAAAATACCTGTATGTTTTTTTCAACCTTACTATCACTGAACTAGTAAGTAGGAGAACATATGTATAAGGTAGAAATCTTTTATATCTAGGTTTTAGTGACTGTGGGGAAAAATGTGGACTAACTTAATTTAGATTTTCCATATATATATATGTATATATATATATATATATATATATATATATACGGTATATATATACCGTATATATATATATATATATATATATATATATATATATATATATATATATACTACAAGAAAAAAAATGTTTCATAAAAACATAAATAAACAAATGCATTTTATGTTAATTGTTTAAGACAGATTTACATTTAAAATTTGTGAAACTGACAAGGGTATAGAAGAAAGAATGATATAGTCATATTTCATCTAGATTACCAGGGTTTTGAGATTACAGGGATTTTCAAGCAATGTTATTACATACATTCTGAAAACTGATATACGCAAACCCCAAGACTGCAAATCGAACTCAAGCACAGAACGTCTGCACATAAATAAGAGATCAAACATGTAAGGGAGGAGGTGTTCTAGCAAGAACAGGCTGATGCTGCTCCCCTTCTGACCAGCTAGTTGCAACTATAGCTGATCCAGCTGGAGTATATTAACAGAACTGTCCAAGGGCTGAGTCAATTGCTATTTCGCAACCAGTCTCTGGATAACGGCATCCATATGTGTAAGAGATTTACGCACACACACACACATATAAAAATAGCTTCCAAAATGTATTACAGACAGAAATAAAAATTACTATAATAGAACAAATGTACTTAACATAAAGCTAGGAACACAACTAATATGGGCAAAAAACAATAGTAACAAAATATACCTACAAAAATACATTTATATCTGATAAAATATTTACTGCCAGATGATCCAATTGCTTAGATGTCATATCTTCCATTTAAATTAGGTAATACATTTCTGCTTAAATTGTTTGTTTTAACTCTAGCTTCTCTGGAAAATTGGAATTATTTTAGGAATATTTTTCAACCACATTATATGTGTAAATGTGTCATATTTTGTTGGTCGTAAATAACTTTTGTTATAGCATTGTGTGCGGTTATTGATTTCCACAAGCCACATTCTTTTGATTTTGTTTTTAGTAGAGCATTTCCATCTACATGGTATTCCAGGCATTTTTATTTTTAGTTATTTTTTATTTTCTTTTAAAGAAAAGTAACCATATTGAGTTATTACATCAGAAAGTTTAGTGCTCGTTTGATTTTTTTTAGATATTTTGAAAAAAAAATTGTTTAGCAAAATGGAAATAAGTATTGTGTTACTAAAATAGAAGGGTGTTTGATGGGTGTTTTGGTAAAATAACCCAAAATGTTAAAATTTCTTTAAGTCCTCTGACAGCTCTCCTTTAAGTTTGGATAATTATTATATTAGTTTGGTGAAATATTCATGCTGGCGCATCATTTTAGAAATACTAAATACTAATGTGGATACCACCCTAGCCCAAGCCTTCATACTAAGGGTGCATATAAGGACTACCATTTCTTCCACAGTGGCCATGCCTGTGTTTCGCAGGCGTAGAGTTTCTCTTCCACTTGATATTTTCCCTTCACTTGGACATTTGGTAGGTCTGCATCTCTGTCCGATCATATCTGTTGAATCACAAACACAGACAAAGCAAGGTCACTTATAATGGAAAGAGGAGTGGTAGGAAAAATGTAAAAACCAACATAAAACAAAGCTAAACACATGGTGTGTGTTATAATTCTATAGAAACATTCATAGAAAGTCTCAGGTCAATTAAAAAGAATATAAATACACACTCATTAAAAAGTGTGGTTGCCCCATATGGTTAATTAATGTTAGATCTACAACCTATATAAACATACCGTATAGAGATGTATTGGACAACTTATATTTACATTTGCAAGCACACCAAGCAAGCAAATCAAAATGAAATTGCTTACAGGTTGAAACTTAGTGTCAAAACAAAAAAGTTTGCGGCAAGTTCGTTATCAAGAAGTTAATACAAAATGTGACCTCAATACCACTATCCAAATTAAACAAATATGTTACTTATTTTAACCAATATAGCAAGACACATCATATTGAGAACTGACATTTGGGATACAAGTAACGAAAATAAATTTCCATAATACCTCACGCTGACTCAGGTGCATTAGCACACTACTGGGAGAACCCAACGAGAACCCAATGAAAGAAAAATATTTTTTTACAAGCCAAAGTCCACCAATAGGCAACTAAATATCTCTTTTTTTCAACACTGTTTAGGTTTTCCCTGATTCTGGTTTTCAATTGGCGAGTGGTTTATCCAACATAGTGAATTAACTCATTTGAGTTTACATTATCATACAACATAAATTAATAAACCTCTTCCAAATAAGTTCTAGGCAATCAATATAGTGATCAAAATAAACAATACATTCCTTAAATTGATTTTGATCATGAAAGATATAATGTTCCTGCAGATAAACCAAACATACAAACAGACATAATAGGGTGCAAAACATGCCCCATTGCCGTCCTCCGGATTTGCAAGTAATAATCAACCTCAAAAATAATAAAACTATGTGTGAGAAGGAATTCCAGTGCCAAAAAAGGAAACTCAATTTTGTATCCAATGTGTAATTGCTGAATTTATGTAAACACCAAGCGCTTATTATGCAGTATGCATGTATGCAGTATGAAAGCCATAAATACATTGTTTGCCAATGAAAACCACTAATTTGTTGAAATAAAGTAATTTGTTGTTTGATGTCACAAATATACCCATTCTGGGTATTCACTATAGGTTGTAAGGGTACCTAAAAGGTACTAATACTATTCATAAGTGGATAGGTCTGGACTGATATTGTTAAATTAAGCTGTTTATGCTAATTATATATATATATATATATATATATATATATATATATATATTTATTGACATTGATTACTAGATGGGTGCAACATAAGTTTACTTATTTGTAATTCATCATGGGCAACATGAAAGGCAATCATGATTTGCAGAAAGAACTGCAGAAGTAGCTTGGTTTTGTTTCCAACATTTCTAAATCCCCTGAAAATGTATAAATTATTTCCATCCATTTAAAAACTTGGTGTCAATAATCATTTCCTTCCATTGGTTCAGCAACATTTGATGCTTCCTGTTGTAGGGTAGGTTTAACCTCATCCTGTTTTGGTCTAAGGAGATTAAAAGGATCTACGATGAACATTTTCAATGTAAAATTCATGCTTAAGCATGAATACATTTATAGGCACTTTTCGTTGTGTACTAAATCTAAATTTGATCGTATACATCACGTACGGTACACTTTGCTTCAAACATAACAGGCTTTGAGGTGTACCTTTAAATAAATGGCATCGTAAATATAAATGACTTCCATGAGCTTTGCTATATTAAAAAATGTCCTTCTTCTAAACAATTTTGTCAGGGGCAATTCCAATGAAAGAGACACCTTGACTTATTTCCACCAAAAATGTATATAACATTAAACAGTTATTTCACTCCAGTAAATAATTTTAAGACATCAGGTCCATATGATATACTTTATTGAAAGTATCTCAGTTAATATTGCTTGTTATACATTGTTTTATAGTTTATAGGTTAAGTGGTATATAGATCAGGATCAGGATCACAACATTTATGTTCAAATATTTTATTAAATGTGTCTTAACTAATACCTATTTTTTTCAAAGATTAATAACAAGCATAGATGACTGTTTCTCTTTACGGTTAAATAATCCAAGGGTGGTTTAAAAAAGGGGCATCCGTCCAGGGCTCTGACACAAGACAGACAAAACTTAAATCTGGCAGCAGCCCACTTTTTTGCTTGTAGAATTTTAGCCCAGAAAGGCCTACAAAGGACTCCAGACATAGTAAGGATAGAATGGTAACTCTTAATGTATACTATAATAATCAGATCATGTAACACTTTATCCTACACAAGTAATGTGCCACGTTCTTTGGGCTCCACCTTGTGGAGCACACGTGCAATTTGTCTAATGCAAAAAATGTGGCATATATTGTGAATGAGTAAAATTCGTTTTTTTTTGTGAATATCATTAGTGTTGTATAGGTCTCCGTGACTAATTGGACTTTAAGAAGATTTGAGATTAATTTGCAGAGGATGGGCGGCTGCTTAATAGCCTGTCCTGTGATGCGTCCCTGCTCGGGAGAATCTCAAATTTTAACTCTCTTGTGCCATTACAGAGTAAAAATCTTCATCAGTCTCATACTACCATAAGGGCAGTCCAAGAATGAAATGCAAAGCAAATTTCCTCTGCATGAGAACCTGTCCTCCTTGTCAGTCAGCAATGTTATGAATAGTTGTCTTAAGGGGTAGGGCTAGCCCCAGTCATCTTTAGAGGGTGAAGAGTAGGCAGTGAGTGTGCATGCCCAAATTCCACTCCTCTGCCCAGAGAAATAAGAAACTGATTTGGAGATGCAGGGCTTTACACAAAGAAGAATCCTAGAAAAATATGCATGCATCATCTTTAGAGGCTTTTACCCAAATTCTGCTAGGAATCTGTGCCTTTTTAAATCATCTCTAGAACTAGACATTACTAGTTAAACAAAAAAAGGTTATACAGAAGGTTATCATTTTGGGTATAATAATCAATTACCACAAAGATTGCCAGTGGTATAACCAACTACAAGGGTCACAAATGCAATGGGCCCAGGCCACCCTGCCAACACTCATTCCTGTCTCCTCGTACCAGTTCAGAATTGTTCAGAAAGGGTTGTGTATGTTGAAGGGGCAAAGAAGGCACAGACAAGTTCTTTGGGGGCAATAATGGCATCGACCAGCTGTTTGGGGCAAGATGGCACAGATAAGCTGTTTGGGGGCACTGATGAGCTGGGGCAAAGATGGCACAGACAGGCTGTTTAGGGGTTAGGATGACACTGATAAGCTGCTTGGGTCAAAGGCACTCCTAAGCTATTTGGAGCAAAGGTGGCAATCACAAGCTGTTTAGGACAAAGGTGACAATGTGAGACATGTTGCTTGGTAAGGTTGGTGGGCCCCAGGGCAATATTCGCACCAGCGCCCTCTTGTTTCTAGTTATACCCCTTTCCACGGCAACCTCATCCCACAACCTTTACAATGAACTCACCAAACGCTCTCTTTGGTTGGACAAGACGCAAGGTGAAGGTTTCTGATTTTGGTAGCTCTCTCAACATCTTGGCTACTTCATAGTGTCGGCACCCCACAATGGTCTGATCATTTATGGCTTCAATGTTGTCACCAACATTCACAGATTTTAGCCTGTCAGTAATGCTTCCTTCTTTAATCCTCTAAAGCAATTAAAATAAACAAAACATAAGTAGTTTGCTCATCTTAAACCATGACTAATCCACCAAAAGATAGGGTGAATCTTAAATTTGCTGTTGTAGGATCCTATAAGAACTATCTTTACTGCATTTTTCATAAACACATGAAATTAACATCTTCTTTTGTTTCTTTTTAGATTTAAGGTTTTATGAAGAGATGACTTGTGGATCAGGAGAGGAGAGGAAAATCATTTTAATGATAAGCCAAAATTAATAATATATAAAAACACACTGAAAATATCCCTATTATTAATTGGCCTCAGAGCTCACTACTGTATGTTACTGCATTGCCCTGTTTACGCTAATTTCTAAACATTAAACTATAATAAGGCAAACTATGGCAAATGCATAAAACTTGAGTACAACACTGAAATAGACTGATGATGGTTTGCTTTTTGTCACAATAGGGCATTATCTATAATCTTTTGAAAGTCATGGTGAATGCACTGATAGAGATGGAAGTCTTTTGAGGTCTGTGCACCACTAATGCTTGGGGATCTTAGGTCTCCCTATCATCAGAGACAGCATAGACCACAAAGTCATCTACCTTGGGCCCTGAAGTAAGCCTGGGCCCACAGCCCTGTGGAACTATCATAAGGAACATTCTTATGATTAAAATGGATAATTTTTCCACAGAAAATTCTTTCTTATAGTTAGGCTTGCTGCTTCGACATTCATGAATATGTATTAATATTTTATAGAACAGTACCTTGATGAAAGCATATCCAGCCCCATTATCAGTGATGGTCAGACCCAGGGCATCCTCTGTTTTGATGATCTCCACCTCTTTGGTTTCACCTCTGACGTGAGCAAATATAAAATCATCCAGGCCTATCTGACCTCCCAGCAGCTTCTGCATGTCCACCTTGTGCGTATTCAGGGTACAGAACAAGATCTAAGAAAGGTGAATCAAAAGAGTCAACACATTCATGTACATTTATATATATATCAGTTATGCACTAATACACACCAGAACACTAAAACACAAAGATTAGCACTACATTATATTTGGACGTAAAACAATTAATAAGTAAATAAGAGCATATATTCTGTGTTATTTATCAAGGATGTAGGCCATGGTTTGGTTTTAATAGCAGGTACTAAAGTAGTGCCTTCTTACAGTTTTTTTAAAATGTACTCAAAAAAAGCGTTAAAGAAATAAATCATGTTCAAGCCTATCCACAATATATCAGTTCCATTGATCCTGGCAAACACAAACTCTCATGGCAATATCGCTTAGAAGGGGAAAAATCTTCATAACCCCGATGAACAAAAGACAATCTTGTTCATTCTTTATAGCCTCCACAGTGCTTACAGTCACCTTCTGTAAAGGTAACGTATTCCACAGTAATGTGGCTCTTACTGTTGAAGAACATACTTTTCTAGATTAAACCATGGTTCCTCTAATTATATGTTGCCTCTTGTCATCTTCTCTGTTGATATGGGTAAAGATTTTTCCTGAAATGGCCTCAAATGATGTGATTTTAATAGATGAAACCTCCCATTCTCTATATTGTGTAGTTTTTTGTTTTACTCTTTCCAGTTCAATCACACAATATTTTTTATGAATTGTACTTAGCTGGATTCAGTCAAAGGAGGCCCATGGAAGGACATGTGTACAGGCATAATCATATTCCCATTGACTTACATTTTAAAAAAAATAACTTATAATCCTCCAAATGAAAAACTCAATCTGATATAAAATGAAATAAGGGGACAAGAACAACAGAGTGGCTTTACAATAGACCTAATTAGTCTGTCCTCTAAATGTAGACCGAACCAACATGATCCAAATCCTATTTTAAGTACAACATTAATAATTTCAAGGAATAGTTTACACCACAACTTCTATATTCATCAACCACAATAAGCTTCAAAACCCATGAGAATGTGAGAATTTCTCAGTAGATACTGATACTAAAAAAACACTCCTGCAAGTATAGGGTAAGGAATGGGCTTTCACCTTTGAGCTATTGCCAATTTAACTGCTATGAAGAAATTGATTACCGGACTAGGCGCCTTTGTGTATTGAACAAGGTCTCAGAGAAGAAATGCAACAGAACCATTTCAGGATTTCTGGAATATAAATCACCACATTAATAAAGTGCAATATCACCACATTGATATTAGTGCAAACACAATTACCCAAAATATAGAGTAAGAGGGGAATACTTCTCAATAGATGGTGAAGGCTAGATTCAACTGTTATAAGGAACTAGGCTGGTAACTTCAGTGGATCTGTACACAAAACAAGGAGAAGTTTTGAGAGAATTGCCATTTTGACAGCTGCTATTCTGCTCATATTTAGTCCAATTCACTCTGTCTTCTCTCAAACCTGCCCACGCCACATTATAAATGTACATGAAAAGTCTCAGGATCCTTCATAAGCCTATTTTCTGAATAAATACGTCTTTTTTTGCAAGTTAAAGCTGAGAGCATAACTTTTTGACTTCACCACACGGTAAGTTTGTACTGAGGATCTGAGTCTTACCAAAATTCAACCTATGATATGTTACCACACCATATTCCCTAAATAAACGCAACAAAAGAGCAACTGAGAAGCAAAAATTCTTCACAATTGACAACATGTCATCCATGAATAGTCCCATTGAGTCTTCCCTCCACTCCTATCCTGGAATCCTGGTTTGGGAATTGTTACAAAATATTACAATGAGTTCTGAAATAGTTAACTTATACAATGAACGAATAAGTGAACTTGAGAATATTTTATAATACTTGTTGGAGAATCCATCTGTCCCAACTAGCTAACAAAATTTATTTCTCAGACACAGACACTACCAAAAACTTTTTTCAAGCATGGTTATTTCTACTAAGCTCAGGAATTCCTTGAGTGAGGGCTGATGTGTGTCCATATCTGCCTTCAATTTGTAAAGGTTTGAGCAATATCAAAAAAACTAAAAACGACCCACTTAGCAGCTTTAGTTACTCTCTCCTTGGAAATAAAACCTCTATTTTAGTATCCCCTCTGAATCCTCACAAAATTACATAAAGTGATGAAAAATCCCCTCCAAGTTTATCAATTCAGGTGTCCTGATTTCAGAAATTCCTAATTTATATAGAATTTCCATACTTTGCCAGCATTTATAGGGACCATACTATAAGGTGTACATTATTCTTTACAAAGCCGTAGAATTTTTACATTAGGTATGATGGAATTCTAATTTTAAACAAATAAACCAAAAATACCCACAAAAGTATATATTTCTGTAAAGCAGACAACCCAGACTATCATATCAGGGGTATTTGGACACTCTTCATGCAGCTATTTGGCCACCAATCATCAGTCAAAGGTGGCTGCAGAAATTATTTCCTGGGCTTTTTTCACAGGGTATGTGTTACGGCAGAGAAACCCGGCCAAAATTGTTTAGCTGCATCTCCTGATTACAGAAATATCCCACATCCTTGGATTTCTTTCTTTCTAGAGGGCCATATCCATCCCTTACAGGGTAGTATTTTTTATAGTTATGGCTTAACAGGTTTGGGGGTTGTGAACAGGGGCAGGGGGGCTTATACCTTTTAGATGTTGTGTTAGGGCAATGTAATGTAAGGGTTTTTTCTTTTTTATAATTTATTTAATTTTTTTATTTAATTTTTTTTATTTTTTGTTGTTATTTTTTTTAAAAAAAACTGCCCTGTTATCAGTGCAGTATGGTTAGAGGTCCTCTTAGGGACATCTAGAACATGTTAGTAATGCCAGTACTGTCACAATGACATCACTTAGCTCACTTTATTGTTTATTATTTATTGTATTATTTTAGTGATTTTTTTTATTGTTAAAAAAATCACCAACAGTTGTTTTCGTTGATTTGTGTTTCAGCATGTGAGAGGAGTGAGAAACATGGTTTCTCTCCTCCCTGTGATCCCCCTGCACCAATCACACTGTGATGTCCATGCAAGTCCCCATAGACATGATGCTGGCTTCTGCTGACAGAGGGGAGCCCAGGCTGTCAAACGACAGCCTGATCTCCCGTGCAGTGGCAGGTATGGGTCCATGCCGCTGCAAGAAGGTCAGGACGTATCGGTATGTTCATAATGGTTTCTTGAGATGCGTTTTATGGACGTACCGGTACGTCCATAAGGGACTGAAGGGGTTTAATGAGATTGTGTGAGAGAAATCATTACATCATTAAATGGAATGCAATAGCTGTAGACAATAAACTAAGCAAACTTTTCAATGTCAGACATGTATAAAAAGAGGTATTGCCTCTTTGGGGGAAAAGGTTAAAAGTCTGAGCAAAAGTCTTATTCTTAAAATGTACATTATGGAGCTTGAAAAATGCAGAGGTAAGCTACAAAGTTAATAAGAGGAATGGGACACCTTTCTTGTGAAGGAAGGCTAGAGAAGTTCAATTTGATTACATTTAAAAAGGTACCTTGGAGGGGATATAATAGCATTATAGAAGTGCAGACAAGGACAATATCAGCTGCTCTTCGATGACTGAAAGGACTCTGCAAAAAGGTCATCCCTTTTGAAGAAAGGAATGTGGAATTCACCACCCACAGATGTAGTGTTATAAGATTCAAAATATGCCTTTAAATATGGGCCAGATTATTTTTATTATTATTATAATAAATTTTATTATTTTGGGGGGGGGTTGCAAAAACAAATATGGATAAACAGGAGTATTAGTACAGGGTTAGTTATATCTTATTGATTCAGTGAGAAATCAGATGTTTTCCCCTCTTTGAGGGACATTGTCTTCAATCTGGGTTTTTGTCATTCTTGTGGATCAAGAGCAAAGTTGATCCACTTTGCTCTTGATCCACTTGATGGAATTGTTTCTTTTTTTCAACCTAAATTACTACATATGTTACTAGAAACTAATGACTAAATAATTGGACATTAAAACTCTTTAAGAGGTGCTCTCATATTGAGAGAGGGAGATCAGGCTATTGTCACAGTCCGTGATATCTGCATCAGCAGCATCCTACTGAGGAAACAGAGGGTGTACTAGTATGTCCTTTGTCCTCAAGGGATGGTTTATAAGGACATACTATTAAGTCCTTCAATATGATTGAAAACACTACATAACAATGTGTTTAAACATAGTTCTAAATATGTATTGCCTTACCTCTGTTGGAGAGATATTGAACACCTCTGCTATCTTAGCATAAAGTTCCTTAACATTGGTAAAGCCTTCAATACATCCAGTTGAGCTGCCATGGGCTAGTTGAGTATGGAAAACCAATCTTGGTCTAACCCTTGGAGTGGGCACAGGTTGGCCATGGGCTGGTGCACTGGATACATTTTGTCTCGCTTCCTTGGTCTTATGTGTCTCTTTTGGTGCCCTGCAGTCTTTCAGCTCAGAGTCCTCACCGTTCTCCATGAATACAGTTTATGGTTGATGTATGCCTTTTTTTTGGTTCTGTTTCAGATATGCGACATTCTGCTGCCAGGAACAAGTGTAACAAAAATAAAATGTCAGAGGCAGCAATAGATTAATATTTGATGTTGGACTGCTCTTTTGAAGTACACACCTTGAAAAGAGATCCCAAGCACGGTTTAGAGAACATGTAACCGTATCTTACAGCTCAGGTTATCAAGTAAGACAGTGCTGAATTAACGTCAGAGGCGAACAGTGAAGCAGATCTAAACAAACCAATTTACCTGGGGCTGTAAAAGGAAAGATGCACTCACAAGGGAGATCTGTGAGCAAATCAATTATACACCTTAACTCCTTCATTGAAGAATATATCTAGGGAAATCCATAGGGGTTTAATCAGGTTGTTTACAAGTATTGCACAAGAGGCTAATCTAATGAACATTTTTTTTCTTCCAGGAGACATATACATTTCTCATTACTGAGCAGCACATCTAAAGGGTACCTAGAGTATTTGGCACCCGGGGCGGATCCTTTATGTGGTCCCCCCCCACACAAAAAAATAGAAATCTTAAAAAACTAAATTATTAACTTTAAATTAAATAAATAACATTTACTAAACAGATATGGTACAGCATAACTCCCATCATTATACACTGAGCCAGACATTGATGGTAGTGCAGCATAACCACTTAATCACTATACTGAGTCAGACGTGGTAGGCCCCTAAAACAGGATCCCCTTTCCGCCGCTGCCCCTAAAACAGCCTGCCTGTGCCAACACTACCCCTGAAGCAGCCTGCCTGTTCCACCTATGCCTCTGAAGCAGCCTGCCTGTTCCACCTATGCTTCTGAAGCTGCATGCATGTGCCACCTCTGCCCCAAAGCAGCCTGTCTGTGCCAACTCTGCCCCTTTAGCAACTTGCCTGTGCCACGTCTTCCTTCTAAACAGCCTGCTTGTTCCATTTCTGCCCCTAAACACATTCACTCTCCCACACCCCCTTACCTCTCTTGCAGATTTTACTGTTCTGTGGGCCAGCCAGGCATCACTGGGGTTGTCCAGAAATCTATGCGGCCTGACAGCGCCTAACAAGGGCCCGCAACTTACTGCTGTGGCGCCCGTGCACTTTGTACGGAAAAAGGCTAGCTGGAACTTAGTAATTTAAAATATATATTATATTATTTTTAACACAAATATGGCCCTACCTGGAGACTTTCAGAGCAACCCAAAGACTCTACAGTCAGTCATAGGATATGTGTAACTAATTATCCTTACCTACCATCTATAATTTATAGAGCAGTGTTCCACAACCATGGGCTGTTGTTGCTGATTCCAGCTTCTCTGGGACGCTGGAGAAAGATACAGAAAAAATAAAACTAGCTATGGCTTTCCATCTCTCTCTGCCTCTTGAGTTTCTCTTGTCTCATTCAAATTCAGAGGAAACTATGTATGTACCAATAAAGAAGCTAACACCAAGATGGTATCTATCATTTAACAATAGTAGGCATGGGTCCTGGTGATACGAGGAACACAAAGTACCTATTCATAAAAATCCAAATAGTACTTCCCTATGAGAAAATCCTTGAATATAAAAATTAATTTTTCTTTAAAAATCCCCGATTCCCCACTACTAAAAAATTATGACATAAATATTTTGTTCTGTTATTTCCTTCAGATGACCTGATGTCTCCAGGGAATCTCCTTGATACAACAGGGACAAGAAAGTCTGTATAGACTCAACCTGGATCTCTATACATTGGATACAAGGATTAAACAGTATTTACTTTAAGGTCCCATTGTGCTCCTCGTTGTTTAACTATATGTTTGCTGGCCAGATGGATGTTCCTGGGCTTTGTTGATTTGACAGGGTTTCTGTTATGTGTATATATATATATATATATATATATATATATATATATATATATATATAGCAATGTGTTTTGTTACTTAAATCAGAAGAATATGGAAGCTTAGATGACATTTTGCATGGGTGTCAGGATCAATTTCAATGAAAGAGACAATATTTTATACTGATATATTTTCAAAAAATGTATATATAAGGTACAATAGTTTTTTCACTTCCGGAGTGGAGCGTTTTGTCTGTCTATGTACCCTATCATTAACTCCATCACATTTGTGTTAAATCTTTTCTTAAATGTATCTTCACTGATACCTAATCTTTGTTTAAGATTAATAAAATAGAATATGGAATTTACACATTATTAACATTACATTTCCTAAGATTTGAATAATATAACCTAACATCGAAAATTAACAAATGGGCATCCGCCAAGGGCTCCATGACAAGGTGGAGCTCTGATACAAAGAAGACAAAACTTTTCGTGCTGGCAGAAAATTAGCTCATGATGGCCTACAAAGGACTCCACACATGATAAGGGTAGAAAGGTAACTATTAATCTATATTTGAATCATCAGATCAAGTGTTTTTGTGGATATCATATGTGTTGTATAGGTCTTAATAACCTTCAGGAATAATGAAAATCTCTGGAGGAGGGGGCAGTCGGATCCAAGGTGATTCACAGAAAAGCAGGAACAGTCACACAAAGCAGCGAGAGAAGAGTGTAAAGGATAAATATGTTTGCAGGGCCACACACTACGGAACAAAATGAGCTACTGCTAAAGAAACAGATGCTTCGCAGGGAACAATAGTGAGTGGATAGAAATAGAAGGAATTACAATACATTATGCAGGTAGTAGGGAATGAAAAAAGGGTAGTAATGGACAAGAAAAAACAAAGAACAAGAGGACAAAGGACACAAAGAGGCAAAATGACAGATGGAAAAGGACAATGCTGAGGATGGAAATAAAATGGCAAGGGAGTGTTTGGGTGGAAAAAAGAGTTCTATACAAAAAACATAGAAAATATGATGACACATGTGTTTTAAAATTAATACACTTTAACTTTTAGACTTCAATTTGCAAATTGATCAACATATTCAACAGGCGCGTTATATCATATTTACCGGCCTTTTATAAAGAATCATGGACCAGTCTGGGGGGCTGACAATCAGTGACCTAAAGAGTCAATAATCATTGATCAGATAGCAATTTTTAGGTTGAAAATTGTTAAAACTACAATAAATATTGGCAATTAAAAAAATCTGTAACGACTATCAGGTAACTTTTAAGTTTAGGTGTATGTTTAGGTGTATGAAGGCCCTGCCCTGTTGTGGAAGTACTGGTAAAGGAGGGAATAATGTAGAAAGATCAGTATGGAAGGATAAGTGGAGTAGGAGAACCATCAAAGAAGTAGCAGAAGAAGCGGACCTGCCTAGAAGGAGACAGAGACAGAGACAGAGACACCAAAGCGGGTGTCAGAGAAGGTAGGAAGAGAAGAAAATTCTGAGCTTTTTGCTTGTTTTGTTGGAGCCCCATCCTCATTTTTAACATTTGTATGAACAACTTAATTTTACAAAATTTGTTAACATTAAAACGTGTTCAAATCTGAATGCACAAGTCAGCCGTGTACCCCCCTATATACAGGACTTCTTCTCTCGACAACAGATCCAATGTGTGGTGTGACAGGAGGATATATATATATCAGATATAACAGCTATGTTTTACATGTCACTGTTAACATGCTTTTCTTCTTTTACTCTTAACAGAATAAATCCACTTAACCAGGCTGGAACTTAAAAACAGCACTGAAAATATTTGGACACCAGCCCCATATATTTTATTGCGTGATTCAGCTCTTGTGCCCACACGCCATACCCTTTATGCATGTTTATCCTAGTCACACTATTTGCCATACAAATATAACAATTATTTTTACAATTATATTGACTTGTTCCTTAATATGACATCATTGTTAAAATACCTATAACCAAAATTGTTAAAAGGTCCAAATGTTTGTGGGGAATAGACTCCTGACCTCCCCAACTTCACAAGCAAAATGACCCAAAGTGTCACCTTTGCCCTGCCAAACAGCTAGTCTGTGCCACCTTTGCTCCCAAACAGCATGGCTGTGCCATATGCCCCCCAAGTAACATGTCTGTGCCATCTTTGCCCCAAAAATCCTTTCAGTTCAAACAGCTTGTCTGTTCCAGCCTTTCCACCAAAAGGCTTGTCTGTGCCATTTGTGCCCTCAAACAGCCTGTCTGTGCAATCCTTTTCCTTTTTTTTTACTATATATACATATATTAATGAAAGCAATTGTCTATCTCCAAAGAAGAATCAACATACAGATATACACTATATGGACAAAAGTATTGGGACATTACATATATAGACATTAATCAGTAGTTGGTCTCCCTATATTTAACAGCTTCCACTCTTCTGGGAGTGTTTCTGTGATAATTTTTGCCCATTTATCCAGTAGAGCGTTTGTGAGGTCAGGCACTGATATTGGACTAGAAGCCCTGGCTCCCAATCTCCATTCCAGTTCATCCCAACGGTGATTGATGGGGTTGAGGTCAGGCCTCTGCGTGGGCTAGTCAAGTCTTGGCCCACTCTTCATTACAACTTTGCTTCAATTCATTGAGGTTTGCCAGCGTTTGTTTATGAAGAGCTTTGAGGTGTTTGTGCTGATATGCTGTGTTGGTTTTCGAGAAACATGGCGCTGTGCATTACGGCCAAACATCTCCATTTTGGTCTTGTCTGTCCAAAGGACACTGTTTCTGTCAGTTCCTGTGGTTTGTTTAGATGGAACTTGGCAAACATAAGCCTTGCTGCTTTAGAGTGAAGAGGTTTTTCTCCTGGCAACTCTTCCAAAAAACATACTTGTTCAGTTCTAATTCTACTGGCATGAACCTTAACATTTAACATGTTAGCTGAGCCCTGTAGAGTCTGCGATGTAACTTTTGTTTTTGCAGTTTCTCTGAGCATTGCACGGTCTGACCTTGTGGTGAATTTGCTAGGACGTCCACTCCTGGGAAGACTAGCAACTATCTTGACTTTAAATTGTTTGTAAAATGCCTTACAACCCTTCCCAGATTGATGGGCACTCTAAGATCATTGCTGATGTCTTTTCTCCTTGGGATTGTGTTAACACACAGCTGACTGCTCCAGACCAGCAAACTGCTAGAACTTGGTATTCACCTACTTGAACATTTAATAGCAAATTTGAGAGTGGAGTTGTAGAAAAGGAGCTGAGATAGGGCATGACATGTTTGTGATGGGAGAGAGGAAAGTAGATTGCTTGAGAATTCCTGAAGATTGCTAAGGTCTCTAGTTAGGCAAGGTCTCTAGTTAGCCAGCTGTTCCACTCCCGGATCCACCACTTCTCTTCCTGGCCACATGGAGTCAACCAAAGTTTGGTGAGCCCCCTTGCAGCAAGTACCAGCCAGATGGCAATGCATCCATTCCAGACTCTGTACTGCCTCTTACAAGGGGACATTGCCCTCCTTGCATTCCAAGCCTCAGTTTCGCTCCCTGGGGGGTGGGGACTCGATTGGAGGGGTATCTAAATCTTCACTATGCTCTGTGATCTTCCTGTCTGTCTCCTGTCTTTGACCCAGCTGGTATATCGGCTTTCCGATTTTGCATATCCCTGACCTTGGCATCTGTATTAGACTATGGTTTTTAGGCTTTTGTATATTGATGTTTTCCTGCTACTACTCTACACAGCAGGGGTTGCTCTCCTGCCTACTCATATTCAATGAATCCTGGTTATGACCCACTGAGTTGCTGCATTGCTGGTCATCCTGTTAGAGTGGAGAGGAAGGAGTAGGAGGCAAAGTGGGAGAGATATGAGATGGTGGTCAGAAGGGGGGTGGAATAAGAGAAAATAGTGGGTGAGCTCATGCTAGAAAAAATAAGGTCCAGAGTGTGACATCAACATGAGTAGAGGCATTAGTACACTGTGTGAGGAGGTAAAAGAAAGGAATTTAGAAGCCATGAGATTCAAAGGGTTTCTTGGATGTTGAAGTCTCCAATGATACCAGAGGGCACATCAGAGGAGAAAATGTAATGACAAGAAGAATATAATTTATTTCAAATACACATAATTTGATGATATAAATATCCATTATCAGAAGTTCTGAGTGATGTGCACTTACCCTGATCCCGGAAATGCCAGCAGGCGCACTGGTAACACACAGCAAGTGGCGCGCCCATGATATGTGGCTGGAGGGGGATTTACTTGGCACCAGCTTAAAAAATCCTGAACTTCTCAGCACAGGCACTCATATGCCTAGGGTTCCCATCTATCTTTGGTCTGTTATTTTTCAAAGTTTACTTCTCTCGTTCCTCACTCTGATTCCTTATGTTAAAACCTTGCCCTCTTCTTTTAACAGAATGTGCGACCTGGCTCAAAGTCAGGCCCCATTAGGGTCTGTGGCATGAGGATTGACACTGACATAAACAGAAGGGAATGCCTGAATGGTTGGGGATTAAACCTCTTTCAATGCTGACTCATTCTCAAATTGAGGAAGATCAGAAGTCATGATCACTGCCTGATCCCCCATGCATCAGCAGATTGCTACAGAGAAAATAGGATAAGGGTGTACTATTAAGTATTGTACTGTATAAGAATGTCTATATACATAGTTCTAAAAACCTTTGTTGGAGATATTGAACGCCTCTACAATCTTAGCATAAAGTTCCTTAATATTCGTAAGACCTTTGATGTGTCCATTTGAGCTGTCGTGGGCTAGCTGAGTATGGAAAACCAATCTTGGTCTAAGCTTTTGAGGAGGCACAGGTTGACCCTGAGTAGGTGCACTAGATACATTTTGCCTTGTTTCGTGGTCTTATGTGTTTATTTTAGTGACTTGTAGCTTTTCAGCTCAGAATCCACTCCATTCTTCATAAAACCAGTTTCTAGTTGAGGTATGCCCTTTATTGTTCTCCTATCTCAACCATGCAACATTTCACTGCCAGGTGTAAGAAAAATACTAAGACAGAGGCTACAAGAGATTAAAATTTGAAGTTGGACTGCTCTTTTGAAGTATATACCATGAAAAGATGTCCCAAACAATCTCCCAAACATGTTAGAGAACATGTAATCTTATCTTACAGCACAAATGAAGTAAAGCAGTCAGTGCCGGACTCAAATGAGAAGAGAACAGTGAAGCTGAGTTAAACAAACCAATTTCCCTGGGGCTATACATGAAAAGATGCACTCACAGGGGATATCTGTGAGCAAATCAATTATACAAACATCCATTAACTCCTTCTTTGAAGAAACTACGAAAATTGATAGGTATATAAAGAAAATGTTTACAAGAACCTCACAATAGGTTAGCAGGTGAGTGCCCCTCCTCCCTCAGGTGACTCATGTGGTCATTCTCTGTGGGGAAAGGCCAAGAAGATTCAGTTCTCCTGAAGCATCCTCAGGCTGAGGAGGGAAAGAAGGGGCCACATATCGCTCTTAAATAAAAACAATAGTGCATTTGAAGGGTAGTTTTTGCAACTATAAACACCATCTGGAGTAAATTAAAAAACAAATATGCAAAAATCATAATTTCGGATACAGAGCACACATGTATCGCAATTAATGTAACTATCATACCAGTGTACATAGTAAGCAAAATAATTTACAAATAGCAAAATAACAATACACCACTGAAAGACTACCATCTTTTTGGGCTAATGAGCCTTTGTCAAAGGGGTACCTGGGGGGGACAAAATTAAATCAACATTTGAAATCAACAATAGAACACTGAGGAAAAATGGAATATCTTCAAACAAATATTAGAACGCTACATTCCTCCGTATGTACCATTGGGTAATATATATATATATATAAAAGAAACAGATTGAAACCAATGTGGCTTAGTGGGGAAGTAAACCAATAAATTAAAAATAAGAAAAGGGCTTTTAAAGCATTTAAATCAGACAAATCAGAGGCATCCTATTTAAGACATAAGGAAACCAATAATGCATGCAAAAAGGTGATTAGACAGGCTAAACAAGAAAATGAGAAAGGGATAGTCATGGAGAGCAAAACCACCCCCCCAAAAAGTACATAAATTCTAAAATAACAAAACAAACATGAAAATGTAGGTACACTGAAAACAGAGATGGGTGTGTAAGTTAATAAAGACCTGGAAATAAGTGAACCTCTTTTTTTAATCTTCCATGATTCTTTTCTTTCAGGAGTTGTACCAGAGGATTGGAGGAAGGCAGATGTGGTTCCTATATTCAAAAAAGGGTTCAAACTCTTTGCCTGGAAATTATAGACCTGTGAGCTTAACTTCTGTGGCTGGGAAAGTATTTGAAAGGATATTAATGGATAATATTCAGGGATTCATTGGGAAGAACAGTGCAATTAGCAAAAATCAGCATGGTTTTATGAAACATGGGTCATGTCAAACTAACTTAATTGAGTTTTACAAAGAAGTAAGTAGAAGTGTAGATCAAGGTGTTGCAGTGGATGTAATCTACTTGGATTTTGCCAAGGTGTTTGACACGGTTCCACACAATAGGTAAGAATTCAAACTGAAAGAGATTGTTCTAGAACATTGGCTTAGTGAGTACAGAGAGTTGCCATAAATAGTATTTTTTTTTAAGCTGGACAAAAGTGGTAAGTGATGTCCCTCAGGGTTCTGTTCTGGAGCCAATTTTAGTCAACATATTTATAAATGATCTTGCAATAGGCATTGAAAGTCATGTTTCTGTGTTTGCAGATGACACCAAACTCTGTAAAGTAATACTGTGAGTAGGATATTACTTTGCTGCAGAGGGATTTAGATAGATTACCTAGATTTCTGCTTGTGGTGTCTTTGTATAATCATGCACCGTGGGTTACAGACAGACCCCAAGTATTCCCTGCACATGGGCTCCTACCTGACCTGATTACCCGAGTCCTGACAATCAGTAATGGTAGGTTTATTTCAACAGTGAGAGACAGAACAACAATAAAAGGTTGAGAAGTTTCTTGTAGTTGGCCACCAGGTTTGCACACATCTCAGGAGGGATTTTGTCCCACTCCTCTTTGCAGATCCTCTCCAAGTCATTAAGGTTTCGAGGCTGATGTTTGGCAACTTGAACCTTCAGCTCCCTCCACAGACTTTCTATAGGATTAAGGTCTGGAGACCGGCTAGGCCTTTGTTTCCTTGGCCGTGTGTTTTGGGTCATTATCATGCTGGAATACCCATCCACAACCCATTTGCCCGGCTAAGGGAAGGAGGTTCTCACCCAAGATTTGACGGTACATGGCCCCATCCATCGTCCCTTTGAATGCAGTGAAGTTGTCCTGTCCCCTTAGCAAAAAAAACACCCCCAAAGAATAACGTTTCCACCTGAATGTTTGACAGTGGGGACGGTGTTCTTGGGGTCAAAAGGCAGCATTCCTCCTCCAAACACGGCAAGTTGTGTTGAAGCCAAATAGCTCGATTTTGGTCTCACCTGACCACAACACTTTCACCCAGTTCTCCTCTGAATCATTCAGATGTTCATTGTCAAACTTCAGACATGCCCCTGCATGTGCTTTCTTGAGCAGGGGGACCTTGTGGGCCCTGCAGGATTTCAGTCCTTCATGGCGTAGTCTGTTACCAATTGTTTTCTTGGTAACTATGGTCTCAGCTGCCTTGAGATCATTGACAAGATCCTCCCATGTAGTTCTGAGCCGATTCCTCATCGTTCTCGTGGTCATTGAAACTCCATGAGGGGAGATCTTGCATGGAGCCTCAGTCCGAGGGAGATTGAGTTATTTTGTTTCTCTTCCATTTGCGAATCACTGTTGTCACCTTTCCACAAGCTGTTTGGCGATGGTCTTGTAGCCCATTCCAGCCTTGTGTAGGTCTACAATCTTATCCCTGACACCCTTGGACAGCTCTTTGGTCTTGGCCATGGAATCTGTTTGATTGATTGCTTCTATGGACAGGGGCCTTTTATACAGGTAACAAATTAAGATTAGGAGCACTCCCTTTGAGAGAGTGCTCCTAATCTCAGCTCGTTACCTGTATAAAAGACACTTGGGAGCCAGACATCTTGCTGATTGATAGGGGATCAAATACTTATTTCACCGAGTAAAATGCAAATCAATTTATAATTTCAAATGTGTTAGTCTGTTTACTTTTGTTGTTATTCTGTCGCTCGCTGTTCAAATAAACCTGCCATTAAAATTATAGCCTGATCATGTCTTTGTCAGTGGGCAAACGTACAAAATCAGCAGGGGATCAAGTAATTTTTTCCTTCACTGTATCACACTTTCGTATGTGGTTAACATGACTGTGCAATACAACATAAATTGAAATCATAGACAAAAACCACACAGATCAATCATTAAAGAGTTTGTTTTACTAACAATATAGTTTAATGTGCAGATCATTCAGGCAAATATGTAGCTATAAGTAACAAGTGGTCTAATTTAAGCAATCTTAAAGATAAATCCTTCCACGATAATCTAGTCTATCAGAAAAGCTGCAGTAGAATACTTATGCTTCAACATAAAACCACATATTTTAAATGAAATGCTGATTTTGCAAATGATGCAATAAGCAGCTTGAGTTCCTATGGATTGTGGATCATCATGATAACCTCAAAGCCAAACTTGAGTAATTGCCTTGTTAAAAGGCACAAAAGTTCTGTACCTCAGAAAAATCCATTGCTTTAAAAGGCCAGTTACATTTAGTGTTTTTAATGTATTATATTCCACTTCAAGTGGATATAGCACCTTTCATCATACAAAAGACTTATCTTTTTATACTCTGTGTCATTAATCTGTTTACCAAAACACACATATGAATTAATTTCTGAATGATGAATACTCCACAGAAAAGTGCCAGTGCAAGGTTTTTGCTCTGTCAGAAGTTCAGGTGCAACCGTTTTAAAACATAATAATAAATGGTTTACTTGAGTTGTGCTGAGAGAATACTGAGTGTGCATCAGATCATTACTTAAATTTAATAAATTGGGTTGCTGAGCAGCAAATGGGTAATCGTGTATATCAGTTACCAACAGACACTTACAGGAATGAATTGCAGAAGTTGTTATGAGAACAAATCTACAAGGAGTTAGTAAGTTAAAATATAAGAAACAGATTGAACTAAATAAATTGGGCACAGTAGAGACATATACACAAGTAAACATACACACACAAAATATACCACAAGCCAGCAACATTGTTTAAAGGAAAAAAGCTCCAGAACAATAAGGCATTTTGATTTACCTAAAAAAAAAATGAAGTATATTTCATGCTATTATTCTTCTTGTTGGGCACAACCGCAATGTTCTCATTTTCTAGTCAGCAGTAGAGTAGACCAGTCAGTAGGCCCAGAGATAATCAGGGGATTGTATATAGACATGATTACAAAAAAAGTTTATTTTTAAAGTTGATATGTATATATTTGCAGATAATTCATCTCTGTATATTGAGATATATCTCTTAGAAAAGAGTGGTAATTGCTATTTAGCCAAAGTAATATAAACCTTTTGGCTGTGATTGGAAGGCAACTTGTGGAAGGACAGCTCAGATCTCCCTCAAAAAACTGAACAGTATTAATGTATGTTCTTGATCTGCTGCTACTCACTAAACTTGAGCATGTCAATTAGAACATTAGAAAAAATAGTACACTGGAAAAAAGGCTGCTAAGGATACTACTGACTGTAAAGAATAATTATGTAAATGTCATTCTTTGTTAAGAAAAAGTCACAAAACACAAGGATAAACAAAAAAAATAGAGATGTTAATGTCAGCACGAAACCAGCAATTGACCTTTTGTGCAATACTACAGTAATCGTGTTTATTACCCAGGGATTGTGTTCTTAAGGACTTCCAGCATAATGGTAATAAAAGTGATGGAAGCTGGGTCAATTTTAGTAAGTCAACAAGACGCTACCCTAGAACAATTGAGATTGCTAAAAAAAAGACATGCAAACAAGTTCCTACGTCCATTCATTGCTCATTAAGTCAGAAGGGTTGATAAAAGTCCCGATGTTTTCTATGGAGAAGTGGGTTGCTGGTCTTAAGATCTTACAGCTTATCACTAAATGGTAAAACAAAAACAAAAAAAGAATTAAAAATATGTAATGCAAATGCTTGGTTGATAGAAAATAAGTGGCTCAATCAAGTTTTCTTTGACAAATAAACAAGTCACATATTACAGTGCTAAAATTGTCAAATGTTACATCATGATAACCCAACACAAAGAAACCTAAGCATTTAAGTAAGGCTGTCCGAAACTGTAACCGTGGAGTGACAGCAACTGACGTTGAAAGCCTAAACTACATACACAAATATAAAATATACCATATTTGCTCGATTATAAGACAAGGTTTGTTCAGAGCAAATGCTCTGAAAAATACCCCTCGTCTTATAATCGGGGTCGTCTTATAATTAGACCTCAAATAGGTCCGACTATGAGACAACTAAGATCCAGATCCCCCGCAGCTGCAGGGGACCTGGATCTTCTTGTCCCCCCCCCCACACACACACACACACTTACCGGTGCTTCTGAGTCCCCGGTGTGTAGCCGGGGCAGCGTGTAGATGTCTACGTGATTCGCGTAGACAACTTCCGCTGCAGCAGGAAGGAGGTGTGGCTAGCAGCGGGGGTTGTCTGCATCCATCGCGCAGAGCTTCCCCGGCTGTCAGAGATCAGAGTTCCCCGCACTGGTGCGCATGCCTCTTTCTGGCTGCAGCGTAAGTGCGTGGGATCTACACGCTGCCCCGGCTACATCACAGGGAAGTCAGAAGCACCGGTAAGTTCGGAGGGGGGGGGCAGGGGAGTGTTAAATGGGGGGCATAAGGCATTTCTGGAGGAAGAGTGCTCTGTGAAATGCCTTTTAACCCCCTTAATGCCACTCTGCCTCCAGAAATGCCTTTTTAACCCTCTATATGCCACTCTGCCTCCTGAATGCCTTAAACCTCCCTATATGCCACTCTTCCCCATAATATGCCTTTTAACCCTCTAAATGCCAGAGTGGCATATAGGGGTATAAGGCATTTCTGGAGGCAGAGTGGCACATAGAGGGTTAAAAGGCATATCATGGGGCACAGTGGCATATAGGGGGTATAAGGCATTTCTGGGGCAGATGTGCATAACTGGGGGGCAGGTTGGAAAATAGAAGGAAATAAAACCAAAATATTTTTCTCAATCATAGCTTTTATTTAAAAAAAAAATAGTTTACATGAATTAACATTTACTGGTAAAACTTTTTTCCTATAGGGTCGTCTTATATTCAGGCTTTTTCTTTTTTTCCTAAATTAATATTCAGATTTGGGGGGTCGTCTTATAATCGAGCAAATACGGTATATATTTTATATATACATAGATGTTGAGGGTCAACCGTTCTCTCATTCTATACATAAAAAAAGCACAATCTTGATTAAAACATATAAAGATTGGTTTTTAAGACTTCCTTAAAACAATCAAACATTCTCCTTCTCATTACAGACGTATACTACTAGAAGGACATTTTCATGACTAAGGGCACGCTGTGGTGATCAATAACATCATTCAAAATCTTACATGTCAATCTTAGACAAAACTTCTTTTATGCGGGTCACCAGGTTCTCATGCCGAGATGGATTTTCCTCAATCATCGTGTGAAGTTTAGCCATGTACACATCAAGATTTCCTTGTGTTGCTGTCTCACCAGTACCTAGAATATAAATTGGGAACATGAAAAACATCGATTGTAGTGGGTTTGTGGAGGAAAAAAAAAATCAACATGAATCAAATATTAAAGCAAAACCTCAGGATGAAAGCAGTTACAGAATGGTCTGCCATTCAATAAGACAAATGTTACGGCTGTTACTAGCATTTTTATTAACTAAAACAGTTTGTAATAGGGACGATGACATACTTTATTCTATTTTATTGTGCATTAGCCTTCACAATTTAATTTTCCACCTTTTTCAGTTTTCATACCAAGTATGTCTTGCTCAGAAAATAAACATACTATTTGAGTAGATACCTCAGATGAAAAAGGGAACTTTGATGTAGGCTAAAAAAAAATAAGGAAAATGCTGAAAACACTGCTGCCCTCAAGTGTAAAAATCTGCAGAGTGGTTTTAAATAGGAAAAGGAAAAAAAAAAGCCAAAAACACTTGATAAGTACAGAACATCCATGTACTGAACTAACCTGGGATGGGCATGGAGGAAAAACTGGTCAGAAGGATTTGACGAACAGTCTGCAAATGCTGCTGGAGCGTAACAGCTAACTCTTCTTCTTCTGCCAGCTCCTGTTCCAGCAACTCTTTGGTACAGCTCATAGTCTCAGTACGCTGTTGTAATAAAATATTCTGTTTCTCAAACTGCACGTTCATCCTGAGTAGTCGTTTCAGCTCTGCTTCACGGACTGCATAAAAGTGAACACATTAGTGGAATAACATAAAATAACTATGTTTTACTTCTTATACATTACCTTACAATTTGCTCTTTAATGCCTTTGCATTCGTCATTAGGTTCTACTTTGACAACATCACATGGCTATGCAAGAAATGTTTTCATTATTTTGCCTTTTTAAAAAAAAAAAAAAAAATCCCTATTTCTTTTATAAAAAGACAAAACATCAGAGAATAGACATACAACATACAAACCCCTCCCCATAACATACAGTCAGTCTAAAAGAGATAAGTTATACCAATTGGATCTACCATATCATGCGGTCCGATCAAATAAACCGACCAAGAATATACAGTACATTAAAACAATACACACACAAAAAAAAATCATAATTGGAAATTAAGCCGGGGGCAGAAAGTAACCTGATTGACTAAGCTCTCTTATTTATCCTATTATATTTTATCATTTGTAATAATCTGTTCTACATTAAAGTTTCTACACCGATCTTTGTGTCAGTATGTTTTTGTTTTTTTTATTATTTTGAAGGGGGGTTAGTGGGTGTGAATATATTTTGATGAAAATTTGGTTTTCACTTGTGCTTAAATCATGAAAGAAGAAAAAAATATTTTTCTATATATTTGGTACATATACAAAACAGGTTAAGTTTCAAGAACTTTTTTTTTACTTTTCTCTGATAATTTAATGTCTATTAATAATGCATTTTAGATTACTATGGCTATTACTTTAACTTGTTAAAGGGGGATAAAACAAAAAAGGGTCAGTGCACTTTTTTTTTTACAAAAAGAAAAATTGAGAGGTTGGTGGCTGCTAGGTGAATAGGCTTGCAAAGTTTAAAATGTTTTTGTTTCAGGAAAGAAAGGTAATGTTCAAAATCTTATAAGATAATTTTCCAGTTCACAAACCTTTATTTTGATTCAAAAACTCTTCAGTAAAAATGGGTACATCACATGTGGGGAATGCATCAGTCTCAAGATCTTTGCTCTAAAAACAGAAAAATAATACTGTATTTCTAGATCCAGGACAACAATTAGTAACCAGACGATGAAGGACCACAGAGGCTCAATTTAGCCTCTTGTAAATATTGGAATGCCTACTCCCCAAACACCAAATAAACCAAAACACTAATACAATAAATACTATGACATGTTTTAAAGATACTTAAGACACGGGTAAACCATGCCATATTGACATCTGATCTGTATGACAGAAAGAGAACAAAGCTGACAGATAAGAACTATGTAAAAGGCATGCTTGCAGTTACTACTTTACTCACGTTTTGTGCGTGCCCATTCAACAAGGTGGTAACATGGGTGGACACGTTGGTTTCCTCTAAAGACAGAACCAATCAGATTCAAAACTACCAACTAAAGTCAAGCATATTCTAAATTAAATAGTTTCTTTAATTATCAAGTTTGGCTTTGAAATGCAGCTTGTCACATTCAAGACTATTCTTGATTCAATTTTAATTACATACCGCAGATCAGGAGCAGTGGGTAAAGTAACAGAACACATTGCACTCTGCAGTGAATACCCCTACTAGTTAATCATATTTACGGGGAGCTTCAGATGCCCCAAAATATATATCAGCTTAGGAAACATAACAACAACAGAAGAACAACAAGTGAAGCAGTCCGCTGACCTTTTTTAATCTTTTTTGCCTGGACCTTTTCTGTGCACACCTTGTATGCTTCAGACTGTTGGTACTCCCTGAGCTCCTTCATGTACTGCTGCTTGTCCTTCTCTGCCTCATCAAGATATTTCTATAAAACAGAGCATATTAAAAGGACAGCCTAATGTCTCTGACAGTCCTGCTGTAGAATAATGCACATTAGAGTACTAGAGTAAAAAAAAATAAAGAATTTGCAGCCATGTAGCTTTCTTTTTTCCTCCTTTAACATTTCTTGCCACTGATTGGCTGCTTAAGCAATACGTAAAAGGAAATGGAGACTTTATACATGCGCAGTGGGATCTAAACAGATCCCCTCACACAGTGTTCAGCAGAGTCAAGGCTGGATCTGACTGGAGGGGAGGGTGTGCATGGAGATGCAGTCAGCTGAATGTACCTCCTGAAGGGCATTTAGCTGGGGGCTTGGGGAAAGAGGCAAATGCCTCCATCCATTTGCAAAAAAGACCACCCAACATTTTTAAAGAATCAAGCGATTACACTTCTTCTGTAAAAATTCTGTCATACACCGTCATAGCCAGAGTGTTTAGACTCAAATATATAAATGGCAATACACATAATAAGCATATAAAAAATATTTCTATAAAACATAATGAGAACAGAAATAAATATTACAAGAAAGGGCAAATATGTTTAGTATAAGGGTTTGTGATTGTTTCTGAAGAACAAACCTGCTTCTCTGGTGCTGGCAAGGTGCTCCACTCAGCTCCCAGCATCTTTGTGATTTCTGGAAATGGCAAGTCTGGGTGCTGACTTCTGATCTGTTCTCTGCGTTCATTCAAAAACCTAACATAACCCGTGACTGGGGCTTTGGGTCCATTGGGAAGAACCTTTTTTCTCTTCTTTCCTTTTGGCCACCCCCTCTTCTTAACTGGCTACAAAATCAAAAGAAAAATATTTGAACATCAGCAGATGTGGAAAAAAAATGTATAAAGATGTTTTCATATTTCAGTCCCATACATTTCCAATATAAAGGTATGATAAAAAACACAAAAAAATATATTGCTATATATATATATATTTTATATATTGTGTCATGTGAGAAACAAGGAGTACATCCTCTTTGAATTCCATGGTTTTACATATCAGGGCATAACAACAAAATCTGCTCTGTAGCAGTTCTAATTAGGTAAATATAACCCTTACACAAACAACACATGACATATTACACCGTGCCATGATTTATTCAACAAATATAAAACTAAAATGGAGAAGCCATGTGTGAAAAACTAAGTACACCTTATGATTTAATAGCTTGTAGAGTCACCTTTAGCAGCAATAACTTGAAGTAATCATTTTCTGTTTGACTTGATCAGCCACTTACATCATTGTGGAGGAATTTTGGCCCACTCTTCCTTACACGTTGCTTTAGTTCATTAAGGTTTGCGGGCATTTGTTTGTGCACAACTCTTTTAAGGTCCCACGACCATTTTAATCGTGTTGAGGTATGGACTTTGACGGGACCATTGCATTACCTTGGTTCTTTTCGTTTTCAGCCATTCTGGTGTACATTTGTTGGTGTGCTTCATACAGAAAACGATTACTTCAAGATATTGCTGTTAAAGATGGCTCTACAAGCTATTGAATCATAAGGTGTACTTAGTTTTTCCCAACATAGATTCTCCATTTTGGCTTTATTTTTGTTGAATAATTCATCATACGGTGTTATATGTCATGTTGTTCATCTGAGGATATATTTACCTAATTTTTAGACCTCTCCATGGAATAGATGATTGTTATGTCCCGATATCTAAAACCATAGAATTAAAAGAGGATGTGCTTTTTCACACCACTAATATTATATATCTTGTGCATCCAGATTCGTACAAATTAAAATTTTAACAAAATTTGCAGAAAGAACGAAAAACGAAGACGAAAGATCTCTGAATTTTCTTCTTTTACTCACCCTCATTCACACTCTCTGTCCCCCTACCTTCGCCACCTTGCATCTTCTTGCCCCTGAACAACCATACATGGCCTTCTAGTGAGCTGCCGCAAAAGGGGGGCAGGCTCCAGGCACACCTTCTTACCTGATTGACGTTACAGAGGAGAAGCTGTCTGCGTGGCTCCACCCTTTTGCAGAAGTTTCAGAGACCAGAACAATGCACAGAGATTCATGGAAAAACAAGTGCAGAAATGCCTCTCATTCTCAGGAAGTCTGTCTCCATTACTCTTGACTCAGAATTGGCCATGTAACACGGCACACTTAAATGGTTAAAAAATAATAATAAAAAAAAATCCATTGCTTTATACTCTTGTCTAGCCACAGCTACAAGAGAAAAAAGCATAAAAACTGAAATATGCAAAAGAGCTTCCAGGAAACCCTATCACCCGATTGGAGAACCAATGGAGAGGTTGTGCCCAGATGCGCTGCCCTTTTGTCCGAGTTCACTGGGAGTCCAGTTATCCAAGACGCAGACAAAGAACTCTTTTTGGAGCAGCAGACGAAGACAGAAAAACAAGAAGATGCAAAAGAAGAAGCAGGGCTGCAAAGCAAGGAGATAGGCACATGGAAGCGGTTGGCGGAGAAGGTAGCGAGAGAGTGAATGAGAGTGTGAGCGTGATTAAGGGAATGGATGAGTATCTGTGAATGATTAGTATGTGTGAATGAATGAGTATATGAATGAGTGTGCGTGACAGCATAGATGTGTAAGTGAGGGGGTGGTTGCATGGCATAGGGAGGCTGTAATCACACTCCTATCATGCCCATATATATATTAACATTGTTATTTTTTGTCGAATTTGTTGTTACACTTACTGTTATAAAAAGTGTTTGTTTTTTTTGTTGTTGTTTGTCATTTTCGGTTTCGGCCAAGTGAATGCTGAATTTTTTGGTTTCAGTCCAGAATTTTTATTTCAGTGCACCCCTACTTCTAATATATATGTATATTTGTATCTGTGTCACAACAGTGTCCACTACTTAACAGACGCCTATATTACCCTCATACAATACTTATTGGTTGGGGTACTAACTTGTAGTGTGCAAGTAGTCCATACAACACATGCACAGCATAAACACAATGCCTGCTCACTTAATGGTAATAAAGGCAAATTATACAAAATGTATAAAATAAAAAAAGATAAACTCAGGAGCATTACCTCCTCCTCATTCCCAGCATTCTTGTCTCCACTAGTTCGTGGCATCTTCACTTTCTCTTGTT
Source organism: Spea bombifrons (assembly GCF_027358695.1). Lineage (NCBI taxonomy): Eukaryota > Metazoa > Chordata > Amphibia > Anura > Pelobatidae > Spea > Spea bombifrons. Next base: position 60,536,026 of record NC_071087.1, read on the forward strand.
TGATGGCCACAAGAAAATTTCCTCCATGTGTCTTAGTTACATGATTCCTGAAGTAAAAGTATAAATCATAATAGGTGGAACTATCCCTGTACAGATGCAGATATTGAAAATACCAAATATGATTAGGATAATAAGGGAAGCAATAAATAAAAAGTTGCCGTATGTTGCAATATGTAAGATAATTCTTGCACTCACAAAACTCCTGTCAGAGGTCTGGCTGTCTGTGCCATTATTTTTCAAATTAAGCTCCTGTTGGGAAAATAAAGAAAAATAACATCATCATTATTATTATAGCGCCAACAATTCACACAGCAGTTCTTACAATACATATATTCAAATGGACTGACAAAACTAGAACATACATAAGATAAATTAGGCCCTTTATGTAGTTATTTATGTATATAAATAAGCACTTATGTAGTTCGTAGTAAATGTAAGATCTCCACTGAAGAAAAGTAAGAGTACTGGTATGAAGGATAAGTTGGCACACACAGGAATGAACAAACTGTAGCACAAGGTATTGGTGCCGAGATCAAGAAAAGATATACAGCATTAGCAATCAGGTTTAGTGAGTAAATAAGTTGTAACAATCAATCACCAAAAGCCAGAACAAAGTTCTGTAACGTTTATATTTGTTTAATCAGTAAACAAGCACTATTGCCACGTTAAATACATATTGGAGTCTATTTTGCATGTATTTGAGTGCATTTTTACTGCATGCAAATCAGTGCAGGTATTTTTAAATTATTGGATATAGCAAATGAGACTTATGTCTTATTTAACTTCTCCCTCAGCTGTCTCTACCGAAAGTAGAGGGTATACTTCAATACACTTCTTGCACACGTTCTGTAAAACTCCAATTCTAGTCAATGGGACCCAAGATCCCAGAAAACAATAGCAGCAGCAACTGTATGATCTAAGTGAGAGAACTTGCTATGATGAAACACCTAAATATTTGGCTACTAAAAATTACACTCCCTTTCTTTAACAATTATACTTGAGCAGTTTAATACACGCCACAAGGTAGCACTGATTTCTATGTCACAGAACTCTAATCTCACCATGTTCGAGCATTCTTGATCAGACTGATAACGTCTCAATCTATTATCTATTGAGTGCATCTTACTGATCTACATGCAGAAAAATTCACTCAAATACACACAAAATAGACTCCAATATGTATTTAACATGGCAATAGTGCTTGTTTACTGATTAAACAAATATAAACATTACAGAACTTTGTTCTGGCTTTTGGTGATTGACTGCGCCAATGTATTTACTCACTAAACCGGCTTGCTCATGCTGTATATCTTTTCTTGATATTATTCACTGTCAATACCTGGAGCCGTTGGCCATTTTCCCTGACATACCCCATGAACAAAATGAATGCTACTTGTATTCTGAATGAAAAGAAAAAAAAACAAAAAAAAAAAACATGTAATCTCACATCAACATTATCATTGAAATTACAAGAATGCCATGTACTACCTTAATCATTAGTACATTTTATTGCCTTTTAAAAACGAAATGTATACAAATACACACATATATATATATATATATATATATATATATATATATATATATATATATATATATATATATATATATATATATATAGTTTTAGGTATATTTTAAGAATTAAGTATTATGACTAAAATGATTCTACTAAGAAAAAATAAAAATGAAAAAAATATGTATAAAAACAGAAATACACATGCAGCGACGGCCTAACATTCAATGCAGGTAATACGAGAAAACACAATAAGATTTTTTGAGGGGATGAAAACAAACTATAAAATTTGACGGTGCAAAAAAAAAATGCACATTGATATTTCCATATAGTAAGTAAGATATATTACTAATATGTGTGCGGAGGTAGGAAAGTTATTTTATTAACTCGCCCACTTTTCCCCTGAAAGTTTCTGTACGCAGTGTAAGGGTTAATTTAAGTAGCTTAAATACATTGCACAATGGACAGCTAGCAAAGGCCATTGACATGGTTAAATCCACTCGCTCCGGTAATACGCAGCCACCATAAACAAATATGTTTTTACGTCGCGCTATAATACGTACTACTATTATTTAATTACCGTTCATTAAACTTTCCTTCTTCTCACGGATACCTCTCAACCGGGCTTGAACACACTCCCCCTCTATGTTTCTATTGGCCAATACACATGCCCCATAGCAGACTAACAGGCTTCTGATACGCTTATCAAACTCCCTTAGATGATGAAGCGTAGACTATTACAACGCGCCGATTGGTTGCATACCTTTCACAGCGTTTTTTTCTAGAGTGAGGGAGGGTTGTGCGAATGGCTAACTGAGCTGTCAATCACTATGAAAGCAAGTTACTTTGCGCAGAGTTCGCTAACAGCCAATCATTAATCAGCTTCATCCTAATGGTAGGGGCTACTTAAAGGGCCAGGTATTACCGGAAATCATAGAGGGAGAGGGGGAAGTGGTCATCTTATTATAAGCGTGAGCACGAATGAGAAAAGAATAGGCGCTTGTAATGAAGCGTGTATATGCTGTCATATAGCTAATGCTATTCATTATACAAAACACACACACACACGCACTCTTTAATAGAACAGTGCATCATGTCATTACAAATCAGAATCTGCACACTTCTTTCTCCTAGATACGAATAGGTTTGCGGTTTTTAAAAGTATGAATTGATTTTCTTTTATGGTATCCTATAGGAATGACATAATTGCTAGAACAGTCTGACGCCAAGCTTGCTAGAAACACAAATGAAAAAAGGAAGTGTTGATTTATGTTAGATAACTGCAGGTGGAATTTAGTTTGTAATAATCACCATTTGACAAACTTACAGACAGTTTCAAAGAAGATCTCCCAGCAAGGTGGGATTCTGCTCAGATGTCGCAGATGCCACCTTCCCGGAAACATCTGAACAGATTCCGCATTAAGAGAATGCGGATAAGGGGCGAAAATGTTCAATTTAAAGCGCCAAGGTCATAAGGTTGCCTTCAATCGTTCAGATTAACGGTTTAAGATCCTAACTACATGAGGCGATGACAAAGTCGCCACAGATGACAGCATAATGCACTTTGCTGTCCAATCAGCTAACTTCAGGCAAGATGAGAAAATAGTGGTCTCACTATATTCACTGGCCACTTTATTAGGTACACCTTGCTAGTACCGGGTTGGGCCCCCTTTTGCGTTCAGAACTGCCTTTATTTTTCATGGCATACTTTCTACAAGGTGCTGGAAACATTCCTCAGAGATTTTGTTCCATATGGACATGATGGCAGTTGCTGCAGATTTGTCATTCCACCACATCCCAAAGGTTCTCTATTGGATTGAGATCTGGTGACTGTGAAGGCCATTAGAGTTCAGTGAACTCATTGTCATGTTCAAGAAACCAGTTTGAGATGATGTGAGCTTTGTGAGATGGTGCATTATCCTGATGGAAGTAGCCATCAGAAGAGGGGTACACTGTGGTCATAAAGGGATGGATATAGTCAGCAACAATACCCAGGTTGGCTGTCACGTTTAGATGATGTTTAATTGGTACTAAAGGGCCCAAAGTGTGCCAAGAAAATGTCCCCCACACTATTACACTACCACCAGCCTGAACCGCCGTCACATGACCTTCCGGTGCTCAAAGAAGTTCCGGCTGAACACTCGCTGCCCCCACCAGACACCAGGGAGTCAGAAGCACTGGTAAGTCGGGGGGTTGTGTTGTATGGGTGACATTTGCCTTTTAACCCCCTGTATGCCACTCTGCCTCCAGAAATTCCCTTTAACCCCTTATATGCCACTCTGCCTCCAGAAATGCCTTATACCCCCTTATATGCCTCTCTGTCCCATGATATGCCTTTTAACCCCCTATATGCCTGAGTGGTATATATCAGGGGGACAGATGTGCATAACTGGGTGACAGGTTGGCAAATAAAAGGAAATAAAAACAAAAAAAAATATTTTTCTCAATCATACCTTTTATTAAATATGAAAAAAAGTTTACATGAATTAATATTCACTAGTAAAACTTTTTCCCTGTAGGGTCCTCTTATATTCAGGCTTTTTCTTTTTTTTCCTAAATTAATATTCAGATTTAGGGGGGGTCGTCTTATAATCAAGGTTGTCTTAAAATCGAGCAAATAAGGTATATCCCACCTCCTAACATCAGTGTTATTCACTCCACCTGTCAGTGGTCGTACTCTTATGGCTGATCAGCGTATTTATACATACATACATGGTGGTGTACATAGCCAAAATCATGAAAATTGTGATTATTGTGAGTATTTATGGACCTGACTGTGTATATGTATATATATATATATTCAGAATATATACATGTTCTGAATGTGTATATATGTATATATATATATATATGTGTACACACGCACCCAAATCTGGTGGATGAAAAAACATGGAAGGTCCATAATGCACCACTATGTACCCTCTTAACGTATAATCATACCTTTTAATTGATAAAGACTGAAAACATAAGATTGAGTTTTGTTATTTACAAGGTAGAAAAACTGGGGTATGGAGTCCGCAAAATAAACTAACGTGACTTTCCCTCTCCCAGAGGACAGCTGGTTCGTGAGTCACTGTGCACTCAGCGTCCAGTCAGTGGCTAGATCATCCTGCAGGTGTGACACATGGGTCAGAGGGGCTGTCCCTCGCTAGTTTTTTATATAAACTATATAAAATAACTATTTAAAAATAACTTCCACAGTATAAAAGTACTATCATAGGGTGCCAAAATTGCCACAAGTCATAACATTTCTGCCCTCTTAGAAACAGCTCAGCCACAAAGCAGTAGACTATGTTCACTCTAGTGATGGGAAGTTCGGATCAGTAAAGTGAATCGGATCATTTCGAGTTGTTCATTGAAATGATCTGATTCATGAGCCGAATCTTCAGATCACTCAGTGTGACTCACAGGAGTTACTGTTTCCCAGTCCCCCCTGCAGTCACACTGATGATTGACCCTGCCCCTTATCATTAGAGTCAATGAACCCCCCTGCCTGCCTACTCTAGTGATGTCACTGAAGGCAGAGAGTCGTTCAGAGAATCCTTCAGAGATTCGAATCATTCAGAGAATATCACTGACACCATACTTTTATAAATAAATACATTAATAATCTTCACTGTCCCCAGGATTTAGATTCCCCTTAGTCCAAAGAAGGCTTTAAATTGCATGAAAGTCACTGTGGGTTTAAAATGCAGTGCAGTCCCAATGATTAAGTTCTTTAGTAAGTAACATAGCCATAAAATATTAGGTAGGAAATCGCCAATATTTATGCCTCATCTATTGTGTTTTTGTGTGATCAGATTTGAAGGCCTGGTGCTTAGTTCATTAATATTGTGGTTGTTAAATTAATATGGTGGGAGACATTTCTAAGTGCAGGCAAACTATGCAGCAGGCTTTCAGCAATATTGCATTGATTTGAATTAAGATCTGTCCGATGAGCCTTAGGCTAGGTTTCCACTTGGGTTTTTGTCCTGCGTTTTTTTCTTGATGAAAAACGCCAGGAAAAACGCCAAGAAAACTGCCACTGGATTTACCTGCGTTTTGGCGTTTTTTCTGGCGTTTTAGCCTTTCTATGGAAATTGCTTTTTTTGACCTTAGGCAGTTTTTCCAGCCTTTACAAGTTAGACGTTTCACCCAGCTAAAAGGGATTAGGATAAATGGCAAGTATCTGCCCTCTCCTGATGTCATTTACTTGGTAGAGTTCTACTTAAACGCCCCGGCGGACCCTTTTGTTTCTTTTCTGTGGTTTGTAAGGCATGCTTTATTTCGAATGTCTGCTCCTCTGGGAAGATTGGCCCCAAATGATGGTGCAAATTGTTTGCTGTTGCTTTTGGCACGCAGGATCCAGTCGCGTATGTTTGTTTGTAATGGCATGTTTGTTCCAAATGGTGTAAAATTCAATATGAACCAGTCCAGGACTTTGTTTTGTGTGAAACTGTTTGTTTTCAGCCTATTTCTCGTAGGACACACAGATACTGGGTCCATCCTCTGCATTGTAACTGTGGAAAAAACGCCATAAAAAACGCCAAGGCAATAAACCCACATGGCTTTTTCATGGCGTTTTTTCTCTCCCATAGACTTCTATTGGAGAAAAACGCCAAGATTTCTTGCAAAAAACGCCAGAGTGTCAACATGCTGCGATTTTGAAAAACTGCCACAGAGCCCAAAAAAGCAGAAAAACGCCAAAGAGGACTGAAAAAACGCCAAACAGAAAAACGCCAAGTGGAAATGGCATTTTGCGATTTCCTATTGAAGAACAGCTAACATCTGGCTGCAGCCGTTTTTAACAAAAAAAACGCCAGGTGGCGCTATTGGCGTTTTTATGGGCGTTTTTAGCAAAAAAAAACAAGTGGAAATCTAGCCTTACTGCTGAGCAGGAATTCTAGCTTGAATAAAAGGTAGGTGGAATATGATCAGAGTCTTACGCAAGCTGAGGTCAAAGTGGGCAGAGTTCAATAGTAGCCAGATTCTATCCAAAGTTACATAAAGGAAGCAATTCAGAACAAGCACACCCAAAGATCACAGAGAAAGTGTCTGGACTAAACAGACACAAAAACACAAAAAACCCAGCCACATGAGTGACAGGGCGATTTTGCACCAAGAAGACACCAAAAGTTCCTAAGTGCCTAAGACAATACCAAGGTTCAACAGTGGACATAAGATATATTACAGAATATTATTAATCCATAAAGGAAATTTACAATTTCTATAATGAGTGTTTTTGACTACCAGATTGTAAGATTATTCATTCCTGTTTGTATGCGTATAATACCATGAGTGGATGGTTTGTTTGGGGTTTTTTTCTGTTATTTAACTGAACAGTTGTGTGCTTTATTATTTCAGCAACTTGCAGCCATCAGTGGATGTTTAAGAGTATTTATATTGTTGAGTGTCTGTCTCTTGACAATAGCAGTAACAATATTTGATCTGAGAATGATTGTGAGATACATTTTAAGATCGGTTGCTTGAAACAACTATGAGAAGCTTTAAGGTAAGGAACCTCAGCATTTCCATTCAGCTAAATTTTTTAGGGAACAGGGTTTGGTCCTGATATAGTAAATAAACGGTATAATCTAAGTTGACAACAACAACTGAAGCTCTCAATTTAGTTGAACCTGAGTACTTCTCTATGTTTGTGACCTATGACATTATGAAACAGGTTCCATGTGAGGTAACAAAATGGGGTTATTTTTTTTTAGCTGTGGTCTTCTAAAAGCACCGTGAAACATCTACAGTCACATTGATTTTATGTAACAGAACCCCTTCCTCTCACTTCCTCTTTTATCTTGTGACGACTAGTGGGTGGAGGAGACAGATGTGATTAATTCAAAGGAAGATTATAGATAAAGTTAAAACAGAATAAAGAGTCACAAGACATTCCGTGTCTTCTTCGGTGGATGAGCAGAACATCTTTGCCCACTATTCTTTCCTGTCTTAAAATCTAATTCAGGGGAAGTTTAACTCTTAATATCACAGGTTTGATATGTTTTACCAATTATGGCTACCACGTATGTTTGTCTTATTAAGCATTAGGGGAACATGTTCATTTTAAAAAGCTATTTCTTATTTTATAAAGATATTGACATTCTCTCTGCATCATTTCTTTAATGTACAAGAAGCACTAGCAGATACATGCCCATGATGTTATAGAAGGAGAACTCAAATTCCACATTATCATTTTGTGACATTAATCTTTTATTTTGTATACAGGTGCGGTTCAATTAAGCGGAAGATCATCTGTGTTTATTTGTTGCTGAGTTTTTATAAAAAGATACATTATGATAATAATTGGATGCTACTTTAATTGCTGAGCTTCAGTCGTGTGAAAAAGAAAATGCACCCTCTTTGAATTCTATGGTTTAACATATCAGGACATAATAACGATCACCTCTAAAAATTAGGTAAATGCAATCTAACAACTAATGAACAACAAAATGCATCTTATACTGTGTCATGATTTATTCAGCAAAAATAAAGCCAAAATGGCCTGTGTGAAAAACTAAGTACACCCTTACTATTTCCATTTGAATTAAATGATAAGTAGCAGACAGGGGCTGCTAATCAAACGCCCTCGATTAATTGATCATCAGCAAGTGGGACCACCTCTATAAAAGCCGAAGTTTAGGCAGTTTGCTGGTATGGAGCATTCAGGTGTGTGTTAGCACAATGCTAAGGAGGAAAGAAATCAGCAATGATCTTAGAGAAGCAATTGTTGCTGTCCATCAATCTGGGAAGGGTTATACGGCCATTTCCAAACAATTTAAAGTCCATCATTCTACAGTGAGAAATATTATTCAAAAGGTGAAAACATTCAAGACGGTTGTCAATCTTTTCATGAGTGGACGTCCCTGCAAATTCACCCCACGGTCAGAGAAATCGCAAAAAAACCAAGAGTTATATCTCAGACTCTACAGGTCTCAGCATATTAAATGTTAAAGTTCAAGACAGTACAAGTAGGAAAAGACTGAAAAAGTATGGTTTGTTAGGAAGGGTTGCCAGGAGAAAGCCTTTTCTCTCTAAAAAGAGCATGGCAGCAATTGCACCCGAATAGACCTTAAGAGAGCTGTGCATAAAAAAAATGCCTGCAAACTTCAATGAACTGAAGCAACATTGTAAAGAAGAGTGGGCCAAATTTATTCCACGACAATGTGAGACACTGATATAGTCATACAGAAAACAGTTACTTCACTATTGCTGCTAAAGGTCATTCTGCAAGCTTTTGAATCATAAAGTGTACTTAGTTTTTCACATATGGCTTCTCCATTTCGGCTTTATTTTTGTTGAATAAATCATAACACGGTGTAATATGTCATGCGTTTTTGTTTATCTCAGGTAGTATTTACCTAATTTTTAGACCTGCTAAAGAACAGATGAGTGTTATTATGTAATGCTATGTAAAACCATAGAATTTAAAGAGGTGTACTTTCTTTTTCACACGACTGGAGGTCATATCAGACAAAGGGCACATGTGGCTTATACACCACGTATTGCTTGAAATATGAAGCATGAAATTTCTTTAGCACTGTAAAAAATATATTAGTAATGCAAGGATCATGCATTTGGATGAACGTACTTAAATCTGGTATGCTTTAATTTTATTTTGGGTCATATATTATATGGGTAGCAAATCATGTAACATGGTGTACTGTTCACCACTAAACATACTTCAAGTTTTGTTATGTAAAATCTGAGCTCTTCATAGATGATGGCATTAAGTAAAAGGCAGCACGATACTGTAAACTGGCTCGGCAAAATAAAATACTTCCATGCTGTGGAAAGGGCAAACAATATATGATGGTGTATAAAACCAAAATTTCTATAAAATGGCATATTTATAATGCAAACAATGTGTCAGATTGGTGCTAGAAAGGGCAAGACTTTCTTAAACAGAAAACGGCAAATTATGGAAATTAAGAAAGCTCAGATAATTGGACAGAGTCCAAGTTAAACATTATCTTAAAAATCCCAGAAATTCTGGTAATAGATAATATAACACTAGATCGGCTGCTACAAGCGTAAATTATTCACTGACTGGTCAAGTTGTTTTTGCTGACTTGCGTATGTCAAGCAAAAATTGATACTGCATTCTTTTAAGGACAACAAATTAATTTCTGACCTCTCGGTTCCGACAAATTTCAGAGCGGTTTTCCCATTCAGGAAATACATTTGGAGCAAAATTTTTAATGGAGAGGTCCCTGCCACCTTCTGGACTTACAGCACCACCATCTTAAGCAGAGAACTTCCCCAAACATTAGACCTTTTTAACCCCTTAAGGACCAGGCTGTTTTTTATTTTTGTACCCTTTGGGATCAAGGCTGCTTTAACACTTTTGTGGTGCTCGTGTTTAGCTGTAATTTTCTCCTCACCCAATTAGCGTACCCACACAGGTTATACATTGGGGGGTTTTTTCAGGACAAGAAGGACTTTTTTCAGATACCATCATCTAATTTCCTATAAAAAAAATATGATAAAAAATTGAAAAAAACCCCACTTTTTCTCACTTTTATTTTAAAAATCTTTTACTTATCCAAAAAAGCTTATGAAAAAACCTGCTAAATAGATTCTACTATTTTTCCTAAGTGTAGAAATACCCAATGTTTTTATGGGTTTTTTTTCCCTTTTTTTCTGCAAGTTATTGGGCAATAAGTACATGTGGGGTTTTGCTATTTCAAAACCAATTCATTTCCAGATCTGGTCATTCTGCCCCATGTGCTATTTTGGGTCTCTTTGAAGCTGGCCAATGGAATTTACCCCATTAAACCATATATTTTTGAAAACTAGACACCTCAAGGTATTTCAAATCCTGGTATTTTAACCCTTTCCATGCACTAATTCTACTACCATCCTTTGTCAAACTTTGTGTTAGTAATTTATTTTGTGTTTTTTATCACAAAAAAAATTGCACTTTAGGTATAGATTTTCAGCTTTTGGTGTATGTCACTGTCACACAACACCCCAATATGTGTTCAGTAACATCTCCCGAGTTCAGTGATACACCCCATGCATGGGTTTGTCGGATTGTTTGGGAGGTAAAATGACACATTTGTGAAGTGTGCTTTTTTCAACTTGGAACTTTAACATTTGGTCCTACTGCCCCCATGTCCTAAATGGGCCATCTTTGAAGACGACTAATTCAATTTACCCGATCAAATAACATATCTTTAAAAACTAGGCACCCCAGGGTATTTCGAATGGTGGTAGTTTAACCCTTTCCATGCACTAATTTTACCACCAGCCTTTTGTCAAAATTAGTGGTAGTCATTTTCTTTAATCACACAAATTGTACTTTAGATGTGAATTTACAGCCCCTGGTATATGTCAGTGGCAAACAACACCCAATGTGTGTTCAGCAACATCTTTTGATTACAGTGATTACCCATGCATGGGTTTGTCTGGTGTTTGGGGCTAAAAGGCCACATTTGGGAAGTGCGCTTTTTTCCATTTTGGTCAGTCTGTTCCCATGCCCTGTCTTTGAACCCAGCCACTCCAATTTACCTCATCAAACCATTCATTTTTAAATTAGACACCCTTTGGGTATTTGAAATGTTTTGGTTTTTTTTAACTCTTTCCATGTCAAGATTTTTGGGAAGATACAGCACTTGCTCATAATAATAAACCTTATTGTTTATTTTATTTATTTTATTCTTTTTGGACTTTTTTACATTTTGATGGAACTGGATGGTTCCTCTGAATGTGACATCACTGCATAAATATTTTTAAATGTTACTACATTTTTAAGCAATTTTTAAAAAAATTATTTTAATAATCACATTGTGATTAGAAGGCTGGGCTCCATTGAATTGCATGGTTGAATGCAGTACCTGGAGAGACCCTCTGTTGAACTTTCACATTTTATTTTTCTAAAGGACACGCTGCCATCTTGCGAGTGGCAAAGTCACATGGGACTTGTCACTGTAACTCCCTGAGACTGAGGACATATGGGAGAAGGGTTGAGTTGGGGGGGGCTGTGGCAGATTCATGGGGATGCTCCTTTCTCAAGAAGCTCAATGGAACTACCAAGTGCCTCAGAACTTTGCCCCTGTATGTTAGTTAATTCTCATCACTGTTTTTTTCACCACCCTGTCCTTATGCTTATTTCCTGTTCCCTGCAACTCTTGCTCCATCTGCTGGCGGCCCTGGGAATTCCCCTAGAACTCTTGGGCAGAACGCAAATTTGGTGCAGTCCGCTAAAACTTCAAGCAGTTGTCATTCTCCCATGAAGCCTCTGATCGGTATACTATTTGGGGACAAGGGAAGCAATTGCCAGGGGTATATGAGGATATATTTACGGGGTTTGGGGTCACTCCATTAGGGTACACTGTTTTCTGTATATCGGGATATTTCACAGCAGGGCGCGAGGGAGGGAACGGAGGTTTGAGGTTTGTATTTCAAATAGGTCTGAGTAAATGTGTGTAGTGTAACTCAATAAAGAAGTGTTGTTTTTACCTTTCATCATGTTTTCACTGATGTTTTGGTGGGGAACTATGTATCACTGAACACCCCCATTCCTCTGCCCCCAATGGCTTGGACACGCCAAAGTTCAGAAGACATGGAGTGAAGAGCCGACTGATGTGCTTGAACTAAAGGTCCACTTGGACAGATAGCACATGCACATTATTAATGGCACTGTAACATGACATGATCCTGTTAATATGCAATTATTTCAGATATATTCCTGTTACTCCATTTTCTCTGTTTTTTTCAGGATATTGTTATTGTTTTTTATGTACAAATTACTGTGTATTTGTTTAATTGGTTATAGTTATAATGTTGGTAAAGATGGTGGTTGAATTATTGCACGTGTTAAAATACCACCATTTAAATACACTGTGGTGTCTAGTTTTCAAACATATATGCTTTGACTGGAATAAACTGAATTTGTCTTTTCCAAGATGTCCCAAATTGGTCATAGGTTCAGGGTGACTAGATTCCAAAAGTTGAAAAATTTAAATGCGTTTGTCCCATATGTGGCCTTGTACCCTCCAATCAATCCAACAAACCTATGTGTGGGGTATATCTCTGTGCTCAGGAGATGTTGCTGAACACCTATTCAGGTGTTTGGCAGTTCCACATATTAATACCTATATTCATACCTGAAGTCCTGGACATTATGGATGCTACAGCGGCAGCAGCTCCATGTCCTCTGAGCTTTATTGGGCGGAGTGGAATAGGCATTAATGGGCAGATGGTGGCGGTCCTGAAGCCATTCAGGGAAGTAACTAAGAATACATACTGGCCACCCTCTGTGACCCAAGGGTTAAGGGCAAGTTGGCCCTTAAAACTAATGTTAAAACTTGGAAGGGCATGATTCTCTGTAGGGTGTGTGAGACACAACACAAAAGGAGCATGCAAACCAAAGGTCAGGAGTTGGAAATTGAGATTCCCAGCAGCGGTGCCATCCACACGTCCAATTTCCAATCCCTTGTAGCCATGCAGAGCAGCTAAATCCACAGGAGCATCAGCCATTTGGGATGTAGCCCTTTGGTGGGTACTATCGAAGTTCCCCAAAGAAAGCCTAGATCCCCTGGAACGGTCAGTGGCTACCTTAAAGAACCGCTACTACCCCCTACTACTGAACATCTAAGTTATTGCGACCAAAAAGCTGTTATCTGGCCTGGCCTTCCTTAGTGTCCCAGCAGCTGCTACAATGCCAATTTTTGCTCACATACACTTACACATGTGGGTGCACATACACTTAGGTAACCCTGCTGCGTTCCTGTCTCTGCATGCCTGTTCAAAATTGTATAAAAAAGGCCCTTTCAACCCGGACCACCCCTGAAGCAGCATTAGGAGACAGGAACAAGTGGTCACAGGGCCCCTTAGAGACAGGGGCCCCATCGCAGTTACGCCACTGTGTCTGGGTGTGCGTGGGGCATGTATGCTAGTGTTGAGCATCTGTGGGTGTCAGTGCTGAATGTCTAGATGTGTTGGTGTGAGTGCTGAGTGCTTGTGTGCGTTTATGTTAGTGTGTGTGTCTGGATGTATGTGTTTCTGGATGTGTATGGCCATATTGAGCTCAGGCTCTTGATCCACCCCTGTAAGTTGGTCCTATATAATGTATATTTCAATATGTAAGGAGACCACCCTCTTCAAGCAGCAGATCACTGAGGTTGGCGTTTCATAATGATGAGAGCAGTCCGTGACCTAAAACACAGCTCCTCCTTTCAATATGTATTTTTTTTATGATCAGCATGATCAGCAGGAAAAAAGGATGTTGCTTCCTCTGTAATCATGTTCCCTGGAAAGGTGGGGAGGAGGCTGTGATGCGTGTGTGCTGAGGAGGGTGTTAAGAACTGCACGTGATTTGCTAGACATGAGTGGTTAAAGTCAATTCGTGTGAGCAAACAAATGGTTTTTAGGGGAGATATATTTTTATATTATTAAGAACATTCCTATATTGCATCATTTGGAGTGAGTCATCCAAACTATGTCAATAATCATCTATGTAAATATTGTAAACCAGCTGCAGCCAGGTCGGCAGAGAAACCACCGCCAGGCTGCACCCGGTGCCGCAAGGAACGGGTTAAACGAGTCACAAGGTTAGTTTAAGGGGGCGGGTTTTATTGTCAGAAAGCACCCTTTCCAGCCTATCCTCCAATGACGTGGAAGGTCCCGATTGGCTAGGATTCTCATGTCCTGTTGGCCGGGCTGGATTGACCGAGTGGTTGCTCAAGACCAGGTAGGATCTGTATTGGTGGTCGGTGCCAGGCATTGGTGGCATATAACGCAGGACCCATCCGGATCGACATCTCAAACATTTGATTCGTTGATTTGGGGGAGTTGGATCCCCCACAATATTTAGGACCAATGCGGAACAGCCTTATCACAGACTGGCTAGCCCCGCGTTTCGGCTTATTTTATCTAGGGTGGCTCTTCACACTGCTCTCCTGTGTATTTACTATCTGTATTGGTTGCCACTACTCCTGTGCCCAGAGATACTAAGTGGCAGATGAATGCTATTTTGACTTTTTTTCCTATTGGAACCCAAGACTTCCATAAAGGACAAGTCAGTACCCCATCATGACAGAGCCAGTAACTCTGCCCATATGCCAGAGGCTCAGCTATGCCACAGGGCATTTCCTGAATGACTTATGTGCCTCTATGTGGTTTACCTATTTCTTGGTTTATTTCCATTCCGTATTGGGGTTCAACTCCTTCAATGCTGGAGTCCTACTGTTGGTGGGTCAAGTTGCAGATGGAATCTGTACCCCTTTGGTTGGCTATGAGTCGGACCGGAGAGTTGGCTGTCTTTCGTATGGGCGCCGCAAATCCTGGCATCTGATCGGTAGGTCTTACATTAGACAATGGTGATTGTGAATCAGTAATGTATATAATCTGTATATATGCAGAGTTTCAGATGTTATTAGTAACTTACTATATATGTAAAACTTTGTGATGTTTTTTATCTTCGGCATTTTTTATTTATATAGCGGCAACTATTTACGCAGCGCTACCTAAAGCATAAATTCAAAGCGTATGACAAAAAATATTTCAGACCTTCAATAAGGACCATATACTATGTATTCTTTGAAAAACAAGCTATATATATATATATATATATATATATATATATATATATATATATATATATGTATTTGTTTCCTGTAACTCCATCTGGTTAAAAATAAGCTAAACCAACTTTGGATATCTTGAAAGTATGAAACAAGTTTCAAGCTTTCACTTACAGGTGAGGTATATTTCCAGTAAATGGGATGCATAAGAAGAACCCAAACATATCTGAAATGTTTTATAGACTTTTTGATTCTGTTTTATTTAAAAATGACATTATTCTTAGGATCTTTGTAATCTGTCTTTCTGCCTAAAAAGCACTTTCCATGTCCTCAATGATGCCGCATAGTGATAACCAAGCTGCTATCGCTTGGCTACCTCATCTGCGATGGTAAATATCATTTCCCCCACTTCATAGCATGCTGTCTGTTATGTTGGGTATTGAAGGTGTCTATGCGCATTACCGCCATAATAATCATAATACATCAAGAACGTAACGGCTGTAGAATATGTAAGACAAAAAATGTGTTGGTTTACACTGTTGTAATGAAACTCGCAGGAAAGTATTTTCATAACATTGTTACAACACAGAGTTTGGTGATGGCAGTTCCTCTTGAGGCATTGAATGCAAGACGCGGGCCAAAGGAATTATTGAATATGTTTACACGTTTCATTTAACAAAACTTGAAACTTTCTTTATGTACCTTGTTAAATTGTGTGTGTATATATATATATATATATATATATATATATATATATAATCATGGCATTTTAGTTGATATGCCGTGTGTGTGTGTGTGTGTGTGTGTATATATATATATATATATATATATATATATATATATATATATATATATATATATATATATATATATACACACGCACACATCAACTGATATTTAATACTAATATCAATCAATTTATCCCTGCATAGTATTTTGTTAGCATTTGATTACATGATAGTACCTTTTTGTTTGTGTAATGACAGCCTTGGTTTTATCTGTCAGCACCAGACAGTAGCACTTCCTGGGTAAGCAGTTTAATTTTCTCTTTTAAAAAAAAAAACAAACAAAAAAAAACATACTGTTATATCTATTTCGTAAATTTTTAACCATTTCCTTCAATACAAGCTTTGACCCTCATTAGTATGTTGAGTTCTTTTAAAAATGTTTTGGAAGCAGTATTTTTCTCTGAGATCTAAGTTTATTATATTTCTTTTTTTTTTACACTATTTGTAGATATTTGCAAAATGTAAATGCACAACAAACTGTTTATTGTTCACTTATATACTTTGTCATCAGACTGAAGACTCTTTGAATTATCCTTATATTGGTTTTGTCTTTTATTTTTTTTCAGGCATGCATATGATAAGACATTTTCTTTATCTTAATCCAGTGAATATTGAAGTCCTAATATCAATTTTATCTATTTTTTCCTTTCCATACTCCTCAGGCACATTGAGCGTGATTCTGTCATTCCCTTTTATATTTAATCCTTGTCTGGGCTGCACAGAGAACACCCCTCAGTGGGTAGGCTTGATCTACTTCATCCCATTTATTGTCATCTTCCAGTTTGGTTGGGCAGCCACCCAGATTTCCCATTTATCTCTCATTCCGGAGCTGGCCAAGAATGAACATGACAAGGTGGAGCTCACAGCCTTCAGGTAGGAATGGAGAAACTTAAGTAGAAAAAACTATTTTATGATTTGCGGTCCTTGCACTACTTAACTTCTTTTAAAATTACATTTCTATGGTATCTTCACTAAGAAATCAGAGACTTTATAAGACACACACAGGGATGCTCATGGCAGGTGTTTTTTATTTTTTATTTTTTTGCTAAATGAAGCCCTGATGCGGGCAAGCAGCTGGGCTAGGATCCAGGTCCCCCGTAGCTCTGCAGGAGTCCTGGCTCCTCCTCTCTGGCAGCCAGTTGATACCTGCGCAGTGCTGGTTGCCAACCTCTGCTGCTTTGCGACACTTCCACCGGGGCCCTTCTATGACGGAGCAACGGCGTGACATCACCTTCCAGGGCTCAGTCTTAAAGGCCCTGTCGGAAGTGGCGGGCAGCAGTTGTCTACGAGCATCGCGCAAACGTCCACCGGTTGCCCCCACTAGACACCAGGGAGTCTGGAGCACGGGGGGCAGGCCTGGGGTTGCATTGGTAAGTCTGGGGAACAGAGTGGTCGTATCTGGGGGGGGGCAGAGCGGCATATCAGGGGAGGGCATCAGACATATCTAGGGGGCATAATGCATATAACACGAAAAAATAGTTTGTTTTTTTACTAGTAAAACTTTTTTAGGTTGTATATATTATAATATAATATTATAAATATTGTGCTTGGGTTCTTGTAAAATATAGCTTTTATTTTTATGTCATAGTAATGCCATTGTGATAAAGAGATAATTGTTGTGTGTACAATGACACGTTAATGTAACTTGAGTTTTTTATTCTGCTGTTTGTTTTTGACACCTGGTTTGTTCATTACATTATTTTAAATAAATGAAAAATGTCTACTGAAGCCTCTTTCCCCCCCCCACACGCTGTGTTGTGGCTGCGTCGGATACAATGTCATTTCATATCCGGCACAATGTCCGAGCCCCCACGCAGCCCCGTTAGTTTCTGGCTGCGTGCGCCAGAGCTTGGAGGAAGAAGTAGTCCGGGGAGCAGATCTTCTGCATTTTTGTGGATGTAAGGAGAAACTCATGAGGTGAAGTCCCCAGGATGATGGGCTCTGTATGAGGAGTGCTGTCGTTACTTAGCTGTTAATATAAATACCTGGTGCATAGGGGATAATGTATGAAAAACAAAGTATCGCATCAACCACCAAATGATTTGGTGGCACAAGGCATATGCATATTAACAGCTTTGATTAAAATGATGTTTTGCATCAGGACAAATAGATTGTCATAAGGGACAAGAAGATTGGGCTACCATTTTAGTCCGTTGGACAAGTACATGAAATACTTGAATGCTGTGCCGATCAGCTCCAGGAAGCTGCTGACAATTGGTCAATACCACGTGTCACGAGCTAACGTGACTTTGCAGAGAGCTACTTTTAGCGTATGCTTTAATTAAATGTTGGGATTAAATAATACAGGTTTATGAGCAGTAACATTTCTACCTGCTGGGCTGCCCTTTTGCTCTAGAGGCTTTTTGTACTATTATTAAGTGCACCGTTTATTAAGTTGTTGGACTTTTTAAGAATTGTACTGTAGTATAACTATAGAAAAGGCCAGGGATTGCAGAATAATATTTATATAATGCTTATGATAAATCATGGTACATGTCTCACTGAAGAGTTCATAAATCATTTCAATCAGTATACTTACAGTTAAAGGAGGAAGTAGTGGCCATTTTTATTTTCTCAAGATGGATTAGGCTGTTTGCGTTACTCTTTGCATTAGTAAACTGAGGAATACTTTACTTAAAAGTGAAAGTGAGCTTGTAACACTGGGTTTATGATCTTCTACCAGCGCGTTCTTACCTAGTGGCTGCAATCAGACTAAGATTCCAGTTAATGTTAAACTGAGTGAGTCTATAAGAACTTCAATTTACTTATGTTAGGGACCAAAATTTCAGAATTAATATTAGTGACAACATTTAAGTTTATAAGCTGATAAACCAATATATAAAATTATTAAACATACAAGAATAAAAAGATTCAATTACTCATTGTCACAATATGTTTATATAAACTTATTTAACATAAGAAATAAATCAAGTTCAAAAAACACAATGGAGGTATATACCAGAAATTATATATACATATACGTTCACATACACTGACTCTGAACTACAGTATACACACACATACAGACACATACTTACATGCATACACTACGCCCTTTCACCGCCCAGAGACCATCTGCAACTCTGTCTGTCTTCCACCTATAGATCACGTAATACATGTTGCGTGACCCCGCTGGAAATCACAGGAATGCAGCTGCACTCCTCGTTTATGGCATAACAGTTTTTCAAGCAGCCCATCGGTGTCAGGAAAGCCACATTGGGTGTGCTAGAGCTGACTGGTGGCAAGTATATGAAATGCTTCTTAATATTTTTGGCCAAACACATAATCGCTTGGAAAATAGCAGGGGGGCTGCAAAGGGGCAAATACATATGGGGTATTTTTCAGTCACCCTCCATACATTTTCAAGGGGGAAAACCTTGAACATTTAAAGGGACCACACAACTATCCTATGCATTAAAGTGCATATTATTATTATTTATTGTTTTATATAGCGTCATCAAATTCTGTAGCGCTGTACAATGGGTAGACAGTACATAACAAGTAGTATGTAACATAACAAATTGACTAACAGACAACAGGTGAGGAGGGCCCTGCTGAAACGAGCTTACAGTCTAGAGAATCTAGTGTCACTTAGTTCCCTCTGGGAAGGGTTTGAGATTTTGACACTAGTAATGATGTTTCTAATACCGTATTTGCTCGATTATAAGACGAGGTTTTTTTCAGAGCAAATGCTCTGAAAAATACCCCTCGTCTTATAATCGGGGTCGTCTTCTAATCAGACCTCAAATAGAGGTCTGATTAGGAGACTAAGATCCAGATCCCCCGCACCGCTGCAGGGGACCTGGATCCTCCTGTCGTCGCCCCCCCCCACACACACACACTTACCGGTGCTCCCGGAGGTGAAGTTGGCAGCGGGGGTTTGTATGCGTCCGTCGCAAATACCTTCCCCGACTGTCAGAGATCAGCGTTCCAGAGTTCCTGATCTCTGACAGCCGGGGAAGGTATTTGCGACGGACGCATACAAACCCCCGCTGCCAACTCCACCTCCTTCCGGCTGCCGCGGAATGAGACGTCAACCCGCTGCCCCGGCAATACAGCAGGAAATTGGAAGCACCGGTAAGTAAGTAAGTAAGTGTGTGTGTGTGTGTGTAGGGCATTTCTGGAATGCCTTACACCCCTATATGCCACTCTGGCACTTAGGGGGTTAAAAGGCATATTATGGGGCAGAGTGGCATATAGGGAGGTATAAGGCATTTCAGGAGGCAGAGTGGCGTTAAGGGGGCATTTAATTGTGCACTCTGCCTCCTGAAATGCCTTATACCTCCCTATATGCCACTCTGCCCCATAATATGCCTTTTAACCCCCTAAATGCCAGAGTGGCATATAGGGGTATAAGGCATTTCTGGAGGCAGAGTGCTCTATATAATGCCTTTTAACTCCCTTAATGCCACTCTGCCTCCTGGAATGCCTTATACCTCCCTATATGCCACTCTGCCCCATAATATGCATTTTAACCCCCTAAATGCCAGAATGGGATATAGGGGTATAAGGCATTTCTGGAGGCAGAGTGGCACATAGGGGGTCAAAAGGCATACCATGGGGCACAGTGGCATATAGAGGGTTAAAAGGCATATCATGGGCCACAGTGCCATATTGGTGTGGCAAGCCTGGGGGCAGATGTGCGTAACTGGGGGACAGGTTGTAAAATACAAGAAATAAAAACAAAAAAAAAAATATTTTTCTCAATCATAGCTTTTATTAAAAAAAATAGTTTACATGAATTAACATTTACTGGTAAAACTTTTTTCCTTTAGGGTCGTCTTATATTCAGGCTTTTTCTTTTTTTCCTAAGTTAATATTCAGATTTTGGGGGGTCGTCTTATAATCAGGGTCGTCTTATAATCGAGCAAATACGGTACTAAGTTTAGTTACTAAGGTGTTAAAAGCAGTAGAGTTAAGTGGCATAGTGCCTTTGATGTGACTTAATTTTCATGTGGCGTGCAACGTGGCATGAGTATCTTACATGTATCTGCATAATGTCCTTTTTATGAATAATATGATGAGGTCCTTCCTAAATCTGTTCTTTTAGGGTCCCCAAAAATCTACGAACAGTGAACTGACTGAGGTTTGGAGCTGTTCGAGGCTAAGGAGTGTTATAAACCAAGTCGTATTATAAACCAACTGACCACAACCACAGTGTAAAGATTCAGTCGGATTTCTCTGCATTTGCTTCCCCGCTCTTAGACAGTGATTGTCACCGCACGTTTAGTGTTCATTTGTGGTACTGACTAACCGCTCCCCACAGGTTTAGAAACCATTTTAATCATCCACCTTAAAAATATATACCGGTATTTGTATACTTTTTCAATAGCCGTTAACATGACCAAGCTTCGACACTGCTTTACATTGTCACTAGTGTTGGTTCCATATAGGTTATATGATATATGATGGAAAACCTAGATATAGTTGGGTATTTCAGGAAAGCTAAAATTCAAAAGTGCCCTAAAAGTTAGGAATTACTCTCTAAAGTACTTTTGCCTCTTTGTGGACTGTTTGTTTTTAACAAACTGTTAATCTTCAGCATGTTTTCCCTTTTTGCCTCCCTGTTTTTGAGATGTGAATGCATACTGTTATGAGATAAAGGACTGGGACAGCCTCTATATTGAATCACTCTGCTTGTTTTCATCTACTGATAATATTGTGGTATTTTGTGTCTTTCCTTTTTAGTGGTTTCTTTGTTTAGTGTTACACACAGGGAATGTTAGAGATTACACACAAAAAATGTAGGTGCAATGATTTTTATCCATTGAGTAGCATTTGACAACGTATCAATACCTGATTCTGACCATCTAGTCTCTCTGAAGCCTTGGTCACATGCTAGGTTCAGGATAGTTTTATGCCCGTCTCATGCATATTTAAATTCCCTCACTTTATGAAAGCTACTAAAGCTGGAAGGTGGTTCCAATTATCTGCCATGCTCTCCATAAACGGCAGTGACCTCTAGCTCTAAAATAAAGAACATTCTTCTTTACTGGGGGGAGGTCAAGGACATAAAATCGTCCTTCTTAATTAAGCCTACCATTGTCTAGTAAAAAAAAAAAAAAAAAAAAAAAAGCAAAAACTTTGGTAGTACTGTTAAGTGCATAACCCCTTGACAGGTCTCATTATTTAACCTTGCCTAATTCATAATAATCCATGGAAAGCATAACCAACATGCAGTCGTGTGATATCAAATGAGGGCATATGGAGGTTCAAAGTCTTTACTATTGGAACAGAAACATACGGTAGTTTTTAAAAGTTTTTATGCTTTTATGCAGGCTTTTAAATCTGTTTAAAAAAAAAAAATCATACATTTCGTGAAGCTGCAGCGCAGTGTCCCCTCTGGTTAAGGTATGAGGCACACAAAAAGGGAAGGATATGATGGAAGTATTATGTTGATGAAGCTTGACACCATGTCACTCTCATGTTTGACATTTACTTCCATGTTCTTTCCTGAAATCCTAGAACAGGATGCTGTCAGTCTTAAGAGCTTTCTGTTTTCTCTGAAGCCATCATTTTCATGTAGCGGTGTGTTTTGGGCTACTGCATTCTGAAATGATTTTTTTTTCTGAATAATGTTTTTGCCATTTACCACAAACCACTGTATTTACTAAAATGTAGTGACCAGTGTTCAGACAACGATCCTGAATGGTTAAAGCTTTGTTTTAGCAGTCATTTTATCAAGAAGAGTGGTTGGGTCTTTACTAATCGTATACTCTTCCCTTGATTTTATTTTTTAAATATTTACTATATGCAGTCTTCAAAATCAGAAAAGGCACGTGTGGTAGACACAGCAACGGAGGTTGTCTAAGCACATCACGTAGACGTTCACCAGCTGCGGCAATGCACGTGGACAACCTCCGCTGCTGGCACTTCCACCGGTGCTTCTCAGTCATAGAAACCCCGGCGGAAGTGCCGGCAGCAGAGGTTGTCTGCGCGCATTGCGCAATGCCAGGGACTCTGGGGGTCCATTGGTAAGTCTGGGGTGGTGGCATTTCAAGGGGGCAGATTGGTATTTCTAGGGGACATAAAGCATATCTGGGGGGGCAGAGTGGCATATCTGGGGGGCAGAGGGGAAGGACTATAAGTAAGGTGCATTATAAATTAAGGTGGACCTTAAAATGGCTATTGGTTTTCCAATTTCCTGCATAATAGATACCAAAAATGTTAAACTACATGTATTACTGTTCATTAGATAAAATACTTTTACCATTCCACTATGTGTATTTTTTTCTTTAAAAATACCCTTTTTCCTTTAAAATAGCACCAAACTTTTAGGGTGCGGCCTATAAAGTCTAAGTATATAATTAGACTTGTGCACTCTGATTCGTAGAAGTTTTCTTTTCTATTTTGTTTTTGTACGAATGTCTGTAAAGGAGGAGGAACCCCAACAAAACGAACAAAAATGAAGGAGCGAGCTCCGAATAATTTTTTTTGCATTGACTTGTTTTTTTACGTATTTTTATTTACGTGTTTCATGACACTCCCTCTTCCCCAATTGGAGGAGCGGGAAAATGGTCTCTCAGCTTCTCTAGTTCTTCTTTTAGGCCCTGGTACTTCTCCAGCTTCTCATACTCCTTCTTCCTAATATTGCTGTCACTTGGCACCGCCACGTCTGTCACCACGACTGTCTTCTGGTCTTTGTCTACCACCACAATGTCGGGTTGATTAGCCAGTACTTGCTTGTCCGTCTGGATCTGGAAGTCCTACAGGATCCCACAGAATATATTGTATTTAAAAATAAATGTCCCAAATATGTGAAACCGGATATAAACACTAGCTAAATGATTTTCCAAGCATCCCCAAGTAAATTTTCACAGCTATATGTATGTCTGTAGCTGTAAATACACGTAGATTGCATGCAAAGCATGTGTAGGTAATTCTCTAAAAAGATAAAGGGTTAAAAAAAGAAAGTAAAACACTAAAATAACCATCCACACCACACGGAACTTGTCCCCTACATAGATAAATGATTTGGCCTTTTAAAATCTGTAAGCAGTATTGAAATTGCAGACTCAGAATACCAAATTTTAACGATTTGGAACAATAAACAAAAATCCTTGGTATATTAAGTGTTTCCCAACTCTGGTCAGGCATATGAATATAATTTTGTATTTCTCATTTGCAATAGCTGTATTTTGAAGTAAAACGTTTCTTACTAAACAGTGGATTATATAGAAGAGTGGTTTAAAAAGAAAGCCCTATATGTCTTTAAAAAAAATAACATATGCTTTGTGTAGGTACGCTAAATGAGAAAGAGAGGGAAGAAATGGGTGAGCAAGGACATAAACGAGGCATCAATGTTGAAAATGCTGTTGTCTTGATGGGGAAGGAGATTTTAAAGGTGATGGTGGGCACCTGGTATGGCACAATGTCTTATCCTGTCTTATTTGGGTTTGTTTTCGTTTTTCAAATTGAACCCCAGTAGCACAGGTGGGTTTCCTTTCTGTGATTTCTGTCATGTAGGGAAGGCTAACCGATTTAGCTATAATGTGTGGATTTGTGTCTGTACATTTGCACATATGTAAATATGTATCAAATGTTATTAATTCTGATTTAGTAGTTATAAATGTCCTCTCTTTTTTCCATTCAGAACATAATAGGTAAAGACCATATGACAAACTTACACAATCGTTTTAGTTGAAAAGGTTTAAAAATGAGCCGTTCCCATCTTGTATTCTTTGTTTACATGGACGTTTCTCACTCTGTTGACTTTGACATACCTATTTTTTTTTTCCTTTCTTCAGATACGCCTTCACAGTCATGGCAAATATTGCTGTATATGCAGTAGCTTGGTTGCTGCTGCATTTTCAGGAAGGAGAGACCAACACGGAACACCTAAGCTGGCAGGACATTCCTATTTTCAGGGTGTGTGAGGTTGAAAAATTTCTGGAAGTCAACAAATATAAATAAAAAAAAAGTCTCTCCACTGCACTCCATAACTTGCCATAGTGTACACCAGAAAAGAGTTAAGTGGGATAGGCACGAAATGAGATATCCAAAAAGACAAAGAATAGCGATAAGGACAAGGTAAACAATGGTACAAAAGCATGTTAAGACAACATGGCGTGGAAACCTTGGGGCAAGAGAAGTGTGGCTTTCAACCATCAACAAATGATCATCCGAGGGAGGCTTATTAGCTCTCTAATATTTGAAAGTCAGGACAGGTTGCATATGGACTTTCTCACTTTTCTAAAAGTGGTCATATGGGACCAAACACCAACTTTGCCATCCAGGTTTTTTTGTGTTTTGTTTTTTTTTTCTTTTCTAGATAGGAGAACCTTGTGACTTGTCACATACTTACACTAGATGTAACAAGGGTGAAATGCCATCAAGAGCACACAATTAAATTATGGTTATTATCGTTTTGTTGAGATAGCAATTATCGTACAAATAATGTGAGGTACTTTTGTGATTGACCGTTCTGTATTCGTGTTTTTCCTGCAGACACTGGCCCTAATCATGGTGGCCTTAGGGGCTTTGTTTTCCCTTGTTTTCCATGTTGGCACAAAAGAAAAAAAGCACAGCTTTCAACACCTTGTAGAAACTGAAGACGCAGAAGCTGATGCTCTAACTGAACAACCCAAGCTCACTAACCCACCAAAACCACTGCTGCGCTGGCACCATTGGCTTGTGGAGCCTTCATTTTATCAGGTAAAATCCGGTGGGGTACAACGAGACATCAATGATTCGTAAGAATGTGTCTGAACAATGCATTTTCCCCTCAGGTGGCTCTTCTCTACATGTGCACACGGCTCATAGTCAATCTGTCCCAGACATACATTGCTGTGTATCTGACAAATTCTCTGCATCTGCCCAAGGTATTATTCTCTTCAAAGGTGTCCAGTCAAAATGTAGTTATTTTGAATTGTTGACCACATAAAATCGTATTTTGCGCCTTAAATTTTTCTGCCTTTTTGCTTTTCACTGTGTGTATTCAAACAGGTTTCCTACTCAACCTTTTTTAGTCCTCTTTTCCTCAGGAAATACCTTTTTATGTTTTTGTAACTGAAGTGTATCCTGTTGCCACATGATTAATTACTTTTTGTATCTAGAACTATATTGCCACCATTCCCCTGGTCATGTACGTCAGCGGTTTTGTATCTTCGTTCCTCATGAAGCCTGTCAACAAATTGATCGGACGCAATGTAAGTGTTGAAAAATGCTTTCCTTTTGGGAAAGGGGTTATACTTCTAAAGGTTGGATATGTTTTGGCTGTTTCTCTGGTTCAGTGCTTTTTTTTTTTTTTTTTTTTTTTAAAGCTTACCTACTTTGTAGGTCTTCTAGCCATTGCTGCTTTTGCAGCATGGGTCGCACTAGATCCTGAACTTGGAGTTGCTGTGTATGGAGCTGCTGTTGTCCTGGGTTCCGGGTCTGCTACAATCTTGGTCACCTCCCTCTCCATGACGGCGGACCTCATTGGCCCTCACTCGGTACGCATGTATAGCAAGTAAAATGCCCTAGTAATTGCGTTTTGTGTTCTCTTCTGTGAGGTATAATTCATCTGTGGCTAGAGCTAATGTCTACCCCTTCCTTAACAAATAAAGTGAAACATAAAAAAAAAAAAGCTGACCACGGTGATGCGATTGGGATACTCTCTAGTTACGTGTTCTTATTATATCTCTCTCCCTTTTTCTCAGTGCACCCACACACCTTACATATTGTTCTCTTCTACATCAAAAGTAGGGCATACTTTAAAAAACACATTCATAAATGTAAGAAGTTATTATTTTTATTTTTTTTATTTTTTCCCGTAGTTTTATATGAACATAAATTACCACAGCTAAATTCAATGGGGAAAAAATATCCAAAATATATTCATTAACTTGCCTTGGCTTTCTATTTGGTTTCTATTTGTGTTGATTGGGTCCTCTACAGAACCCATGAATCTCTACAACATCCCAGCAGGGTTACATTTAATAAACACGGGACCTGTAAGATACTTTATAAAGAACTATTAACCTGTGTTTGGAGCTTTTTTCCTTTTTAAAAATGAACCTTGGTCAAATGTGAATACAGGAAGGTCATTCTTGAGTGTAGGAATTCTGGGTAACTTGATAACAAATTTTAGTTTATTCATTGAAGAGCGAGATAGTAGGAAAGTTTGACTGAGAGTTGTGTTTTTAACTCCCTCACTTCACTATTTATTATGAAGGGTCCTGCTGACAGGTTTCTCCCGTGTAAAGGGTTGAACTGCCTTGCATCATGCATAATTCAATAGGTGAGGAGACTTTGACAATATCACAGTGTTTTAACAATGCATTATACAGTGACAGCCAAGCTGTTCCTTCAGGGAGAGCTCAATAAAGTCATGGAGCAAGTATAGTGATGTGAACTGTCCTCGCACCCTACCTTACTGAATAAACCCATGTATCGTATGTTGGCTTTAGAATAATAATTTGTATTAGAATAATAATTTCTTATCACTGGATAACAGAAGACAAATGCTGAGAAGCTCACACTGTGTTTCACCTTTTAAAATTACAGCACAGTGGAGCCTTTGTATATGGGGCGATGAGCTTTACTGATAAAGTAGCCAATGGGTTGGCAGTAATGATCATCCAGTCCTTCCATCCTTGTCAGTAAGTATCCGCTTGGCTATTTTGGCAACAACTGTTATATAAATTTAGTATTGTGTGCATGTAGAGTTCATTTGGATTTGTGATGGAATAGGACAGCATGTGTCTAATTTCTGGAATGTATTTGAAATTTTAATGTCTTTCATTATACTACTTCTGTAGCACTCAGGTGTGTTGTCCAGCCTGTACCCCGTTCTACCATTGGGTGATGGTGATAGTTACTGGAGCTGTGGCCGTTGTGGCTGCCATATCCCTAAGCTCTATTATGATCTGGCCGATCCAAGTGCGGTTCTGTAAGTAAACAAAATTTATTTTATTTCTTTTAGGAAGTATTTGTGGCAACCCGTGCACATAATTCTAGACCACTTATGATGAACTACAGTCTTCATGTTGCATAGTGCATAGTGCACATGTTAGCTGGAAAAATTAAGCTGTGAATGTTAAGACATAAATAGCTTTTGACTTTTAATGGTTTGGGACACATCAATTTAAGGGATAATTTTTTGTTATGGAAAAGAATTTCCCATAAACCTGTATTACACCGGGTCATTCTATGAATTATTAATAAAAAATAAAAAAAAACAGTATGTTTCATGGCAGGTCTGCTGATATGCCTTTTTTATATTTTAGCTGCTGAAACATTAAATATATAATATTTTAGGCAGTAATGGCAGCTGGAGCAGTCCACAATATTTGTAACATCCAGCCCGACGTTTGGTGTGCAGCATCTTATTTTGTATTCCTTACCTTTTTGAATGTTTTTCATATGCAAAATTTATTTTGAACCATTTACTCATTCATTTTTATAAGCTAAGCAATATTTTAAGAAAGCAGATCATATAATAATCACTGTGTTTTATTGTATAGAGGTGATAAGAAAAATCTTTCTTGCTGTCCTGTTCTTGCTGTGACGCTGAATGTCATGTCTGCAGGCTGATGTACACCGATCAGCCGTAACACTTCCTCCTTCAAACACTTCAACTTTGAGGACAAAATGTTTACTTGTTGCCTAATATATCCCAACCCGCTGACATGTGCCATGATAAAAAGATGTCAGTGACCATAATGTTATGGCTGATCGGTGTATGTTGCTTCCCTGTTTATGAGCTAGATGTTGCTTATTATTGTGTTTTTGTTGCCTACAAAATATCTCTTTTTGAAACCCTGGTCATTCATACCTGGGGGCTTTAGTGGTGGAGTACCTGGAGCATTCCCTCTTCCGAAAAAGTGACTTTGTGGGGGGCAGGGGGCAGACTGCCTTTAGTAAGCGGGGAATGGGAGGGACGTGAGCAAGGAATGGGACAAACACCACTTCCCTGTTCACTGAAAGAAGAAACAGACCTGGAGACAAAGGTTTTTACCAGGAGACTCCGAAGTCCAGGGTTTTTACTGCCCTGGAAACCAGAGCAACTTTACCATTTCTAACATATCTTTGTTCAACAATGATTCCCCTTTAGCAATTTTACTTAGTCTTTTTTCCACAAATTAGGTGCCACTAAAAATACTTCCTTTTATAAACTGCAGACCACAGACCTTATGGATAGCTCTTGGTATTACTAGAGTCTGTTTTAATATTTTTCTTAATTGTATTTAAATTTTTAAATCTTTTTAGGAGAGGAAGAAACTCTGTGTCTCTTTTTACTTTGATCCCCACTGCTGTTAATCCATTGCTCTGCATTGCTGATCGCACTACCTCATCAGAGGGGTCTGAATTGACTCTCTGGGAATCTCTTTAGTTTAAATGTGCCTGAAGAGAATGCCCAATCTTCTGTTTGAGTGCTGTCCATTATTGTGTTTTGTTGTTACACTGGATCGATCATCATGGAAGCTAGCCATGCTAGCGCCTGGTGACAGGACAGAACCCAGACTGTTTAATGAAAACTATAGAACATACAATTATGTATGTTCTATAGACCATGTTTTATAGGATGCACCAGTCACAAACTGGTAAAAAGGGAGCTGTAAAACTGACTTTAACAAAAAAAAACTATTTTATATGGAAGTATTCATGCGCGTTGTCATTGCTTTGCTTGTGTCTGTTTTTAGCCAGTTTGAATGACACGAAATTCAACAATCAGTGAAAAGCGTACTCCATTATGCATCATTTTCTGGCAGAAATATACGCAATGACTCCTTGAATCCCTTGTGCTTGAACAGGTATTTTTGGCTACTTGGCTAGATCTTGGAGCAGTCTTCCAATGGAAGTAGTATAAGCAGTAAAAAAAACAAAACAATTTTCTTTACCTCTCTGTTGGCCTTTGTATTGTGCAAGATGACCCGCAAGTTGCATCATGACTCTTAATACTGGTAGAACTGGATGTTGGAGACCCAGTCGCTGCTTTGTGTGTTGACAACTCCATGCTTTCCATGCTTTGGTTGCAATGTCCTGAGATGGCTGTCCTTCAATACCATGTTTCTTTGAGCAATGTTTGGTGTACTGTGTTCAAGCTTAAATTAAATGTCCAGTGCACTTGCTTTGCTTATGCTCAGGATCCTAGTTTCCACAGTGAGTTAACCCTTTTACACACACACTCCTAACATCACTGTCTGAGCCTGCAGGTAGTGGCTCCTGCGGGCGTTTTTTAATCTATAGACCTGTAAACTTTCATTTATATCTATTATCTAATAGATATGGATACATAAAATATACCTCCGGCAAAATAGCCGATCCTGAAGATGCATTTGCACAGCGCTGGAGGCTAGCGTAATTAATTGGTTTAACTAATTTATCTTTAAGGCTCTGTACACTTTATTTGGTTAAAAGATGTCCATGTTTTTAAATGTCCTGTACCAAGAGGGTTTAAAGCAATTGCCTATTTTATTATATAGGCCACCTATACAAGAGGATGGCAATTAGTTAAGGTGACATATTGACTTAGACCAAAATCAGTGACTTACTAAGTGATTTTAATCGCCTGCTTTGGGTGCAAGCATGTATCTAGGAAGATGTAGTTTGTTCATATGTTTAAGATCTTTTTTTCCAGAGGACAAAATATGTTCAGGACATAAAATTTCCCTTTCCATACAGATCGCATGCTGATGAGTTTTCTATGTTTTAGGGCATGCAGTGAGAACTTTGGTGAGAGGTAATCCAGCTGAGTGAGGTACTGAACATTTTAAGTACTTCAGTTATCGCTCCTGACCTGATGTGGTAGATGCCAAGTCTACTTGATGCCCTGGTTATGACCTAGATGTGAAAACAACTTTTAGGAGTTCTCATCTTTTCTTGACCACCATTCACTTGTGAATAGCTTTAGTTGTTCCATACCTACCTTGAAAAAAACACTTGCCATCAATAGCAAGAATCCTGCCTTTACCACCCTGCCTCTCACATCCAAAACTGATTTCAAGCAGTAAAAGTGAGCTCTTCACTCCTCTCCCTTTTCTCTGAAAAGTGTTGCGGTTCTTGTGATGATCATCTTCTTTTATCCACCTTTTATTATATATCTTCACTGAAATACCGGTTTCACCAGCATACTGACTTAGTATGTAGTAAAATATGCGCAACACTGGTGTCCACTCTATTCTTGGACTGTTCAAGGAAATGTTGTGTTTCATCAATATTCCTTTGGAACTAAGACTTTGTTTTTGTTTTTATTTTTTATATGTTTTTATTGTTGCTGATTTTAGTTTGAATGTTACCAGTACCAAGGAAGCACATAATATCTTGCCTTTTTAAAAATATACACAAAACGAAAAGACCAGTGTAGTAATTTGCGGCGGTTTCAATAGGCCTTAGCATACCTTCAATTTGTTCTGGTAAAAATCTTTGTCTTGGTCGGTTTCTTTCTGCGGACAGGGAAGTGGTGTTTGACAACTCACTTCCCTCCCATTCCCCGCTTACTGAAGGCTGTGTGACCCCGACCCACCACAAAGTCACTCCCTCGGAAGAGGGACTGCTCCAGGTACCCCACCCCTGAAGTTCTCAGGTTTATATAAATATAAGGTGATTGTCAGTTGCATGACTGTTATTCATGGGTCTTCAGGTATGCACAGGTGGCCTCAACTTCCAGAGTTAAAGCATCCAGTTGTAATATGTTTTTTTTTCTTCTTCTAACTTTCAGGTAGAATCACAGTGTCTTCAATACAGGATTCTTCCCGTACATCAGAACGTGTTCTTGGCTCACAGGAAAATGGCATAGTGAACACATGACCACTACAAAAAACCTTTCACATTCCCTTTTCTGTTCAATTGTTAATGTTTTATTTAGGCAATGCACACACAAGACTACTTTCAATTGATTTGAATTGTGTTAAAAGGACCTGCTCTTTTTGTTTTTTGGTTGCAGCACTTTTAGGGCAGATTTTACATTTTAAGGAGTGTTAAGGAGGATGCAGCTCATTCCAAAATCAGACTTGCAAAAGAACCATTTCAAATCCATAGCTGAAACTATGCCAGTGAATCACATACAGGACAATGAAATAAAATAAAATTATTTTATATCCATTTTTACAACATGCTGTATGGAAATTCTTATCATTTGTGGACCTTCATTAAATCAACCTCTGCCATGGCCAAATTAAGGAGCTTTGGTACCTGGAACATTCTCTGGATTTCCTGCCTTAGCAATCGCTCTGCTGGGTCTCTTCACTTCTGTTCTATGCTTTTATTTGTCCTTTATTTGCAGCACACTTGCTGATATCTTTTTCCTCATTCTTGTCTATCCTCTTTCTTCTTTTTTATCTTGATTGCTTGCCTTTTACTTTTTTTATCTTCTTTCTAATGTCTATTCTGCACCCCCCCCACACACACACATACATATACACATGCGCACACATAATGTATATGCATAAACACACATATATGTGTACATACATGTGTATATTTTTATTCATATACTCCAGCAGCCATGTCTCGAACGTTTTGTCTTGAGCGTGCTGTTTCACTAAGACAAAACATTAATTTTTCTAGTATGCTAAACAAATGAAACTTATCGTTTTTATGGCAACTACCTATGAGTACCCGGGACATATAACGGTACAAGGAATGATGCTTCTAATGCATTTAGTTCCCAATACATTAAATTAAGCAGAGTGGCTGGAACAGCACCTTTTAAACAATGTAGAAATGTACATTTGCATCAAACGGGTTTAGAAACGTTTAATATACTGAATAGGTTTGCTAATTGAGGATATTTAACATATATTCCTATCACGTCCAACATATTATGCGCTTAACATGATTTTCTGGTACATCATGTCAAGCTTACATGTTTCATTAGTTTACTCAGATGTTCTGAAGCTGTAGATAGCCGGAATATCAATCTCCACTATACTCACTGCACACCAGGACAAGACTGGTTGGATACCAAGACATTTCTTCTAAGCCCATTTGCCCATAGGCCTGTGTGGAAGCCATACATCAAGAACAGTTTATGGCTGGCTATTGGAGTCACTTCATGTCATGTGACCTCCTACATTTTTAGTGGCAGCACCATGAGGAAGTGCTGTAAATGATCAGATGAAGTATTATGTGTTTGTTCAATTTTGAAGCGCAAATTTTCCATCAGCCCTATGCAAATAGGGATTCCATATATAACTTTAGAAATATAACCGTGCAAGCTCATATGGCCTTCAGATATGTTATACAAATGGATAAGGTGATTTTAACTGAACAAGGTGAGATGTGATGAGTGCTGTGTTGGAAATTAAGTGTTTGGCTGAGATGTGTAATTGAGTTTGTGTCATTTGTTTGAAAATACTGTGTGCATGCTAGACTGAGGGTCTTATTGTGGTCCTTACTGAGTTTGCATTCGCGTGGTTGAGAGTAGTCTTTGTGTTCACGTAAGTGTCGTAAAGTATTGTAAGTATAAGTGAAAGGCTTATGGGGTTGTGGGTTACAATGAAGACGGTGAGGTGTGGATGGATTGAACATTAAAAAACTCAAATATTTGCATTATTTGATTAATACCTAGAAATTACCTAAAATGAACATGATTTATTTTTTGATTAATAGCTACTTTGCACTATAACTACCCTAATTTGACTACTTGGACTTTATTTTTATTTTTAATGCATAGCTGATAAATGTTTTTTAACCCGATTTTCTTTTTCTGGCTACAGAGCCACAAATAGATAATCATGCATTTCTGCTACAAAAAAACACTTGGACAGAGAATTGAATTGTAGATTTTATTTAGAATTGAGCTATGAGAACAAATACACAAAGAATCATTACATTAATACATATTGAACTGGAACAAATTGTATCGACGATAAAAAGCTCCCAAACAGTATCATGTATTGATTTACCGGTAAAATAATGAATTATTTTTCATGCCACCAATAGAGTAGACCCAGTCAGTAGGGCCAGTAATAACTATATATATACTTATATATCAGATTCAAATGAATAATTAATTATGTGTCTGATTTGTATGAGTATACTAAGACACATTTAATCCCTGTATATATAGATATAACTCCCTCCTAGAAATATATATTTGCCATGTAGAGGAAGGAATATTCTTGCTCACTAAACAATCTTTAGGCTGTGATTGGAAGGCCAGATTTCCCAAAAAATGGAACAGTATTAATACATTTTTTGACCTGCTGGTACTTACAGTTTTAAAATTGAGCATGTCAATTAGAATATTAGAAAAATACAGTACAAAAAAGCTGCTATATTTATATATTTACACATTGTAAAGAATAATTATGTAAAGAATTTTTGTTAAAATGACTCTTCTAAGGCACATTATTACTGCAATATGTCCCCTGATTAAGTATATGGTAATGCAGCTGCTTTGTACAGAGACAATGAAAAAGACCTTTGAAAAATGTCAGCGAGAGGAGCTTTTGTGCAAATACTACTGTAGTAGCAGTTATTACCTATAGCTTGTGTTCTTAAGGACTTTCGGCTATATGCTAATAAGAGTCAATTTTGGCAATACTATAACATCATTCAGATATGTACATAAAAAGATACAGAAGAAGTTCACTGTACACAATCTTTAGTGATTATTTAAACTTTATAACTTGCCCTTACACCCAAAGCAACCCCCTATAAATTTCCGTTGCTCATTCACTGTTAATTCAGCGAAGTTGTGAAAAGTTCTGATGTATTCTGTTGAAGACTGAGTCGGTGGTCTTCAAATCTTACAGCTTATCACTAAAGGGAGGAGAATATATATATAAATATAAATAAATGCACTAGATCTCTGAAAGAACAAGGGGCCTATTTAAGGTTTTTTTTTCAGGTTTCTCTGTATAAATATATATATTTGCCAAAAAAATATTACATATTACACTCAATAATTAAGTCAGTTGTGTTTTGATAAAACATTATTGTTTCAAGGAAACAAACAAAAACCCCTCCTCGTGGCAGAAGTAATTATTCTCATTGTCCTCAAAAGAAAGGCCCTAACCTTTCTGCTACTAGAAGGACATTTTTATAACTAAGGGCGTACACGTAAGCACACTGTGGACAGTTACCAATAATATCACTCAAAATCTTCCATGTCAATCTTAGACAAGGCTTCTTTTACACGGATGACTATATCCTCGTGCTGAGATGGGTTCTTCATAATCACGTCATGAAGTTTAGTCAGGTAGTCATCAAGATTTTCTTGTGTTGCTGTCTCACCAGTGCCTACAATATAAATTGGGACATGAAAAGTATTATTGAAGCCGGTCTGCAATGTCCAGTAAGTCAAGAGCACTAAGTGACAAAGAGTATCAATGAGACAAATATTACTGTCAGAGGAATAAATAATGAAATATTTTTGTTAACGACAGAGCTGTGTTGAGTCAAAACATTTCAACTTGCTGACTTCACTATGTAGTATTAAGGGGAAAACCAGCAAACCAGGAAAGTTTCTCTGGCAAAAAGCATTGACCATGACTTGTGTATTATCAAAAATCTCTCCACGGTGACTCTGCATTATGAAGCCAAACACATCCATTTCAACAGTAAACAATCACCAGGGTTGCTTTTTTTGTAAGCTGAAAAGCTTCAGACAAATCACGTGTTCAGTGAATAAGCCTTTGTGATTATTTTTGCACTGAAACACAGCCTACTTTACAACAATAAAACTGATACTTCCAGATGTATTCAGCTATCGAGACTCCCAAAGAGCCTAACTGTCGGCATTCATATTTCAGCTGTCGGGTTCCTTTTGTTTTTGGTTTACTCTTGTAGTGGTATAATGGCAAACTAATTTAAAAAATACATACAAAAAGAAGCGATATAATATCACCCCACTGTATTTCAACTATTTGCATGTTTTATGCTAACATTTTAGTGACTTATTGACTAACACCTTCATCTCTGTACAGCGCTGCTTTATAAATAAAGTATAATAATAATAATAACACTGATAAGACATCTACTAGTCCATAATGTTGCGCCTTCTAGCCATTTATCCAGCTGTCCCAGGGTGGATTTAAATGTCACTACAGTATACATATATGTGAACGTATAATAAGTGAAAAAAGCATCGGGTTGTTACAGAACAGAAATATGGCAGATAGAAGCCACATGTGAATTTGTAAAACAAACTTTGTGAAAAAGCCTATGTTATCTGATTTAAAAAATATATATATCCTTTTTTTATATACTATTAAAGGTAACCACTAAAAGTGATGCACTCCTAATATTTTGCTGTAAATATCAAAACAATAAATTCCAGATGAGGTGATCCCAAAATCAAGACAAGTAGATGAATTTGGCTTCTTTCTAATTATATATATAATTTGCCCTGAAACATAAAGATGTTATTTGGATAGACATCCCAAATGAAAAAGGGAACGTTGCTGTAGGACAAAGACAGAATATCTGTGGACTTCACTAACCAGGGATGGGCAAGGAGGAGAAGCAGCTCAGTAGGGGTTGATGAATAGCCTGCAGATCCTGCTCAAGCTTCATAACAAATTCTTCTCTGGCTTCTGTATCCTCTTCTAGCCACAAGTTGTAATGCATCAAACCATAAGAGTTCTGTCTGAATTTAATATTACTCTTCTCCAACTCCAAGTTCCTACTGGTCAGTTCTTTCAGCTCTGTTTCACAAGCTGCATGAAAGGTGGGAATGGACACATTAGTGGAAAAACATCTTATAAGATATATGTCTTATGCATAACCTATAATGATAAAAAGGTATATCCAGTGCTACAATTTTCTCTTCCATCCCTCTGCATCTATCCTGATATTCTATACCATCATGATTTTCATATTATATTAAATACATCACTGCGCCATTTGGATTTTAAGTAGAGTTAGTGGGGAGTAGAAGATAAATAAAACCACACAAAAAGTACTCCTCTGCTACATACATATATAAATTACATTTCATCCTTTCCTTATTAACCTTCCAGATAAACTGATCTGTTCTACATTATAGTTTGTACACTGATCTTTGCTGCATCAAGTTTTTACCTGTTTTGGGGGGATTTGATTTCGGCTTAGTGGGTGGGAATATATTTTGTTTCAGCTATACATCTTGTGTGCTTAACAACTGTTTTCTATACAATCGGTACATATAATTAATGCTTATGTCACTAGGAAATTAAGTATGTTTTGCTAATCATTGAATACCATTGTCATCAACAAAGAATGCAAATTAGGTTAGATTAGATAAATATTACTTTGGAAGAGGTTGGTGGCTGCTGGGTGAATAGACTTGCCAAGTTGCAATCGTTTTTGGTTATACCAAAAAAGTTTTGTTCAAAATCTTATAAGGTAATTTTCCAGTTTACAAACCTTTATATTCATTCAAAAAC
The DNA here is from genome assembly GCF_027358695.1 of Spea bombifrons. Taxonomy (NCBI): domain Eukaryota; kingdom Metazoa; phylum Chordata; class Amphibia; order Anura; family Pelobatidae; genus Spea; species Spea bombifrons. The sequence continues at coordinate 60,573,134 of NC_071087.1, forward strand.
TCTTTGGTAAAAATGGGTACACCACATGTGAGGAATCCATCAGTCTCAGGATCTTTGCTCTAAAAAACAGAAAAATAATATTGTATTTCTAAATCTAAGACAACAACCAGTAACCAGGTGATGAAAGACCACAAAAGCTGAATTAAGTCACATGGAATGCTGTTTCCCCCCCACAAAAAACAAAAACACTAATACAATAAAATACTATAACATGCATTCACGCCACTTAACACACAGACAAACCATGCCGTATTTACATCGGGACTGTGTGACAGGAGGAGAACAAAGTTGGATAAGATACAAAGTCATGCACGGAGTTACTACTTTACTCACTGTGGATGGTTGCTCGTCCAACAAGGTGGTAACAATGGTGGGCACGTTGCCTTCCTCTAAATAAAGAACAAATCACATTAAACTACTGATTAAAGTCAAGGATATAATAAATATTTTACTGAATACTTCTAATTGTTAAGACATATTTACAGTGGGATGTAGATGGCCAAAAATACATATTAGATGACAACAGGACACATATCGGTAGGTATATATATATATATATATATATATATATATATATATATATATATATATATATATATATATATATGTGTGTAGTGGAGCAGAGTCTGCAGACCTTTTTTGATCTTTTTAGGTGGGATCTTTTCTGTGCACATCTTGTATGCTTCAGACTGTTGGTACTCCCTGAGCTCCATCATGTACTGCTGCTTGTCCTTCTCTGCCTCATCAAGATATTTCTATAAAACAGAGCATGTTAACTCCAACTGTTAGACCTCATATGGAAAAAGTATAATCATTAGTACTCAAGCATAAATTTATCCGGCTCTTTTTCATTTGACAGCTCTCCTTAGCAACATTATTATAACCGATATGAAGAAAAAATAGGAATAGCATTCTTCTTGTTGACGCCAATGACTTTGTAACTGAATAGATTTGGGTTGCTTGTCCCTAGCCAAGCTAGATAACAAGCTAGATAGTTAGCAGATACTACATGCTTGTCTACTCAATTTGCATGCTGTCATTAAAAGTGTGGTGTCAATCATTAAGCAGACATTGAATATAAACTCACTCACCCATCTGATAGGGGTCTGTATGTCTTGTTAATGACACCGGTGTAATAAATAAATAGTAAAATGCCAAATAAGCATACAACCAAAAAACCTAATAGCTAAAACTAATACTAATGGAAACGGAAACAAAAGTACTAAAAAGGACAAATACATTTAGCATAATACCGTATTGGCTCGAATATAGGTCGCACTTTTTCCCCCCACTTTAAGTCTTTAAAGTGGGGGTGCGGCCTATATTCGGGGTCTAGCGCCCGACGCCCAGGACATGCAGTCTCGGGCGCCGGGCAGGCAGCGGGGTTAGGATACAGATCCCCCTCAGCGGTGCAGGGGACCCGTATCCTACTATCCGATACACTCAGACAGCCTCCCCTGCCAGCACTTTCCACGGGGGGGGGGGCCGGCACGGGAGGTTGTCTAAGCGCATCGTCCGGACGGTCACCGGCTGCGGCGATGCAGGAAAACAGCCTCCGGGTTGTTTACCCGCATCGCCGCAGCCGGTGACCGTCCGCGCGATGCGTTTTACCTCTGCCCCCAAGACTTACCGGAGCATGATTCCCGGGTGTCTTGCGGGGCCGGCGGGGGACATCTACGCAATACCCGTATACAACTTCCGGTTGTATACGCGTATTGCGTAGATGCCCCCCGCCGACCTCGCAAGACACCCGGGAGTCTGCTCCAGTAAGTCGGGGTGGGCAGAGTGGCAGCATATCTCGGGGGGGGGGGAGGACAGTGGCAGCATATCTCGGGGGGGGGGACAGTGACAGCATATCTCGGGGGGGGACAGTGGCAGCACATATCTCGGGGGGGGAGGAGAGTGGGAGCATATCTCGGGGGGAGAGGACAGTGGCAGCATATCTCGGGGGGGAGGACAGTGGAAGCATATCTCGGGGGAGAGGACAGTGGCAGCATATCTCGGGGGGGTTGACAGAGTGGCAGCATGTTTTTTTTTTTGGTGCTTTTTTAAAGAAAAAAACTTTTTTCTTTAAAAGAAACCAAACTTTTAGGGTGCGGCCTATATACGGGGGCGGCCTATATCCGAGCCAATACGGTAGTTTGTTTCTGAAAACCAAACCTGCTTCTCTGGTGCTGGCAAACTGCTCCACTCAGCTCCCAGCATCTTTGTGATTTCTGAAAATGGCAAGTCTGGGTGCTGACGTCTGATCCATTTTCTGCGTTCATTCGAATATCTAACATACCCCGTGACTGGGGGTTTGGGTCCACTGGAAACGGTCTTTTTTCTCTTCTTTCCTGTTGTGCACTCCTTCTTCTTACCAGGCTACAAAAAAAGTTAGTTTGATATATGGTTTTATTTTCCACAACAAAACATTGCAGCCGTCCAGTTAGTTTGACTGTTTAAGAGTTTTTCACCCTTGGGTGTCAACAAGAGCAGCATTTTGTTTTTTATGACATCACACATTTTAAGGTATTATTTTTATTAGACTGATCTTTGTAACAAAAGACGCATTTCTAATAAAAAAAAAGATTTTTTCGATCTGTAAAAACCAATATCCACTACATAACATACTGCCTCTTCATAATCTATATTGGTTGGGATATTAACCTGTAGTGTGCCAGGGGTTCATACAACACATTGTAAACTAATCTGACATGCGCAGCATGAACACCACTTATGGATGGGACAAAATGTAAATATAAAAAAATTATGATATTTACCTGCAACTTTTTCCCAGCTTTCTCTTCTCCACTGGTTTGCAGCATGTTCTCTCTCTTCTCGTGTTTAATGGCTACAAGAAAATTTCCACCATGTGCTTAGTTACAGGATTTCTGAAGTAAAAGTATAAATCATAACAGCTGAACTATCCCTGTACAGACGCAGATGGGTATTAAAAATCCCAAATATTATAAGAGTAATATGGGAAGCAATAAATAAAAGTTTCCTTATGTGGCAATATATAATAAGAGAATTCCTGCCCTCACAAAACTCCTGTCAGAGGTCTGGCTGTCTGCACCATTATCCTTCGAGTTAAGCTTCCGTTATTATGATTTCATGGTTATATAGCACAAAGATTTCAGCCAGCGCTGCTTATATTATATACATTAAAAGGGCATGACAAAACTAGAATATACAGACTAATACAAACTGAAACGTTAGATAAAGGAGGCCCTGATTGCAAGTTTACAATCTGAGGGAGAATACATCATTAACAGTAATGCCATGTGTAATGCCATGATGTGCCATGCATGTCATTGGTTGTTAACTGATTGTTTTTACATGAAGTGCTTGGCACGTCAGTGGCCGTTAAGGGGTTAAAAGAGATTGGTGGCTGCTAGGTAAATAGACTTACAAGGTTGAAAATGTTTTTAGTTTTACAAAAAAAGTTATGTTAAAGGTAATTTTCCAGTTCACAAACCTTTATTTTCATTGAACAACTCTTTGGTAAAAATGGGTACATCACATGTGGGGAATCCATCAGTCTCGGGATCTTTGCTCTAAAAAACAGAAAAATAATATTGTATTTCTAGATCCAGGACAACAACCAGTAACCAGGTGATGAAAGATCACAAAAGCATGTACTACTGTAGTTTTGTATGTGTATTTTTTGTACTTCCTGTGATCTCTTTGGTGACTGTATTACACGCTGCCAGTCCCGCTGCGTCGGGACTTCCTTTTCCCTTCCCCTTACCTCTCATGGTGTACCGTACTTCCCCTCTACCCTCTCCCCCACCTCCTGTTATACTTGTGAAAACCCAATAAAAATATATTACCAAAAAAAAAAAAAAAGAAAGATCACAAAAGCCGAAGTAAGCCACATGGAATGCTGTTTCCCAAACACCAAAAAAACCCCAGAAATACTAATACAATAAAATACTATAACTTGCATGCAAGCTACTTAAGGCACAGATAAACCACGCCGTATTTACTTCGGGACTGTGTGACAGGTGGAAAACAAAGTTGGATAAGATAAAAAGTAAGAGGCATGCATGGAGTTACTACTTTACTCACTGTGGATGGTTGCTCGTCCAACAAGGTGGTAACAATGGTGGGCACGTTGCCTTCCTCTAAATAAAGAACAAATCACAATAAAAACTACTGATTAAAGTCAAGGATATAATAAATATTTTACTGAATACTTCTAATTGTTAAGACATATTTACAGTGGGATGTAGATGCCCAAAAATACATATTAGATGACAACAGGACACATATCGGTAGGTATATATATATATATATATATATATATATATATATATAGTGGAGCAGAGTCTTCAGACCTTTTTTGATCTTTTTAGGTGGGATCTTTTCTGTGCACATCTTGTATGCTTCAGACTGTTGGTACTCCCTGAGCTCCATCATGTACTGCTGCTTGTCCTTCTCTGCCTCATCAAGATATTTCTATAAAACAGAGCATGTTAACTCCAACTGTTCATATGGAAAAAGTATAATCATTAGTACTCAGGCATAAATATATCTGGCTCTTTTAACTTGTGCATTTTCATTTGACAGCTCTCCTTAGCAACATTATTATTATTTATATGAAGAAAAAATAGGAATAGGATTCTTCTTGTTGACGCCAATGACTTTGTAACTGAATAGATTTGGGTTGCTTGCTCCTAGCCAAGCTAGATAACATAGTTAACAGATACTACATGCCTGTCTACTCAACTTGCATGCTGTCATTAAAAGTGTGGTGTCAATCATTAAGTAGACCAGGGGCCGAATTACCTTCTTTCTGTGTCCTCAAACCGATTCAAAATAGTTTAGAAAGGGCCCCTCCCGACTGGACAATTGCATAATTGTGTGTGTGAGCATGGTTGTGCAATTGTGTGTGAGCATGGATGAGTAAATGTGCGTATGTGTGAGCATGGATGTGTAATTGTGTGTGTGTGAACATGGATGCGTACGTGGGATGTAATGGAGTGTGTGTTAGAATGAATGTAACCATATGTGTTGGTATGAGTGTGTGTAATTTGTGTAAGGGTGTTTACATATGTGTGCCAGAGTGTATGTTGGAAAAGGAAAGGGGCGAGGAAGGCACGGGCAAGTTGTTTGGGGGCAGTGACGGCACAGACTAGCTGTTGGGGAGCCCCTTGGCAATTTTCACATCAGGGCCCTGTGGCTTCTAGTTATGCCACCTGGAAGTAGACATGGAATATAAACTCACTCACCCATCTGATAAGGGTCTGTATGTCTTGTTGATGACACCGGTGTCATAAATAGATAAATAGTAAAACCCATAATAAGCATACAACCAAAAACCTAATTGCTAAAAATAATATTCATGGGAATGGAAACAATAGAACTAAAAAGGACAAATACATTTAGCATAATAGTTTGTTTCTGAAAACCAAACCTGCTTCTCTGGTGCTGGCAAACTGCTCCACTCAGCTCCCAGCATCTTTGTGATTTCTGAAAATGGCAAGTCTGGGTGCTGACGTCTGATCCGTTCTCTGCGTTCATTCGAATATCTAACATACCCCGTGACTGGGGCTTTGGGTCCATTGGAAACGGTGCTTTTTCTCTTCTTCTTTTTTGTAGCCTGGTAAGAAGAAGGGTGCACAAAAGGAAAGTCGGCTTTATATATGGTTTTATTTTCCAAAAAACAAAACATTGCAGCCATCCAGTTGCATTTTAGAAAGGCTACTTTAAAATGTGTACGTTTTTAAATGAACGACTAAGAGTTTTTCACCCTTTGGTGTCAGCAAGAGTAGAAGACATTTTGGTTATCGTGATATCATACATTTTAAGGTATTATTGGACTGATCTTTGTAACAAAAGATGCATTTCTAATAAAAAAGAAGATTTTATGACCTGTAAAAACAATACCCACTACATAACAGATGCTTATTTTGCCTCTTCATAATCTATATTGGTTGGGATATTAACCTATAGTGTGCCAGGGGTTCATTCAACGCATTGTAAACTAATCTGACAAGCGCAGCATGAACACCATATCTGCACTTATGGATGGGACAAAATGTAAATATAAAAAATCATGATCTTTACCTCCAACTTTTTCCCAGCTTTCTCTACTCCACTGGTCTGTGCCATGTTCTCTCTCTTCTCTTGTTTAATGTCTACAAGAAAATTTCCACCATGTGCTGAGTTACAGGATTTCTGAAGTAAAAGTATAAATCATAACAGCTGGAACTGTCCCTGTACAGATGCAGATGGGTATTAAAAATCTGGAATATATATGACATTAAAGCGTCATTAAAGGAAATTAATCCTTACGACAATTGCATTTAATGGAAGGGTTAAATATTCTACTAACGACAAGCTTGCCAGAAACATTAAATATAAAATGCGGTGTGTTGTTTTAAGTGAAATAACTGCCGGTCCCCCTTGACAAACTCCTACAGACACTTACAGATCTCCCTTCAAGGTGCGATTTCACTCTGATGTCTCAGGCGCCACCTTCCGGGAAACTTCCGAAGGGATTCCGCGTCAGGAGAACTCGGATAACAGGTCCTCACCTCAAAAAACGTAAGATCCGAAGCAATCTCACAATAAGCGCTAAGGTCGCAGGCTTACCGTCGCCGTTCAGGTAAACCAACGGTTTCAGCTCTGCGCGAGGTGACGACCTGTGGGGCTCCAGGGGGCGCCGCCGCGCGGTCCGACGCCGCCGCGGGGTACGCTGCCGCCAGTAGCGTACCTAGCGGGGGGGGCGGTCCGCACCGGGTGCCGCTCATCAGGGGGGCACCCGGCACCCCTCCAGAGACGGACAGCAATGTCCGCCGCTGGAGGAGCAGGCTCGCAAGGGAGCGGTGTCGGAGGTCTTTAACAGACCTCCGGCTCCCTTGAGTGATTTTAAGCCGGATCAAGGATCTCCCTTGAACCCGGATTAAAATCACTCAAGAGAGCCGGAGGTCTGTTAAAGACCTCCGATACCGCTCCCTTGTGATCCGCGCGGCAACAGCTGCTGTGCGCCGGGGTTTGTTATCAGATCCCGGCGCACAACACTGAAGCCGCGCCCACCGCTGTCCGTGCCCTCTGACCCGGAAGAAGAACTGAAGAAGAGGAGCGAAGAGAAGGAAGAGGAGCTGTAAGGAGAAAAGAGGAAAGGTAGGAAAACATTCAGTGAGAGTGGATTGGTATATATGTGTGTGGATTAGTATATCTGTGTGGATTGGTATATATGTGTGGATTAGAATATATGTGTGGATTAGAATATATGTGTGGATTGGTATGTGTGTGGATTGGTATGTGTGTGGATTGGTATGTGTGTGGAATGGTATGTGTGTGGATTGGTAAATGTGGATTAGTATATATATATATATGTGTGGATTAGTATATATATGTGTGGATTGGTGTATACGTGTGGATTGGTGTATACGTGTGGATTGGTGTATGCGTGTGGATTGGTGTATGCGTGTGGATTGGTGTATACGTGTGGATTGGTAAGTGTGTGAGAGTGATGGGTGTTATGCTGTACCATTTCCAATGTCTTTTTCTTGCTCTAAAAGTACATCATAACTCCCATCACTCTATACTGTTCCATACAGTGGCAGAGCTGGGAGGCAGAGGCCTTGCACCCCCACCGCAGGACTCCTGAAAGGTAAGTGAACTTCAAAGAGGGAAAGGGTAGATAGTTAGGAGGGGGTAGATAGGGAGAAGGGAGCGAGACAGGGGAAAGGGGGTAGATAGGGAGAAGGGAGTGAGAAGGGGTAGATAGGGCAGAAGGGAGTGAGAAGGGGTAGATAGGGCAATCATACTCCTATCATGCCAAGTCTGCGAGTACATCCTGGAATCTGGGTATGCCTGGGCATGATAGGAATGTGATTGCTGTTAATCATATATATATATATATATATATATATATATATATATATATATATATAATATTGTTATTTAATTGTTTTGTCCTATTTTGGTGTCTTACTTACTTTAAATAAAAGTGTTAGATTTTTTTATGGAGTGGGAGGGGTCATATTCGGTTTTTGCCAGGTAAATGCTGCACTTTCGGTTACAGTCCAGAATTCGTTTCGGTGCATCCCTACCACTAAGCCAGACAATGAAGTGGTAGGCCTACACCACATCAATGTTTGGCGTAGTATATAGTGATTGGGGTTTTGTTACAAGTTTTGTTACAAGTTTTTATTCCTTTCTTTTTTTGGGATGGGGGGGCCCCAGAGGAGTAGTCCGCACAGGGCGCCAGAACACCTAAGGCCGGCTCTGGTGACGACAACCCTATGACGGTATATTGCACTTTTGCCGTCCAATCAGTTTACTCCAATCGAAACGACAAAATGGCGGGCTCACCTCTCTATTATAGGGAAGATTATTATGTCAAAATCATCCCTTAACTTAGTGTTGTATTTTAAAACACTCATGAAGCAATGTAGGTTCCCATCATGTCTCTCTCTCTCTATATATTTTACCCCAAGTTACAGAATGCAATCATCACACAGCCCCAGGGGCAACTTTCCCATACAACAGAAAATATGAAACGTATTTTTATTAACATTTTTGTTATCATTATTAGTATTATCAGTATTATTTTTATTATGTGGCTGTGTTTTGCTTGTCTCTTGTAGCCATTTTCAAGGTAAGTTGATTCTAATTCTAATAGTCTCTGTCTGGAGACAGCCCCCATCAATTTCCTGGATATATAAATACATTTATAAATACATAGAAATTATACCGTGCATTTTTAACCCCTTAAGGACCAAGGTTTTTTTCTTACCGTGTTTGTGCTAAATGACCAGAGCATTATTTGTGTTTTTCTTTATTCAACTGTGATTCCCCACTAACTCATTTAGTGCACCCACACACATTATATATTCTTATTTTCAGCACAACTATTACTTTCTTTTGAAATATTAATTATATATCTGTTAGTATGAAAAATATCTAAAAATGTGGGGAAAATTAGGAGAAAAAATTTTTTTGGTTTCACTTATAAAGACTATGTATAACCAGTGCAAATGGAAAAAACCTCAAACAATGTATTTAGATATTTGTCCTGTTTGTGGAAACACCTCATATGCCTGTTTTTTTCATTTATTTTGGCACTTACAGGGTTAAATAAGAATAATACACATTGCTGTTTCTAAACAAGATTTTTAAAAAATATGGTATGCAGGGAGTTGCGCCACAATAGCAGCCAGAAAAAGAAAAACTGCTAAACAAAAGTATATATATTTTTAAAGTTGACATCCCAAAGTATTTTACTAGTATTCACTAGTATTGTTAAGTATTTTTAACACCAATCTGTTGCAGTAAAATTTCAGTTTTTTCATTTTTAACAAACGGTATTTCAGTAATTTTCCTTGGGTACGTGAAATTACTGAAACAACTTGTGATTTGTATTCAGAAACACCCCCCCCCCCCGAGTACATGAATACCCCATATACATGGGTAGGGCATGTCTTTTATTCACTGCGGGCTCAAAATTGGCACATGCACAGTTTTCAAACATGGAGTTTTGACAGATCAGTTTGCTTGGTCCAGGTCTCACCTGAGACACAGTAAAGATCCCATAATTAATTTTAACCCCTAAAACTGTATATTTTCAAAAACTAGACAGCTCTGGAAATCTGATTATTTGATATGGCCTACTATCCGGTGAGTGTGCTTCTCTTTTGGACTTTTATATTTGGGCTGCAGTTATTTGCACCCTATTGTGTTTATTTGGGACATCTTTAATGCCTGCCACTTCAATTTACCCCATCAAGCCCTATATTTTGGAAAACTAGACGGCCCAATATTTTGAATACTGGTACTTTTACACTTTCCTTGCACTAATTCTACTGCCTACCTTTGTCAAAGTTTGTGGTAGTAATATTTTTTGTGTTTTTTTCCACACAAATTGTATTTCAGTTATAAAGTTACAGCTCCTGGCATATGTCACTTCAAAACTACACCCTAATATGTGTTCACCAACATCTTCTGAGGACAGTGATACCACCCATGCAAAAAGGCTACATTTGAGACATGCGCAATTCAGTTTTTCAACTTACGATTTTGACATCTGGTCCTTCTGCCCCATGTTCTATTTGGGCATCTTTGTATCTGGACAATTCAATTTTACATTCACCTGCCTTCTCAGGAGGGTGTGGAGAGACCCTCTTAGGAACGTGTTTTTTTTATGGGCGTCACCATCTTGGGAGAGGCAAAATCTCTCGCAATGGTGTTTGTGACTGCTCTGTGGAGCGTTCCCAGTGCGTCCGGGGGTGGGTTTTCGTTGTCGCTGAATGTCTCGTTGTCGAGGCATTCCAGCAACACCGTTTAAGCTTAGGAGGTGCTAAGGTTTGGATCAGCGTGTGTGTGTGTGTGGGCAGGCATGTGTAAAGACATTGTGTATGTATATGGGCAGTGTATATGCATGTAAATGACAGGTGTGTGTATATGGCAATGCATATGTGTGTGAGTGTGTAGTGTGAGAGGCACAATTTTCCATTCTTACCTCGGGCGTAAAAGGAGATAGCTATGTCAAAATGCTTCCAAATGTCAATCAATTGCTTCATATTTTTACATGACATAAGTTTTTAACTTCCTTATCCTAGAAGTCTCATCGATTTTGGTTTCCCACATTGCAAATGTTTTTTTGCAATTTGCAATGTTTTTGGGGAGCTTAATGTGACTTTACTTGCAGAAATGAATTTAAATATTAACCAATTTACTCCAAACTCTACACAATGCAAGAGCCCATATATCCAGACATATACTAAAAATGTCAGGGCTTTTGGTAAAGCATACTAAAAGTTATTCACATTTAACTATTTTTAAAAATGTAAATGTAAAAATGTAAAGATCTTAACCCTTTCAGTCCCTGGATTTTTTTACCCTATCTGGGTTTAATTAAGATTCTCCTCTATGTTGATGTACCCACACAAATTATACATCCTTTTTTATTTGAAACCATAGAAACCTGCAAAAAAATAATTATTGTGAGTTCAAGAATGTAAAAAACTAAAAAATATATATTTTTTGTTAAAAAAACGCATTATTGAGGGGAAGAATTCCGTCAAATATGTAAACAGACAGTGTCAGCATATACAAACTTGATATCATTTGCAATTTCTTCTACACAAAATCCATCTTGCATGTATACCATTGGGGAAATCTCCTTATTTCCAAAGCCTGCATGATTATTCCTCCTATTATCTCATCTTATTAACCCCGTGATGACAATTGATGTGCATGTGGCACGTTAAATGGCTGTAGAAAGTGATCGCTTTCTTCACCCAAACGGTATTGCTGTAATGCCTTGATGTTGAGGCATTCAGCAACACCAAGATCAGCAGAAGCGGCCCCGTGTGGCCCCTCCTCCAGACGTCAGCGTCCATCATATACTGTATGGTGACGGATGCCTGATTTAAAAAAAAATGGTTTTGAAATATTAAAACGCTACTTGTAATTATTGCCCTATAGCTTGCAGAAACAAGCAAAAACACTTAGGACAAATAGTAGAATTTATTTAGCAGTTTTTTTATTCGCTTTTATAGGTGAGTGTGACGGAACCCTCCATCACTGGAGAGCCAGCCCCCTCCCTACCGACTATGGGCCGAGGCCTTGTAGAGACTTCTGTGTGTGGATACAGGGGGTCAGTTTCTACTGATTTTCCCCAGGTACGGGTTTTACTACTCAGAGTCTCAAAACTGTAATGTCAGCTGGACATCCTGTTGCAGGAAGAAGGCTCATTGTCTTTGCATTGGGAGCATTGTTGATTTTATAGGTGTGAAGTGTTTCCACTGTTATTGTGTGAGTTAGCCCTTGTCTTAAGACCCCTTGTAGGTATGACTAGGTGTCACTGCTGCATACCTAATTATCAATTAAACAATCCTGTGAGCTCCTGTTATTTCTGTGTACTAGCCATTGTCTGTCTCAAGCCAATTATATGTCTATCATCATTCCATGTCTACGTCCCCAACTAATGTAATTATTTATGTCTCATGTCATACTGTCCTTCCCCGGATATTGTGTTGCAGGATTTGATCTAATTCCTTCCTTCCTGACATGGTAATTTGCCCCTTTTCTTACTTGTATATATATATATATAGCTCTGTATTTGGTTAAAATAAAGGAGTCCTGTTTTCACCTCAACATGAGTGTTGCCTGATGCTTGGGATGGGCTGCAATGATCCTTTATTGACGTTTTCAGGACAATAGCCACGCTGTGTAGCTAAGCTTCGGATGGCCACAGTGCCAACGCAGCTCTGATACAGCGACATCCCCCCTTCTATCTACAATGCTGGTTTTGCCTGGCACTGAAGGGGTTAATTGTTGGTGTCCCAGCAGGAGGAAGCAACGTTTGGCAGGAGTACCCAGTCGGCATACAGGGTGTCCTGTCACAGTGAGTAAAAGATTTTTCAAGTCAGAAAAAGTCCTTTTTTTCTCAATTTGTCACCATTTTTTATACTTTTTTATAGTAAATTATCAAAATAATGACATGATAAAGGAAAGCCCTTCTTGTCTTAAAAAACAATATATTACTTGTGCGGGTTCAGTAAATGAGAAAAAAGAAAATGACAACAAAACACGGGCACTGCAGAAATGTTAAACAGCCATGTATCTCTCCCATTCTCTCACACTCTCATTCTCGTTCACTTTCTCTCATGCTCTCTAAATGTTTCCCTACCTTCTCTGCCGACCACTTCTGCTTCTGCTGACCGCTTTCGCTTCTGCATGTTTTTCTGCATCTTCTTCATCTTCTATCTTGAATCCCTAATCTGGCATCTTCCTTCTTCTTCCCCATCTCGGCAGACATAACCAGGCAACTTCCACCAAAATAGCAGCGCTGTGGTGGAAGAATCGGGGAAGAAGACGTCACCAAAAGCACCAACTATGGGCAACATGGTGACACTTGCGGTGACATCCTCTCTCGATTCTATAATCGGGGGAGAGGAAGGTACTGCAAGCGCTGCCTTCAGGAAAAGTGTTCTTATGTTTGCCATGTCATAGTGGAACCAGTCTACATGAATTGTGTGTGTATGAATGAAAATATGAGTGAATTAATGTGTGGATGAATAGCTTGAAAATGCACTAATGAATATGTGTAAATGATTTGTGTGAATGATTTAGAGAACTAATCATTATATGAATGATTGAGTAATTGACTGTATACGTGTTTGTGTGTATCATAGATGTATAAGTGATTTGGGAAAAGGCAAAGATGCCACAAGCAGGGTGTTTGAGCCTTGAGGACCTAGATAGCACAGGCAGGGTGTTTATGGGACAAAGATGGCACAGTGTGGGCTGTTTAGGGACAAAGATATCCTACACTGGGGTGTTTGGGGGCTAAGATGGCTCATGCTGGTCTGTTTGGGGACAAATATGGCTCACACTGGGCTGTTTGGGAACAAAGTTGACTCATGCTGGGACAAGTCCTATGTGTGTAATTTGGATGCTGTGGGCAGTGTGGACTGTGATCTATGCCTGTAATTTAGGGGGTATTTACTAGGGCTGCAACTAACGATTATTTTTATAATCGATTAGTTGGCCGATAATTTTTTTGATTAATCGATGAATCAGATAAAAAAACAATATGGAAATTTTTCATTTATTTAAAATAATGGAATGAACAAACTGGGTGTTAAAAACAAACATCACAATAAAAAACTTAAAATTTACATTACGTGTCATTAACCTTTTTATCTCTATCGCAATGGCATTTCCCTGATTCCCTTCTTATTTTTCTGACATAATAATAAAAGCTATATTTTAAAGTTACAAGATCGCATTTCTTGTTTTTATTTCCTTTTATTTGCCAACCTGACCCCGAGTTATGCACATCTGACCCCAGGCTTGCCACTCTGCCCCCCAGATATGCCTTATACCTCCTATATGCCACTCTGCCTCTCTGATATGCCACTCTGCCCCGAAATGTCTAATAGCCCCTGATATGCCTTATACCCCCTATATACCACTGTGCCCCCGATATGCCTTATACCCTCTATATGCCAATGTGCCCCCTGATATGCCTTATACCCGCTATATATGTCACTGTGCCCCCCCTGATATGCCTTATACCCCCTAGATATGTCTTATGCCCCCTGATATGCCTTATACCCCCTATATGCCACTGTTCCCCCTGATATGCCTTATATCCCCCTATATGCCACTCCTCCCCCAGATATGCTTATACCTCCCTATATGCTTTATGCCTCCCTATATGCCACTCTGCCCCCTAATATGCCTTATACCGATATGCCTTATATCCCTATATGCCAATGTGCCTCCCTGATATGCCACTCCGCCACCCAGATATGCCTGATACCTTACTATTTGCCACTCTGCCCCCTGATATGCCATACTGCCCTTAGATATTCCTTATAGATATGCCTTATGCCCACCTGATATGCCTTATGCCCCCCTCCCATACTCACTGGGGTCTAGTGGGTGCAGCCGATGAACCTCTGCTGCTGGCCAGCACTTTCGCTAGAGCTTCTATGTCTGAGCACCAGAAAGTCAGGTGACGCTGGGGACAGTGAGGTGAGGTGGCCACGATGGGGTCCTGCTTGGTGCTCTTGTGTAGCAGATTTAGTTGTTTACAAGATAGAAATTATCAGAAAAGACTAAAGTATCCTAATATATATATATAGCTTGGAGTAAAGAAGAGGATCGGAGATGGAATAGAAGCATTTGAATACTTAAAAGGGAATTAACAAAGTAGAAGAGGCAAGCTTATTTAAAAGTAAGAACAGGTCATAGTCTAAACCTAGAGGGTCAGAGGCTTAGGGGCAATGTAAGTGTCATGTTAACCTCTTTTGTTTCCCTGTCTTGCTGTGGTCCATTTCTGGATTTCCGTATGTTCTGTCCTGAACCTCTGATTCCTGGATTCTTGTTCTGCTCTTTGCTTCAGCTCGGTTTCCTTTATAAGGTGTGCCCCACCTATTATATTTGTCTGAGTCTGCAGTCTAAAGGTATGTCCTTCTCTATTCAGTTTCAGCTTTGGTTACTCTGCAGGCGGGGTTTAGTACTGTGGCATAGTGGTGGGCTAAGCATTCTATGGCCATATGATGTGAAGGAATCTCCAATTATTATCACATACTCCTAGGCTAGTCCTTTATTTATGTGTGCTTTGTCTGTTATGCTCATTGCTCTGTCCCCCTTGCTTGCTATGTTTCCCTTATATACTCTGCTTAGCTTCCATTCTCCAAGCCTGCAGCATCCTGCACATGATTCTAGTGCCATGTCTCATGCCTGATCCAGGGTGCCTGCAGGACATCTCCAAGTTCTGGTTAACATCAGCTGCTATGTCAGGGTGCTGGTATGTGGCTGCACAACCCTAGATGCCCACCCGGGAGAGTGCAGTCGCTCTGCACCACGCCCTGTCCTACTCCGCTACTGCGCAATAACTCCTAAACTCCATCTTTGGGCGCTCTGGGCCGTTACAGTCGCCTGAATGGACCCAGTTCCTGACAGAATGTTTGAGTGTGGGGCACTGTTGGATTTCTGGGCAGACTCCTTACCTGCTTGCCCAGTCCCTTCTTTAAAGAGGCACCCGGTGACCGGAAAACACTGTCTGGCCTGCCGGAACCAGACTCCTATGGACTAGCCGGCTATGGGGGCTCTACAAGCCAGGAAACACTCGATGCACCTGAGCAGGACCTAGCCGCAAATTCATGGAACTGTGCGGCAGCTAGGAACCGCGGCGATGCCCACCGACAATTGGAACAGTGTTGCTACGGACGCCCTTTGCACAACCAAGTCTCTTTTTTGAGGGTATATTGAGCATGTGGTGGGCAACACTCGTTCGGGAGCTCGTTCGGCAACTGTGGTTTAATCACCAATTTCTAGGACTGCGGTTTACTCAGCCGCAGCTATGGTACTCTGGCCCAGCTACTACATGGACTATTCCCGGGGATGTTTCCAACACTGTCTCTCAGGGTACCGACGTTGGATCATGTTACTTTTTAGATCATAGAATCTTCGGACCCTGAGCTCTCCAATGGTACCCCGGGATTGACACCGCTCTGCAGGGATCACCCTAAAATAGGGACTCTTTGACGGATGGGCATTGTTGGCCATAGAACTGTATGATGGTTCTGGGATGCCTGGTGGATGATGGGATTATACCTTTAATCTTATCATGTTTGATATATGTATATATATATATGTGTGCTGTCCTCAATAAAGAGAATTCTGTTTTACCCCTACACTAAGAGGGTAGTAGATAAATGGAATAATGCCCCAGCAGAGTTGGTGGGAGATATTACAGTCAGTGGATTTAAACAGGGATGGGATAGACATAAAGCTATTGTCACTATGGAACCAGACCAAGGACTGATGTGGATGTGGATCCCTTAGATCTGGAAAAATGGACAGACTAGATGGGCCGAATGGTTCTCATCTGTGGTCAAATTCTGTGTTTCTATCATGTCATGAAAATGACATGCATAAAGATTTTGGGTTTAAACTGTCTTGTATGACAGATGCTTGCTTATATTTGGATGTTGCGTTAGCTATAAAAAAAAGCTCTCTATAGAAAAAGGCAAAGAAACTCAGCCGCTCACTTCATGTCTTGGCTCTGTTGTGGGGGCAGGTACAGAACTGTCACCCGCTCCCGGGTTCCTACTAGACATACCTTGCGTCAGGGTAAGGGGAAAGTGGCGGGCAAGGGATCCTCTCTCACGAGATCTTCCCCTGCTGGAGGAGCTTGGCTTCAGCCGGCACAGGATTTAAAAATCCGGAAGTTCCAGTCTCTTTACCCCAGACATGATTTTCTCATTCTCTGTGGTATTCGCTCCGTTTCAGAAACATCACCTGGCATACTCAAGAACATTATCTTTATCAATTTTAACATATTTATCTACTTATTCTGGAGCCTCCTCACTGTTAGGATCATCGGTACCCTGGTGGACGTTACTTGGGGGTTTTCCACTTGTACTGTTTTGCTGGGAGAAGAACTTTTGCGGCGAGTTCTCCGGCAAACGGTAGACGAGACAAGAACAATAGTATGGGTGCCGGCATTGTAAATACCCGTCTGGATCTGTGTCACACAGAAAGTTGGTGACAAAGGTGTTCCTTTTGCTATTGTCATTGAACACATTCAGCTAACGACTGTGTTTGCTTTAGTTTTAATAGATGTGTTAAATGAGTTAGATGTGTTTTTACAATAAATAACTAAAACATTTGATGTCTATTTCACAGTAACACCAAATTTCAATGACATAAAATCAAATTGGTAGTCCAAAAATAAGTTTCATTAGCACAGCATTGTAGACTTTTTGGAATAATACCATTTTAACTAAAGGTGATAGTAATTTGAAAGAATTACTCATAGACAGCAACAATTATGAGAACAAACCTTTTTATTTAATAGTAAACATTGTATGGATAGTTTAAAGATGGAGCTGCCTCTGGACTCACGAAGAGTCATTCTTCAGCACGGAGGAAAGAAAAAACCTTGTTTTATTGAAGGAAATCTCTGGGAAGCCATGGCTCGAAGAACTGCCCCTCCCTCTGGGCACTAAGAGGCTAACTCTGACTAGTACTAAAATGTAAAGAATTTTTTTCTTAAAATGTCATAGCAACAAGAAATACATAGACATGTTGACAGTCTTCAAATCTGTTGATGGAAACCTGACGCTCTGCGGATCTCTTTGCCGGGGAGCCGACACTCCGCAGATCATTTTGCCAGGTAGCCAGCTGTCTTGAGATGGTCCTTCAAACTTCTACTATGATGACACAATGATAGCTGGCAAGAGAGGTTCCATTGGTCACAAAGCACGGTGAAGCATATAACTAAATACTACAGCTTTATTTAAAAAAACAAAATTTGCAAATGTAAATCACAAAGATGCTAATCCATTAATTTTATTGAAAAGACTACATTTTACATTTCCTTTTAAGTGACATTTTAATGTGATATTTGAAACTATGAGGATTTACCTTTTTACTTTTAATTTGAGGCCCCCTGGTGTTGAAGATGTGAGAGGAGACCAAGTGAAATGTGGGAAGGGAGAGCTAAACAGATATGCTTGGTGGTTTGGAGATGTCTTTCCATGCATATATGTTTCTTTTTAGTAAACCCCATGGAATAACTTTATGAAGTGTACTAAACAGCATTCAATGGAGGGTGGACCCTAAAGGTCAGAAAGGAGTTGTTTTGCTTTTTTTCAAGAGTTATAGAGCATCCCTTTCCTTTAGTTTGCTCCTTGTTGTTGTCCCTTCCTGAGCATAATCGCTTGACACAATGCAGTCTATTCAAGGTCAGATTGCACACTGTTCCTGCAACATTTCTACAGGTGGAGCGCTATGATACAATTGTAACAGAATATAACAAAATAGTATTATCACAAAAGTAAAACATGATACTTAAGTAAACTGTTAGATGGTCCTGAAGAGCTTCATTTGAGAATACAATTTATCTTCCTCTTCTTTTTCCTCAAAATATCAGGGTATTATAAAATAGAAAAAAACAAACATCGCAGACACTGTGTGATACGATTTTAAATACACAATCTCCCCCTCTGTAGTTCCACTCACAGATTAAAATACTGCTCAGTATATCGGCTTGTCTTTTTTTCTTTTCTTTTTTCAGATCCCAACCTCCAACATATAGTAGATGGCGCTGGCTCATACCGTAGAAAGCACAAGGGAAATACGATATAGTGTAACACGTTTTTAATCATATAAAATTGAAAAAGATTAAAAAAGGCCTACTCTTAGCTGTGGTGACTACTCTCACGAGAGTCACCACAGCTAAAAAATGACTTTTTCTCACTTTTGCTAAAAATAATGAAAAAAACCTGCTAAATAGATTATACTGTTTGTCTTGAGTTTTGTTTAGAAATACCCAATGTTTTTTTTGTTGTTGTTGCCTTTTTGTGCACATTATTTTCCCCCCATGGTATGAGGGCATAAATTGAATTGACATAAATTGACATAATATTTTGGAGGGCTTAATGGCATTATTGGGATTTTAAAAAGTGAATGGCAGCGGTGGGAATCGAACCCACGCTCTCATTGAGACTGGAGCCCGCCTCCTCCAGTGCCGTCTACCAGTAGGCCACGCTGCCTTACATCAACTGTCACTTGTGGTTGTCATTTAGTACCTTCCTGTGTCTTGTGAACGATCAGTGCAGACATGTGTATATATATATATATATAGATATATATATATATCTATATATATATAGATATATATCTATATCTATATATATATAGATATATATCTATCTATCTATATATATATATATATAGATATATATCTATATATATATATATATGCACAATGTCTATCCCTCACATGCTTAAACTCCTTCACTCTATTAACCTCTACCACTTCTGTTGCAAGGCTATTCCATGCATCCACAACCTTTGTAAAGTAATATTTCCTGATTTGTCCCTCTAATTTAAATCTATGTCCTTTGGTTTTGGTAGTTTCTCTTCTTTTAAATATACTCTCCTCCTTTATCTGGCTGATTCCCTTTATGTATTTACATGTTTTTAATCACATACCGCCCAAACCCCTTTCCTTTCATACAGACCCAACCTCAACATCAACTATTTTATGCATTCCCCTTGGGTTTTTATGCCCCAGGGGCATTATCTTGCACTTATCCACATAAAACACCAGTTGCCACGGCTCCTGAGTGTTTTTATAGTTTACCTAAAACATTTGGCATTTGGCTTAGCCCTCCAGGAACATTAATATAGCAAAAATACACATATAATTAACTTTCTATGCCTGTGTGTTTGATTCCATACACATGTTAGCAAAGGTGTGCGGCTGAAACACCTAAACTCAATAATTAGGAGGGGTGTCCCAATCCCTAGAAGGTAGAAGGTAAGCAGGCATTGCAAGAGTGAGAATCTGACTATACACACCTAGAACCCTGGAGCTCAGACCCTGAGTGTTCCAGGTATCGGCGGGATAGGCAGTGGTATTAAGCTATGGGGTTTGCATATAACGACCAATACTAGTACAAAGGGTGATATCCATAATCATTAGTATTAAAAACCATAAGTGTACCTACAGCATTAATATGTTCAGTGAAGCAAGCATGTAGGATCTGAAGACAATTTAGTTTCAAAGATGTATTTTGTTCTGAAACAACTTCAAAGGAACAGTGAGTCTTACAGCACTTTCTTTCTTTGCTTGGCGTTTAAAAAGAGGGTGTGGGTAACTGGGTGATATATTATTTGGGCAAGAGTGAGATCAAGGTTCTTTTTATGAGCTAAGAAATCCTAGTACAATAAAGTATGAAGAAAATGGAACTAATCCTCAAAAGAACCAAAGTAAGCAGATGGCTTGTCAAGTTTGTACATAACCATAGTTTATGAACCTCCTAAGAGACTGTAAGCTCACAAGACCAGGGATCTCTTTTCCTTCTTTACCAGATTCCTGAAATACATACATCGCCTACATAGCCATGGTGACTACTCTCACGAGAGTCACTAACAATGCATAGAGTCCGTCTCTAGCAAAGGTTTGCTCTTTAAAGACAAAATCTTTTTGTTTTGTTTTTTAAAATCCTCATGGAATGTTGACAAAGCTTTATAGAATGTTACTTACATAAAAATATATGGTTTTTAGTAATTAGCTAAAAGCTTCCAATGTTAAGCTTACCTCTGCTGCCCACTTCTGTAATGTCCTTTGTCTCTGTTGTGGTTGGTCAAACTGGTGACCAACAGTGCAGGCACCGGCAGTGCATATACCTGTTTGGATTAACACAGAAAGTGGGTGACAAAGACGGTTTCCTTAGCTTTTGCAGAACTAATCCAGGAGTCCTGGTCAACGGAGCTGATACCAAGGAGAAATATAAGAAGAAGAGAAGAAGTGGAGCTGGCTGAAAGAAGACGCGTTGGGGCCAGCGGACAAGGTAGAGCAACTTTTTTCTTATTTAGAAAGAACTATTCATTAACAATGATTATGAGAATAGTCAAAGCTTTTTTTTCTTTATCATTTTAAATATTGGCTGAATGGGTGAGGTGGTGGCCACGATGGGGTCCTGCTTGGTGCATAATGTCCCTCTTGTGTAGCAGATTTAGTCGTTTACAAGATAGAAATTATCAGGAAAGACTAAAGTATCTTAATATATATATATATATATATAGCTTGGAGTAAAGAAGATGATCGGAGATGCAATAGAAGCATTTAAATACTTAAAAGGGAATTAACAAAGTAGAAGAGGCAAGCTTATTTAAAAGGAAGAACAATGTTAGAACAACAGGTCATAGTCTAAACCTAGAGGGTCTGAGGCTTAGGGGCAATTTAAGTGTCAAGTTAACCCTTTAAGGCTGAAGACTCGTGGGGTTATGTTTGAGTGTGGGAGTAGGGCACTTTAGGATTTCTGGGGAGACTCCTTACCTGCTTGCCCAGTCCCTTGTCTGGGGAGCACAGGGTGAACGGAAAACCCCGTCTGGTCTGTTGGAACCAGACTCCCATGCACTAGCCGGCCATGGGGGGTCTGCAAGCCAGGAAACACTCGATGCGCCTGACCGGGACCTAGCCACAAATTCATGGAACTGTGCGGCACCTAGGGACCGCGGCGATGCCTGCCGACAATTGGAACAGCGTCGTTACGGATGCTCTTTTGAGGGTACATTAAGCTTGTGGTGGGCAATACTTGGTGATGGTTACAGAGAGGGAGCTCGTTTGGGAACCGTGGTTTAATTACCAATTTCTAGGACTGGGGTCTACCCAGCAGCGGCTGCGGTACTCTGCCCGGCTACCGCATGGACTATTCCCTGGCGTGGTCCTCGCTTTGCTATCAAGTTGGTTGCATTTTTGTTCCCGACCCTTGGCGCTGCTGACCTTCCTTTTGCTCAGCGATTCGAATTTGTTTCCGTCCTGTGTATGACCCGGTCCGCCTGACTACGCGCTCTGGAATTTAACCCCTGTTCATCTGACTAGCCATCTAGTGTATGACCTTTGGCCCGCCTGACGTCCCGCTCTGGTTGTGATTCTGAGCTTGACTACATTTGTTTTTTTGGGGGTTTCACTAATTTAGCGAATCGTGCCCCAGACACGATTTTCCCATTCTCTGTGGTATTCGCGCCGTTTCAGAAACTTCACCTGGCTTACTCAAGAACTATCATTTTAACATATTTATCTACTTATTCTGGAGCCTCCTCACTGTTAGGATCATCGGTACCCTGGTGGACGTTACTTGGGGTTTTTCCACTTGTACTGTTTTGCTGGGAGAAGAACTTTTGCGGTGAGTTCTCCGGCAAACGGTAGACGAGACAAGAACAATAGTACGGGTGCCGGCATTGTAAATACCCGTCTGGATCTGTGTCACACAGAAAGTTGGTGACAAAGGTGTTCCTTTTGCTATTGTCATTGAACACATTCAGCTAACGACTGTGTTTGCTTTAGTTTTAATAGATGTGTTAAATGAGTTAGATGTGTTTTTACAATAAATAACTAAAACATTTGATGTCTATTTCACAGTAACACCAAATTTCAATGACATAAAATCAAATTGGTAGTCCAAAAGTAAGTTTCATTAGCACAGCATTGTAGACTTTTTGGAATAATACCATTTTAACTAAAGGTGATAGTAATTTGAAAGAATTACTCATAGACAGCAACAATTATGAGAACAAACCTTTTTATTTAATAGTAAACATTGTATGGATAGTTTAAAGATGGAGCTGCCTCTGGACTCACGAAGAGTCATTCTTCAGCACGGAGGAAAGAAAAAACCTTGTTTTATTGAAGGAAATCTCTGGGAAGCCATGGCTCGAAGAACTGCCCCTCCCTCTGGGCACTAAGAGGCTAACTCTGACTAGTACTAAAATGTAAAGAATTTTTTTCTTAAAATGTCATAGCAACAAGAAATACATAGACATGTTGACAGTCTTCAAATCTGTTGATGGAAACCTGACGCTCTGCGGATCTCTTTGCCGGGGAGCCGACACTCCGCAGATCATTTTGGCAGGTAGCCAGCTGTCTTGAGATGGTCCTTCAAAAGTGTTTGCGCTCTGTGTGTGTGTGTGTGGAGAGCCAGCGTAACATATGAGACTTCTACTATGATGACACAATGATAGCTGGCAGGAGAGGTTCCATTGGTCACAAAGCACGGTGAAGCATATAACTAAATACTACAGCTTTATTTAAAAAAACAAAATTTGCAAATGTAAATCACAAAGATGCTAATCCATTAATTTTATTGAAAAGACTACATTTTACATTTCCTTTTAAGTGACATTTTAATGTGATATTTGAAACTATGAGGATTTACCTTTTTACTTTTAATTTGAGGCCCCCTGGTGTTGAAGATGTGAGAGGAGACCAAGTGAAATGTGGGAAGGGAGAGCTAAACAGATATGCTTGGTGGTTTGGAGATGTCTTTCCATGCATATATGTTTCTTTTTAGTAAACCCCATGGAATAACTTTATGAAGTGTACTAAACAACATTCAATGGAGGGTGGACCCTAAAGGTCAGAAAGGAGTTGTTTTGCTTTTTTTCAAGAGTTATAGAGCATCCCTTTCCTTTAGTTTGCTCCTTGTTGGAGTCCCTTCCTGAGCATAATCGCTTGACACAATGCAGTCTATTCAAGGTCAGATTGCACACTGTTCCTGCAACATTTCTACAGGTGGAGCGCTATGATACAATTGTAACAGAATATAACAAAATAGTATTATCACAAAAGTAAAACATGATACTTAAGTAAACTGTTAGATGGTCCTGAAGAGCTTCATTTGAGAATACAATTTATCTTCCTCTTCTTTTTCCTCAAAATATCAGGGTATTATAAAATAGAAAAAAACAAACATCGCAGACACTGTGTGATACGATTTTAAATACACAATCTCCCCCTCTGTAGTTCCACTCACAGATTAAAATACTGCTCAGTATATCGGCTTGTCTTTTTTTCTTTTCTTTTTTCAGATCCCAACCTCCAACATATAGTAGATGGCGCTGGCTCATACCGTAGAAAGCACAAGGGAAATACGATATAGTGTAACACGTTTTTAATCATATAAAATTGAAAAAGATTAAAAAAGGCCAACTCTTAGCTGTGGTGACTACTCTCACGAGAGTCACCACAGCTAAAAAATGACTTTTTCTCACTTTTGCTAAAAATAATGAAAAAAACCTGCTAAATAGATTATACTGTTTGTCTTGAGTTTTGTTTAGAAATACCCAATGTTTTTTTTGTTGTTGTTGCCTTTTTGTGCACATTATTTTCCCCCCATGGTATGAGGGCATAAATTGAATTGACATAAATTGACATAATATTTTGGAGGGCTTAATGGCATTATTGGGATTTTAAAAAGTGAATGGCAGCGGTGGGAATCGAACCCACGCTCTCATTGAGACTGGAGCCCGCCTACTCCAGTGCCGTCTACCAGTAGGCCACGCTGCCTTACATCAACTGTCACTTGTGGTTGTCATTTAGTACCTTCCTGTGTCTTGTGAACGATCAGTGCAGACGTGTATATATATATATATATATATATATATATATATATGCACAATGTCTATCCCTCGCATGCTTAAACTCCTTCACTCTATTAACCTCTACCACTTCTGTTGCAAGGCTATTCCATGCATCCACAACCTTTGTAAAGTAATATTTCCTGATTTGCCCCTCTAATTTAAATCTATGTCCTTTGGTTTTGGTAGTTTCTCTTCTTTTAAATATACTCTCCTCCTTTATCTGGCTGATTCCCTTTATGTATTTACATGTTTTTAATCACATACCGCCCAAACCCCTTTCCTTTCATACAGTCCCAACCTCAACATCAACTATTTTATGCATTCCCCTTGGGTTTTCATGCCCCAGGGGCATTATCTTGCATTTATCCACATAAAACACCAGTTGCCACGGCTCCTGCGTGTTTTTATAGTTTACCTAAAACATTTGGCATTTGGCTTAGCCCTCCAGGAACATTAATATAGCAAAAATACACATATAATTAACTTTATATGCCTGTGCGTTTGATTCCATACACGTGTTAGCAAAGGTGTGCGGCTGAAACACCTAAACTCAATAATTAGGAGGGGTGTCCCAATCCCTAGAAGGTAGAAGGTAAGCAGGCATTGCAAGAGTGAGAATCTGACTATACACACCTAGAACCCTGGAGCTCAGACCCTGAGTGTTCCAGGTATCGGCGGGATAGGCAGTGGTATTAAGCTATGGGGTTTGCATATAACGACCAAGACTAGTACAAAGGGTGATATCCATAATCATTAGTATTAAAAACCATAAGTGTACCTACAGCATTAATATGTTCAGTGAAGCAAGCATGTAGGATCTGAAGACAATTTAGTTTCAAAGATGTATTTTGTTCTGAAACAACTTCAAAGGAACAGTGTGTCTTACAGCACTTTCTTTCTTTGCTTGGCGTTTAAAAAGAGGGTGTGGGTAACTGGGTGATATATTATTTGGGCAAGAGTGAGATCAAGGTTCTTTTTATGAGCTAAGAAATCCTAGTACAATAAAGTATGAAGAAAATGGAACTAATCCTCAAAAGAACCAAAGTAAGCAGATGTCTTGTCAAGTTTGTACATAACCATAGTTTATGAACCTCCTAAGAGACTGTAAGCTCACAAGACCAGGGATCTCTTTTCCTTCTTTACCAGATTCCTGAAATACATACATCGCCTACATAGCCGTGGTGACTACTCTCACGAGAGTCACTAACAATGCATAGAGTCCGTCTCTAGCAAAGGTTTGCTCTTTAAAGACAAAATCTTTTTGTTTTGTTTTTTAAAATCCTCATGGAATGTTGACAACGCTTTATAGAATGTTACTTACATAAAAATATATGGTTTTTAGTAATTAGCTAAAAGCTTCCAATGTTAAGCTTACCTCTGCTGCCCACTTCTGTAATGTCCTTTGTCTCTGTTGTGGTTGGTCAAACTGGTGACCAACAGTGCAGGCACCGGCAGTGCATATACCTGTTTGGATTAACACAGAAAGTGGGTGACAAAGACGGTTTCCTTAGCTTTTGCAGAACTAATCCAGGAGTCCTGGTCAACGGAGCTGATACCAAGGAGAAATATAAGAAGAAGAGAAGAAGTGGAGCTGGCTGAAAGAAGACGCGTTGGGGCCAGCGGACAAGGTAGAGCAACTTTTTTCTTATTTAGAAAGAAATATTCATTAACAATGATTATGAGAATAGTCAAAGCTTTTTTTTCTTTATCATTTTAAATATTGGCTGAATGGGTGAGGTGGTGGCCACGATGGGGTCCTGCAGATTTAGTCGTTTACAAGATAGAAATTATCAGGAAAGACTAAAGAATCTTAATATATATGTATAGCTTGGAGTAAAGAAGATGATCGGAGATGCAACAGAAGTAGGGCTGAAACAACGAATCGATAAAATCGATAATAATCGATAACGGGGAACGCTCGCGGAGGTAAGTAAAAGGAGCCGAGTGCTCCAACAACGAATCGATCACTCGATTAATCGATAACGGAAATCGTCGACAACGATTTCCGTTATCGATTAATCGAGTGATCGATTTGTTGTTGGAGCACTCGGCTCCTTTTACTTACCTCCGCGAGCGTTCCCCGCTTCTGCTACGCGCTCTGCAGTCTCCGCCTTCTTTTAGCTACGTGACGGATGTGACGCGCTTCAATCAAGACTTCAATAAAGTTTTAAACTTGAAGCTTGGAAGTGGAACGAGTCCGTAGCGGAGGTAAGTATTCTTTATGTCTATGTGAGAATCGCTCTGTGCGAGTGGCTCCATTCGAACAGAGGGATTCGCTCTGTGCGAGTGGCTCTATTTGCACAGAGCGAATGGGTAGGAGCCAGGGTAGGAGACTGGGTGCAGGGCAGAGTGGGGGTGGGGATGCAGGGCAGGGTGTGAGTGTGGGTGCAGGGCTGGGTGGGGGGGCAGGGCAGGAGACTGGGTGCAGGGCAGAGTAGGGGTGGGGATGCAGGGTGTGAGTGTGGGTGCAGGGCAGAGTGGGGCTGGGGGTGCAGGGCAGAGTGGGAGACTGGGTGCAGGGCAGAGTGGGTGTGGGGGATGCAGGGCAGGGTGTGAGTGTGGGTGCAGGGCAGAGTGTGGGGGCAGGGCAGAATGTGGGGGCAGGGCTGGGGGCAGGGCAGAGTTGGAGACTGGGTGCAGGGGCACAGTGCAAAGTGCTGGGGCACAGTGCAAAGTGCTGGGGCACAGTGCAAAGTGCTGGGTGCAAAGTGCCAGGGCTGGGTGCAAAGTGCTGGGTGCAAAGTGCCAGGGCTGGGGCAAAGTGCTGAGTGCTGGGCGCAAAGTGCCAGGGCTGGGGCAAAGTGCTGGGTGCAAAGTGCCAGGGCTGGTTGCAAAGTGCCAGGGCTGGTGCAAAGTGCTGGGTGCAAAGTGCCAGGGCTGGGTGCAAAGTGCCAGGGCTGGGTGCAAAGTGCTGGGTGCAAATTGCCAGGGCTGGGGCAAAGTGCTGAGTGCTGGGTGCAAAGTGCCAGGGCTGGGTGCAAAGTGCTGGGTGCAAAGTGCCAGGGCTGGGTGCAAAGTGCTGGGTGCAAAGTGCTGGGTGCAAAGTGCCAGGGCTGGGGCAAAGTGCTGGGTGCAAAGTGCTGGGTGCACAGTGCCAGGGCTGGGGCAAAGTGCTGGGTGCAAAGTGCTGGGTGCAAACTGCCAGGGCTGGGTGCAAAGTGCTGAGTGCTGGGTGCAAAGTGCATAAATATTGTGTTTGGGTTCTTGTACTTTGAAAATATTGTTTTTTATTACATCATAACAAAATAAGAATGTTAATGTAAATTTTAAGTTGTTTTTTAACATCCAGTTCATTAAATTATTCTAAATAAACGAAAAATGTGCATATTGTTTTTTTTTATCCGATTAATCGATTAATCGAAAAAATAATCGGCCAACTAATCGATTATTAAAATAATCGTTAGTTGCAGCCCTAAATAGAAGCATTTAAATACTTAAAAGGGAATTAACAAAGTAGAAGAGGCAAGCTTATTTAAAAGGAAGAACAATGTTAGAACAACAGGTCATAGTCTAAACCTAGAGGGTCTGAGGCTTAGGGGCAATTTAAGTGTCAAGTTAACCCTTTAAGGCTGAAGACTCGTGGGGTTATGTTTGAGTGTGGGAGTAGGGCACTTTTGGATTTCTGGGGAGACTCCTTACCTGCTTGCCCAGTCCCTTGTCTGGGGAGCACAGGGTGAACGGAAAACCCCATCTGGTCTGTTGGAACCAGACTCCCATGCACTAGCCGGCCATGGGGGGTCTGCAAGCCAGGAAACACTCGATGCGCCTGACCGGGACCTAGCCACAAATTCATGGAACTGTGCGGCAGCTAGGGACCGCGGCGATGCCTGCCGACAACTGGAACAGCGTCGTTACGGATGCTCTTTTGAGGGTACATTAAGCTTGTGGTGGGCAATACTTGGTGATGGTTACAGAGAGGGAGCTCGTTTGGGAACCGTGGTTTAATTACCAATTTCTAGGACTGGGGTCTACCCAGCAGCGGCTGTGGTACTCTGCCCGGCTACCGCATGGACTATTCCCTGCCGTGGTCCTCGCTTTGATATCAAGTTGGTTGCATTTTTGTTCCCGACCCTTGGCGTTCCTGACCTTCCTTTTGTTCAGCGATTCGAATTTGTCCGCCTGACTACGCGCTCTGGAATTTAACCCCTGTTCATCTGACTAGCCATCTAGTGTATGACCTTTGGCCCACCTTACGTCCCGCTCTGGTTGTGATTCTGAGCTTGACTACATTTGTTTTTTTGGGGGGTTTCACTAATTTAGCGAATCGTGCCCCAGACACGATTTTCCCATTCTCTGTGGTATTCGCGCCGTTTCAGAAACTTCACCTGGCATACTCAAGAACTATCATTTTAACACATTTATCTACGTATTCTGGAGCCTCCTCACTGTTAGGATCATCGGTACCCTGGTGGACGTTACTTGGGGTTTTTCCACTTGTACTGTTTTGCAGGGAGAAGAACTTTTGCGGCGAGTTCTCCGGCAAACGGTAGACGAGACAAGAACAATAGTACGGGTGCCGGCATTGTAAATACCCGTCTGGATCTGTGTCACACAGAAAGCTGGTGACAAAGGTGTTCCTTTTGCTATTGTCATTGAACACATTCAGCTAACGACTGTGTTTGCTTTAGTTTTAATAGATGTGTTAAATGAGTAAGATGTGTTTTTACAATAAATAACTAAAACATTTGATGTCTATTTCACAGTAACACCAAATTTCAATGACATAAAATCAAATTGGTAGTCTGAAAATAAGTTTCATTAGCACAGCATTGTAGACTTTTTGGAATAATACCATTTTAACTAAAGGTGATAGTAATTTGAAAGAATTACTCATAGACAGCAACAATTATGAGAACAAACCTTTTTATTTAATAGTAAACATTGTATGGATAGTTTAAAGATGGAGCTGCCTCTGGACTCACGAAGAGTCATTCTTCAGCACGGAGGAAAGAAAAAACCTTGTTTTATTGAAGGAAATCTCTGGGAAGCCATGGCTCGAAGAACTGCCCCTCCCTCTGGGCACTAAGAGGCTAACTCTGACTAGTACTAAAATGTAAAGAATTTTTTTCTTAAAATGTCATAGCAACAAGAAATACATAGACATGTTGACAGTCTTCAAATCTGTTGATGGAAACCTGACGCTCTGCGGATCTCTTTGCCGGGGAGCCGACACTCCGCAGATCATTTTGCCAGGTAGCCAGCTGTCTTGAGATGGTCCTTCAAAAGTGTTTGCGCTCTGTGTGTGTGTGTGTGGAGAGCCAGCGTAACATATGAGACTTCTACTATGATGACACAATGATAGCTGGCAGGAGAGGTTCCATTGGTCACAAAGCACGGTGAAGGATATAACTAAATACTACAGCTTTATTTAAAAAAACAAAATTTGCAAATGTAAATCACAAAGATGCTAATCCATTAATTTTATTGAAAAGATTACATTTTACATTTCCTTTTAAGTGACATTTTAATGTGATATTTGAAACTATGAGGATTTACCTTTTTACTTTTCATTTGAGGCCCCCTGGTGTTGGAGACGTGAGAGGAGACCAAGTGAAATGTGGGAAGGGAGAGCTAAACAGATATGCTTGGTGGTTTGGAGATGTCTTTCCATGCATATATGTTTCTTTTTAGTAAACCCCATGGAATAACTTTATGAAGTGTACTAAACAGCATTCAATGGAGGGTGGACCCTAAAGGTCAGAAAGGAGTTGTTTTGCTTTTTTTCAAGAGTTATAGAGCATCCCATTCCTTTAGTTTGCTCCTTGTTGTTGTCCCTTCCTGAGCATAATCGCTTGACACAATGCAGTCTATTGAAGGTCAGATTGCACACTGTTCCTGCAACATTTCTACAGGTGGAGCGCTATGATACAATTGTAACAGAATATAACAAAATAGTATTATCACAAAAGTAAAACATGATACTTAAGTAAACTGTTAGATGGTCCTGAAGAGCTTCATTTGAGAATACAATTTATCTTCCTCTTCTTTTTCCTCAAATATCAGGGTATTATAAAATAGAAAAAAACAAACATCGTACACACTGTGTGATACGATTTTAAATACACAATCTCCCCCTCTGTAGTTCCAGTCACAGATTAAAATACTGCTCAGTATATCGGCTTGTCTTTTTTTCTTTTCTTTTTTCAGATCCCAACCTCCAACATATAGTAGATGGCGCTGGCTCATACCGTAGAAAGCACAAGGGAAATACGATATAGTGTAACACGTTTTTAATCATATAAAATTGAAAATGATTAAAAAAAGGCCTACTCTTAGCTGTGGTGACTACTCTCACGAGAGTCACCACAGCTAAAAAATGACTTTTTCTCACTTTTGCTAAAAATAATGAAAAAAACCTGCTAAATAGATTATACTGTTTGTCTTGAGTTTTGTTTAGAAATATCCAATGTTTCTTTTGATGTTGTTGCCTTTTTGTGCACATTATTCCCCCCCCCATTTTATGAGGGCATAAATTGAATTGGCCGGCTTCAAAGATATCCCCGAAATAGCACATGGGGCAGAATGAACAGCTTTGGAAAAAAAAATGGTTTCAAAATAGCAAAACGCTTCTTGTACTTATTGCCCGATAACCCATAAAAACATTGGCTATTTCTAAACTCAGGACAAATAGTAGAATCTATTTAGCAGATTTTTTCATTAGCTTTTTTGGATGAGTAAGTGAGAAAAAGTTTTGTTTTTTTTCAATTTTTCATTATATATATATATATATATATATATATATATATATATATGTATTAGGAAATTAGATAATATGATCAAAAAATGGTATCTGAACAAAGCCTATATAACGTGTGTGGGTACACTAACTGAGTGACCTCTAAGCACGAGCACCGAAAAAGTGTTAAAACATCCTCGGTCCCAAAGGCTACAAAAAAGTAAAAGACTGGTCCTTAAGGGGTTAAAAAAATCACCTCCTTTATCATGCTGATTCCCTTTATGTATTTACATGTTTTTATTCACATACCTTCCCCCCCAAACCCCTTTCCTTTCATACAGTCCTAACCTCAACATCAAATGTTCTATGCGCTGCCCTTGGGTTTTTAAGACCGAAGGGCATTAACTTGCCCTTTTCCACATTAAACACATTAAAGTTGCCACGGCTCTGAGTATTTTTATAGTTTACCTAAATCATTTGGCATTTGACTTATCCCTCCAAGAACATCAATATAGCAAAATAATACACATATAATTAACTTTTTCTGCCTATGTGTTTGATTTCATACACGTGTTAGCAATGGGTGCGGCTGAAACACCTAAACTCAATAGTTAGGAGGGGTGCCCCAATACTTTTGGTCATATAGTGTATCTATATCTATCCATTCATACAAACACTGCAGCCTGGATTGTGAATGTGTCCCTGCGATGTCCTGTCATCCCCTTAAGCCACACTTAACCCGTAGAAGACCATAAAAGAAACTGACATAATATTTTGGAGGGCTTAATGGCATTATTGGGATTTTAAAAAGTGAATGGCAGCGGTGGGAATCGAACCCACGCTCTCATTGAGACTGGAGCCCGCCTCCTCCAGTGCCGTCTACCAGTAGGCCACGCTGCCTTACATCAACTGTCACTTGTGGTTGTCATTTAGTACCTTCCTGTGTCTTGTGAACGATCAGTGCAGACGTTTATATATATATTGTGAGACTGTGAACCCCAGGGAGTTGATTGGCATGGCATCTGGGTACAGCTGCTATGCAGATTATACATATGGGTCCCTGGGGTGGAGCAATTGGAGAGCAGGGTGGGCCAATGATGCTCCATTTCCCCATTTTGTGGAAATTCCATGCCAGGTTTTCCAGGAGGCAAGAAGTCCACAAGATCCAGGTGCTGGACATTAAAAACCCCTGGAGCCTGATACTCAGAGAGACTGTTGGGGGAAGAGGAAGTTCCCTGTGCTCCCAGGGCAAGGAGAGGCCCTGAAGAAGACAATCCCTGAGCCAAGTGAGGCAATACCTGCCTGGACATGTTGTGTGCTGTCTGGGGGAGGTTTTCCAGAGCCTGGCGTAGCTGGGTCAGGCTGGGAGGTTGAGTTAGTGGGTGATTAGGCTGGTCAGTCTGGACCAGCATAGTTAAGTTAGAGAGGGCTCCAATTGGGAGCTTGGTATTATTTTTATGATTTGGTTTTTGGGGTTTCAGCAATTAAAAATAAAGCGCTGTTTTGTTCAAAGCTGCTGTTCCTGACACTGATTGCCCTAGAGGACTGTGCTTAAGACCCCTAAAAGTGACATGTATGGCCCTCCTGCTATAGGGTTTGTCACAATATATATATATATATATATATATATATATATATATATGCACAATGTCTATCCCTCGCTTGCTTAAACTCCTTCACTCTATTAACCTCTACCACTTCTGTTGCAAGGCTATTCCATGCATCCACAACCTTTGTAAAGTAATATTTCCTGATTTGCCCCTCTAATTTAAATCGATGTCCTTTGGTTTTGGTAGTTTCTCTTCTTTTAAATATACTCTCCTCCTTTCAGGGGCGTACCTAGAGTATTTGGCACCCGGGGCGGATCCTGTATGTGGCACCCCCCCACACACACACACTTTAAAACTACCTGGCCGAAATTGAATATGACCCCCCATACACACCATAAAAAAATCTAACACTTTTATTTAAAGTAAGTAACACACCAAAATAGGACAAAACAATTATATATATATATATATATATATATATATATATATATATATATATATATATCTATATATCTATATATATATATATATATAATTGTTAACAGCAATCACATTCCTATCATGCCCAGGCATACCCAGATTCCAGGAGGCACTCGCAGACTTGGCATGATAGGAGTATGATTGCCCTATCTACCCCTTCTCGCTCCCTTCTGCCCTATCTACCCCTTCTCACTCCCTTCTCCCTATCTACCCCTCCTAAATATCTACCCTCTCCCTCTTTGAAGTTCACTTACCTTTCAGGAGTCCTGCGGTGGGGGTGCAAGGCCTCTGTCTCCCAGCTCTGCCACTGTATGGAACAGTATAGAGTGATGGGAGTTATGATGTACTTTAGAGCATAATTATATAATGAAAAATACATTGGAAATGGTGGAGCTCCAGGTGGAGCGCGATGATACAATTGTAACAGAATATAACAAAATAGTATTATCACAAAAGTAAAAATTGATACTTAAGTTAACTGTTTGAGGTTCCTGAAGAGCTTCATTTGAGAATACAATTTGTCCCCCTCTGTGGTGGGAGATATTACAGTCAGTGGATTT
Organism: Spea bombifrons; assembly: GCF_027358695.1. Classification (NCBI taxonomy): domain Eukaryota; kingdom Metazoa; phylum Chordata; class Amphibia; order Anura; family Pelobatidae; genus Spea; species Spea bombifrons. Next base: position 60,606,793 of record NC_071087.1, read on the forward strand.
AAACAGGGATGGGATAGACATAAAGCTACCCTCACTATGGAACCAGACCAAGGACTGATGTGGATCCCTTAGATCAGGAAAAATGGACAGACTAGATGGGCCGAATGGTTCTCATCTGCGGTCAAATTCTGTGTTTCTATCATGTCATGAAAATGATATGCATAAAGATTTTGGGTTTAAACTGTCATGTATGACAGACGCTTGCTTATACTTGGATGTTGCGTTAGCTGTTATAAAAAAAGCTCTTTATAGAAAAAGGCAAAGAAACTCAGCCGCCCACTTCATGTCTTAGCTCTGTTGTGGGGGCTGGAACAGATACAGAACTGTCATCTGCTCCCAGGTTCCTAATTGAGCGTATTTAACATATATTCCTATCATATCCAATATATTATGCACTTAACATGATTTTCTGGTACATCATGTCAAGCTTACATGTTTTATTAGTTTACTCGGATAATCTAAAACTGTAGATATCCAGAATACCAATCTCCACTAAACTTGCTGCACATCAGGACAAGACTGGTTGGATGCCAAAGGTCATCTCATGTGACCTCATATATTTTTTAGCGGCAGCACCATGAGGAAGTGCTGTAAATGATCAGATGAGGTGTTATGTGTTTGTTCAATGTTGAAGCGCAAATTCTGGCATCAGCCCTATGCAAAAAGGGATTCCATATATAACTTTAGAAATATAAACGTTCAAGCTCATTCCTGGATTTCCTTATGCTCTGTTCTGATCTTCCATTCCTTGTTTCTAGTTCTGTTCTTTGCTTCAGCTCTGTTTCCTTCATAGATGTGCCCCACCCGTTTTGTTTGTCTCAGTCTGCAGTCTAAAGGTATGTCTCATTGCTATGTGTTTGGATTTCTTGTTTGGTTTGTTTCGTACCCCTGCAAGCAGGGTTTAGTGTTAGGACCCACCGTCATTGGAGTACTGTGGCGTAGTGGTGGGCTAAGCATACTATGGCCATATGATGTGACGGAGTCTCCAATAGTTATCATATAGTCCTAGGCTAGTTCCTGTATTTATGTGTGTCAGTCTGTGATGTAACCTGCGGGGTGTCCTGTCTTGTATCCCCGGTAGAGGGATGCCCTGTCTTGTATCCCTGGTAGAGGGGTGTCCTGTCTTGTTCATGTCTGATCTTGAGTATTCCTTGTCTTGTTCTGTGTGGTGCCCTGTATTATGTATATCTTGTCTAGTTATGTTTCTTGCCTGGTCTCCCTGTCCCTTGCTCGCTATGTTTCAGCTATTACTCTGCTTAGCTTCCACACTCCCAGCCTGCAGCATCCCGCACAGATGCCCACCCGGGTGAGTGCAGTCACCCTGCATCAGGCCCTATCCTGTGATTCCGCTACTGTATACAGAAATCCTGAACTCCATCTTTGGGCGCCCTGGGTCATTGCAGTCCTCTGTATGGACTCAGTTCCTGACACTTGGACATTATTTTTAATGCTAATAAATGTTTTTTAACCCGATTTCTTTTTCTGGCTACAGAGCCACAAATAGATAATCATGCATTTCCGCTACAAAAAAACACTTGGACAAAGAATTGAATTGTAGATTTTATTTAGAATTGAGCTATGAGAACAAATACACAAAGAATCATTAAATTAATAATACATATTGAACTGGAACAAATTGTATCGACGATAAAAAGCTCCCAAACAGTATCATGTATTGATTTACCTGTAAAATAATGAATTATTTTTCATGCCACCAATAGAGTAGACCCAGTCAGTAGGGCCAGTACTAACTATATATATACTTATATATCAGATTCAAATGAAAATAATTATGTGTCTGATTTGTATGAGTATACTAACACACATTTAATCCCTGTATATATAGATATAACTCCCTCCTAGAAATATATATTTGCCATGTAGAGGAAGGAATATTCTTGCCCACTAAACAATCTTTAGGCTGTGATTGGAAGGCCAGATTTCCCAAAAAATGGAACAGTATTAATACATTTTTTGACCTGCTGGTACTTACAGTTTTAAAATTGAGCATGTCAATTAGAATATTAGAAAAATACAGTACAAAAAATCTGCTATATTTATATATTTACACATTGTAAAGAATAATTATGTAAAGAATTTTTGTTAAAATGACTCTTCTAAGGCACATTATTACTGCAATATGTCCCCTGATTAAGTATATGGTAATGCAGCTGCTTTGTACAGAGACAATGAGAAAGACCTTTGAAAAATGTCAGCGAGAGGAGCTTTTGTGCAAATACTACTGTAGTAGCAGTTATTACCTATAGCTTGTGTTCTTAAGGACTTTCGGCTATATGCTAATAAGAGTCAATTTTGGCAATACTATAACATCATTCAGATATGTACATAAAAAGATACAGAAGAAGTTCACTGCACACAATCTTTAGTGATTATTTAAACTTTATAACTTGCCCTTACACCCAAAGCAACCCCCTATACATATCCGTTGCTCATTCACTGTTAATTCAGCGAAGTTGTGAAAAGTTCTGATGTATTCTGTTGAAGACTGAGTCGGTGGTCTTCAAATCTTACAGCTTATCACTAAAGGGAGGAGAATATATATATAAATATAAATAAATGCACTAGATCTCTGAAAGAACAAGGGGCCTATTTAAGTTTTTTTTTTCAGGTTTCTCTGTGTAAATATATATATTTGCCAAAAAAATATTACATATTACACTCAATAATTAAGTCAGTTGTGTTTTGATAAAACATTATTGTTTCAGGGAAACAAACAAAAACCCCTCCTCGTGGCAGAAGTAATTATTCTCACTGTCCTCAAAAGAAAGGCCCTAACCTTTCTGCTACTAGAAGGACATTTTTATAACTAAGGGCGTACACGTAAGCACACTGTGGACAGTTACCAATAATATCACTCAAAATCTTCCATGTCAATCTTAGACAAGGCTTCTTTTACACGGATGACTATATCCTCGTGCTGAGATGGGTTCTTCATAATCACGTCATGAAGTTTAGTCAGGTAGTCATCAAGATTTTCTTGTGTTGCTGTCTCACCAGTGCCTACAATATAAATTGGGACATGAAAAGTATTATTGAAGCCGGTCTGCAATGTCCAGTAAGTCAAGAGCACTAAGTGACAAAGAGTATCAATGAGACAAATATTACTGTCAGAGGAATAAATAATGAAATATTTTTGTTAACGACAGAGCTGTGTTGAGTCAAAACATTTCAACTTGCTGACTTCACTATGTATTATTAAGGGGAAAACCAGCAAACCAGGAAAGTTTCTCTGGCAAAAAGCATTGACCATGACTTGTGTATTATCAAAAATCTCTCCACGGTGACTCTGCATTATGAAGCCGAACACATCCATTTCAACAGTAAACAATCACCAGGGTTGCTTTTTTTGTAAGCTGAAAAGCTTCAAACAAATCACGTGTTCAGTGAATAAGCCTTTGTGATTATTTTTGCACTGAAACACAGCCTACTTTACAACAATAAAACTGATACTTCCAGATGTATTCAGCTATCGAGACTCCCAAAGAGCCTAACTGTCGGCATTCATATTTCAGCTGTCGGGTTCCTTTTGTTTTTGGTTTACTCTTGTAGTGGTATAATGGCAAACTAATTTAAAAAATACATACAAATACATACAAAAAGAAGCGATATAATATCACCCCACTGTATTTCAACTATTTGCATGTTTTATGCTAACATTTTAGTGACTTATTGACTAACACCTTCATCTCTGTACAGCGCTGCTTTATAAATAAAGTATAATAATAATAATAACACTGATAAGACATCTACTAGTCCATAATGTTGCGCCTTCTAGCCATTTATCCAGCTGTCCCAGGGTGGATTTAGGGTAAATCAAGATTTCTTTATTTTGTAATTTTTCGGGAAAAAGGGATACAGAAGAAAAAAAAAGGGGGGGGAAGGGCGGGGTAAAACAGAAAAAACAATGGTCATAACAAGAGACCCACAGTAACATAGCTCAATACAAGGGGCAGAACGCATTAGGGCAGCTCACAGTACGCATAGAGAGAGCCACACATCAAAAGACGAATACAACATTACATCGTAAAACGGGCAGATCACATAGCAACAGCGTACGTCTGCACGGGAGAACCATATGACAAGAGGCAAAGTGGCACACATAAGAACCCCTAGCATAAGGGTCTGCAAGGTAGTGCAAAGGGCACCTCGTTGTCGCATACACGGCCGCTAGAGAAGCTCCCGTTCCAGTAGCCCGGAAGCCGAAGGGGAAACACTAAGGTGGGAAAGGGAGGGGGGAAACACAGAGGGGAGGGGAGGGAAGGGGGAGAAGGAGAGGGAGAAGGAAGAAGAGAGGGGGAGAAAGAGAGGAGAAGAAGAGAAAAAAAAAAAAAAAAAAAAAAAAAAAAAAAAAAAAAAAAAAAAAAAAAAAAACCACTACACACAAACACAAACACCACAACAGTAACCACCACCCCACCGGGCCACCACACCAAACGCAAAGGGAAAACATCCCTGTGGGGCTAATCTAGCAGAGGGCGAACAAGGGGGCCTGCAATAAACTCCAGCCAGTGGAACCAAGTCTTCTGGTATCGCGCCTCCGCACCCGTGGCAAGCAGGTGCAATTCCTCCAGGACCCTTATTCGCTCAACTCGGAGGACCCACTCCTTAAAGGTAGGCGGGGCCGGATCACCCCAATGCAGCGGGATGAGCGCCTTAGCCGCCGTGAGAAGGTGGCGCGTAATAGATCTGCGGAACCAACGTTCCGAGAGAGGGGTATGAAGGAGAAGGCAAAATTCCGGCGTGAACGGAACCACACGGTCCGTGAGACGTTGCAACTGGGTATGAACAGCTGTCCAGTAAGGAACTATACGAGGGCACTGCCACCACAAATGCAGGAGAGAGCCAGGAGAGGCGTCGCACCTCCAGCACCTGTTCGGCACGTCGGGGCGGTATACAGAAGTCAAGGCAGGGGGTCGGTACCAAAGGGCCAACAGCTTGTATGACATTTCCTGATCGCTAGCACTCCTGGAACAGCAATGAGTGAAGACACAAATCTTCTCCCATTGGGCCGCCGTAAAGACAACCTGTAGCTCGGATTCCCACCGTCCCATATACACAGGGGGCACTGGGTTAAGAGCCTCAAGGAGCAAACCATAAAGCCGCGAGACGCCATGCGGCGGGAGCTCAGCAGCAACACACAACTCTTCAAACACCGTGAGCGCACGCGTCATGTCATGTCTCCGGGGGAGTGACCGCACAAAGTTACGCAGCTGAGCATAGTGGAAAGCGTCCAGAAAAGAGGGGGGTGAGCGGGGGGAAAGCTGATCCAGAGGCTTAAGACCCTCACTGGAGAGGAAAGCGCGGATCTCAGACCTCCCGCCCCCAGTCGAAGCCGAAAAGAGGGCCCCGCTCATCCCAGAGGGGAAGTCAGGGTTATTCCGAACAGGGGTCAGCGGCGAGGGCACCGAGGACAGACGCGTCTTCTTAAGAACCTGGAACCAGACATCAAGAGTGGCCCGTATAAAGGGGTGAGGCAAAGCCACTCCCCGGGCAGTAGGGGGCAGAAGCCACGGCAAAGAGCGCGCAGGAAGGCCCAGCAAGGCGGTTTCAACAGCCACCCATTGTTTGTGTGCCGGACTATGGGACCACTCCAGCACACGTAGCAGATGGCACGCCCTGTAGTAAGTGCTAGGGCAGGGCAAGGCCAGACCGCCCTTAGATTTGGGGAGGATTAGCGTGGCAAGACGTACCCTAGGAGCCCGGGAGCCCCAGACAAAGCGAAGAAATGCCGTACGCAGAGAAGCGAAGAAAGATGGGGGGACCGCGATAGGGAGGGTCTGGAACAGATATAGGAAACGAGGCATGACGTTCATTTTGAGCACATTGATACGACCCAACCAAGAGATCGTCAACGACTTCCAGGACCTCAGATCAGTCCGGAGAGTAGTCAGTAAGGGTGAGAAGTTATAGTGGAAGAGTTGAGAGAAATCAGGCGACAACCAGGTCCCGAGATATTTGAGCTTAGAGGGGCACCAAGCAAAAGGGAACGAGGCCCTCAAGGGACCGACCACCTCATGAGGAAGGTTGATGTTCAATATTTCGGACTTGGAGGCATTAATTTTGAAGTTCGTAAGGGCACCATAAAGGGCAAACTCACGAAGGATATTGGGGAGAGAGATCTGGGGGCGAGACACAACGAACAGCAGGTCGTCCGCGTAACCTAAAATTTTATGATGGGTACCCCCAGCCTGCAACCCGCAGATATCTGGGTTCATCCGCACGGCTTGGAGTAAGGGCTCAACAGAAAGCACAAACAGCAGTGGGGAAAGCGGGCAGCCCTGCCTCGTCCCATTACGGATAGCAAAAGAATCCGAGAGGGAGCCATTAACCCGGACGCGAGCGGAGGGAGTGGAATATAAGGACCGAATCCAGGTCAGCAGACCGGGACCGAAGCCCATATGGGACAGGGTGGACAGCATGAACGGCCAGTCCACCCTGTCAAAGGCCTTCTCAGCGTCCGTGGAGAGCAGCATGGTCGGGGTGGAGGTGTGCTTGGCGTAGTGCATAAGTGAAAGGGCTCTGATAGTGCTGTCCCTGGCTTCACGTCCAGGGATGAAGCCCGTCTGGTCCGGATGAACTAGCGAGCGCATGAAAGGCTGAATCCGGTTGGCAAGGATCTTGGCCAGCAACTTCAAATCTGCGTTAAGCAATGAAATTGGGCGGTAGCTGCTGCACTGCTCCGGGTCCTTGCCCTCCTTCGGAATGAGAGTAATTGCGGCAGACAAAGTATGATCTGGAATACGGCCACCCGACAGAATAGAGTTAAAGGCACTCACAAAGTGGGGGCCCAAAAGATCTTTAAATTCCGAGTAGTAGCGTAAAGGAAGCCCATCAGGACCTGGGCACTTCCCCGCCGGGGAGGACTTAAGGGCAAGGAGAAACTCCGGCAGCGTGATTGGGGAGTCTAGAGCGGCCGCCTCATCGGGCGTGATCTTCCGTTTAACGGTCCTATCGAGATACGACCTAATGTCCCGGGACTGACTAGGAAGCGCGGAGCCGGAGGGGACCGCGCGGAGGTTGTAGAGGCCCTCATAATAACTCTGGAAACAGCGAGAAATATCAGAGGGGTGCGAGTGTAGGAGGCCGCTCGAAGAGCGAATCCTAGGCACATAGGTCGGTTTCCGAATGGCCCGCAAGGCCCGAGCTAAATATTTACCCGGCTTATTGCCGTGCTCGTAATAAATTGCCTTAGTTTTCAGAAAAGAAGTGTGCAGTCGGCGATTAAGGAGCGAGGCCAACTCACCCCGGAGAGACAAGAGGAGCTGCAGGTCGCGGCCAGACACCGAGGTTTTGTGCGCCTGCTCTGCCACGGCTATCTGGGCGTAGAGACTGTCTATCCGCTCCTGCTCTGCGCGTTTACGCTTAGAGCACTCCTTGATAAAATGCCCTCTAATGACGCATTTATGCGCCTCCCAGACCGTCAGCTCAGGGGTACCCTGGAGGAGGTTATCCTGAAAATAATGGCGGAGAACCTCAAGCGACTCAGAGCGGGCCAGCACATCCGATAAAATAGATTCATTAAGACGCCAGGAGCCCCCAGTAGGATGGGGGAGAGGGGAGGCCAGGGAAAGAGACAAGGGGGCATGGTCCGACCAGGTCGTCGCCCCAATGGAAGAGCTGCGGAGGAGGGTGGCGAAGTGGCAAGGAAGAAAGAAAAGATCGATACGGGAATACGAGTTATGCGGCATGGAAAAGAAAGTGTAGTCCCGAGTGTCAGGATGAAGAGCCCTCCAACAATCAACTAGCCTGTGGGTCGTAAGGAGCGAGTGGATCCTGCGGAGGACGTGGCGGGGGGTCCGCGTCGTCCCGGATGAAGTGTCTAAAGACGGATACAGTGCTACATTAAAGTCACCCCCTAGGACTAAAATCCCTTCCTGAAAGCCATCAAGCTGCTGCAGTACAGAACGAAGGGCGAGGTGTTGACCTCGGTTAGGGAGGTAAACGTTCACCAGCGTGTACATTTGATCCGCGATCTTGCCTTTAACCAATAAATACCTCCCCTCAGGGTCAGCGACGACGCCCGAGGAGCAAAAGGGTAACTGGGCAGAGAGAAGAATCGCCACCCCCTTAGATTTTGCCAATGGGTTATTACTGAAAAAACCGGTGGGGTATGAGCGGCAGGAGAGCCTAGGAGCCCGAGACCCCAGGAAGTGAGTCTCCTGAATAAAAGCGATGTCTACCCGACCTCTGCGAAGGTCTCGGAAGAGGGAGGAGCGTTTCTCAGGGGTGTTGAGGCCCTTGACATTAAGTGAGAGCAGATTAAGCCCGCGGGTAGGTGGAGTCGACATTGGACAAACAACAAACACACACCAAAATAAAAACACAACAACAACAAAAAGAAGAGAAGAAAGGAGAGAGAGAGAGAGAGAGAAGGGAAAAGAGAAAAAAAAAAAAAAAAAAAAAAAAAAAAAAATTAAAGGGGGGGGGAGGGGGGGGAGAAAATAGAAGAGAGGGGGGGAGAAGAGAGAAGAGAGGGGGGAGAAGAGAGAAGAGAGGGGGGAGAAGAGAGAAAAGGAAACAGAAAAGGTAAAGAAGGAAAGGGGAACAGGAGGAGGGGGGGACCGCAAGGGTCAGGACAAGAAAAACACCAACAGCGCCCGACGGGTAGTATACACCCGACAGCAACAGGGCGCCCCTGTGCAGGGGAGATGTCAAATCCGGAAGGAAAGATGAAACCACAGAACAGAAAATAAACACAAAAATAAGTGAACCAAGAGCAGGCCGCCGCCCGCTAACTTTTACTAGAGAGAGCAAACCAGAGCGGTAACAAAAAGACCGCCATGCATATCAAAACATAACGAATGAAAGGGGACATCAGAAAGACCTCAGAAGCCGTCACCAAGGGAGAGGAAGGCCAAGTGTCGTGGCCAGGAAAAATAATAAGAAAATAAAAGTAATTAAACATAAACAGAAAAATATATTAATGTACAGGCATATACAGAACAATACATCGAAACGTATGGAGGAACGCTAGTGTGATGTGGTGTGTGAATCGCCCGCAGGCATAAAGGTAAGACAAAGGCACTGGCCGTGCCAAGGCAATGTAAATGAAGGGGCCAGAGGCCCGCCAGGACGCAGAGGGCAGCCCCGCGCAAGGAGAAACGTATGCGCAAAGAGGTGCAAGCCACTTGCGCAAATGTACAAAAAAAAAAAAAAAAAAAAAAAAAAAAAAAAAAGGGGGGGGGGAATAAATAATAAAATATATATCATGTGTGAGCGTGTATACAGAACAAAACATCAAAACGTATGGTACGCTAATGTGGTGTGGCGTGCGGAGTGCCCGCAGGCACAGAGGTAAGACCAAGTCACCGGCCGTGCCAAGGCAAAGCAAATGAAGGGGCCAAGGGCCAGCCATGACGCAGAGGGCAGCCCCACACAAGGAGAAACGTATGCGTGACGAGGCGCAGGCAACCTGCGCAAATGTACGAGAGAAGAAAAAAAAAAAAAAAAAAAAAAAAAAAAAAAAAAAAAGGGGGGGGCCAAGAAAATATATATCGTGTACCGTGAGTGTGTGTGTGTGTGTAGAAGAACGCAGGTGGCAACGCAACCACGCAAGCAGGGCGGACCATGTCAGCCGGCCCGCAAACGGGTGGACAGGCGTACCAGCGCGGCGCAGCATGTGCAACGCCCGCAGGCATAGGGTACAAAAAAAAAAAAAAAAAAAAAAACATACGCGATCTTATGTGATCCACGGCAGCCCACACAGGGAAGCTCTAGCAGGCACATGAGTGCGATGCGGCAGGAGCGAGGACCGCAAGCATAGGCACAGGACAAAGGCACTGCCTAGAGAAGGGATGTGTGTGCGTGAGAGCCCGGGCGCCCATAGCCGCAGTGTTGTGTGTGAGTGCGTGTGAACATAGCGAAGAAATAAAAAGAAAATCATATCATATATACACATACATAATCAGGGGGGGTTCTGGCAGACACGAGCAACAGAAGGTTCAATGCGGACACGGCACCCCTGTCCCCCAAACCCACACGGAGAGTGGGGGCGGTAGAAGAGCTACGGGGAGCAAGTAGTTGCAGAGGCCCGAAACCTCCCAAAAAACAAAAAAAAAAAAAAAAAAAAAAAAAACAAAAAAAAAAAAAAAAAAAAAATTAAAATAAATGGAGGAAACAGGACAGTCCAGTCCGAGTAAAGAAACAAAAATAAATCGCCACGACAGGCCGGAATTGAGTGCGGTGCAAAGTCTTCTACTCCTCTATCGGGCCCATACGCCGAGAGGCCAATAAGGCAGGGGGGTCAAGCGGAGAACTCCGTCGCGTGTCAGGGCGTCGCAATCCACGAGGCCGGGGTGGGGGACCAGCGAGACGGCCAGGCACCGCAGAGAAATCCACCCAGTCAGGGATCTGGAGGTCAGGCAAGGCCAAGGATCGGAGCACCTCCGGGATATCGTGGTGATAACGGATAGTCAGGGACCGGTTGGCATGTCGGATGACCAAAGCGAATGGGTAGCCCCAGCGGTATGGTATGCGGAGCCGCCGCAACTCCGACAGCAAGGGGCGAAGAGCCCGCCTCGCCTGGAGCGTCAAGTCAGAGAGGTCCTGGTAAAAGGAAACTGGGTGCCCATGAAAGGACCACTCACCAACCTCCCTTGCGCGGGCCATGATGGATTCCTTGAGGCGAAAGTCAGTCAGATGACATATGATGTCCCTAGGAGGGGATCCCGGATCTCCACGGGGGCGCAGGGCGCGATGAGCCCTATCTGCAGGCACGGGGGTGTCCAGCGGACGGTCCAGGAGGCCATTGAAGATCTCTCTGAGCAGGCCGAAGACGTCCTCCGGCGCATCCGACTCTGGGACCCCTCTGACCCGTACGTTCTGCCTCCGGCTACGGTTGTCGATGTCCTCGACCCGGCGATGCAGCTCCCTGAGGTAAGTCGCGTGGCACTCACCAAGGCGTCGAGTGGATGCAACAGCAAGGCTCTGTTGAGTCGCCGAATCCTCCAAGGTCAGGACCCTCTGTTCCAAAGCGGAGAGATCCGTGCGCAGGGCCGAGACTTCGTCGCGGACCACCTGCTTGAGCTCGGCGATGAGAAGAGAGAAGTCAGCCTTCCATGGTGCCGAGGAGAACAGCTGGACAACCTCCGGAGGGTGAGATGATGAAGGTGGGTGCGAGATGGAAGCCGATTCCTCCGCGGAGGAAGAGCTGGCCGGAGATGCAGCCTCGTGGTCCCCTGAGGCCTGCGAGGCCAAGTCAGCCGGAGTGCGAAAATATTCGCGGAGAGAAGCCGAGGAGGGCCTGTGACGATCCACGGCAGGAGAGGGGTCAGAGACCATCTTTTTATTGCGTCCCATGCTAGTGTAGCGGTCAGGGAGTTTAGAGGAACGAGCGGGCAGCGGCGGAGCAACTAGCTCATGCGGCCATCTTCCTCGGCGGCCAGACACGCCCCCCCCCAGGGTGGATTTAAATGTCACTACAGTATACATATATGTGAACGTATAATAAGTGAAAAAAGCATCGGGTTGTTACAGAACAGAAATATGGCAGATAGAAGCCACATGTGAATTTGTAAAACAAACTTTGTGAAAAAGCCTATGTTATCTGATTTAAAAAATATACCGTATATTCCGGCGTATAAGACGACTTTTTAACTCCAAAAAAGCTTCTTAAAAGTGGGGGGTCGTCTTATACGCCGGGTACTTACCAAGCCGGAGGTTCCCACGAAGCCACCAATC